>NC_047087.1:23760625-24070000 GCF_902459505.1 Geotrypetes seraphini | reverse complement strand
AAGTTATTTTTCAAAGGACAGCTCCACTGACATTGGGAGCTGCCCAAGGAAAGCCAGCAGCTGCGGGTGGCGGGGGAGAGGGAGAAGTGGGCTGGCATGGGAGATAAGCTCCGCCCCCCCAAGCAACCAGTGAAGAACTGTTTAAAGTTATTTTTCAAAGGACAGCTCCACTGACATTGGGAGCTGCCCAAGGAAAGCCAGCAGCTGCGGGTGGCGGAGAGGAGGGAGAAGTGGGCTGGCATGGGAGATAAGCTCCGCCCACCCCCAGCAACCTGTGAAGAACTGTTTTAAAGTTATTTTTAAAGGACAGCTCCACTGACATTGGGAGCTGCCCAAGGAAAGCCAGCAGCTGCAGGTGGCGGAGAGGAGGGAGAAGTGGGCTGGCATGGGAGATAAGCTCCGCCCACCCCCAGCAACCTGTGAAGAACTGTTTAAAGTTATTTTTAAAGGACAGCTCCACTGACATTGGGAGCTGCCCAAGGAAAGCCAGCAGCTGCAGGTGGCGGAGAGGAGGGAGAAGTGGGCTGGCATGGGAGATAAGCTCCGCCCACCCCCAGCAACCTGTGAAGAACTGTTTAAAGTTATTTTTAAAGGACAGCTCCACTGACATTGGGAGCTGCCCAAGGAAAGCCAGCAGCTGCGGGTGGCGGGGGAGAGGGAGAAGTGGGCTGGCATGGGAGATAAGCTCCGCCCCCCAAGCAACCTGTGAAGAACTGTTTAAAGTTATTTTTCAAAGGACAGCTCCACTGACATTGGGAGCTGCCCAAGGAAAGTCAGCAGCTGCAGGTGGCGGGGGGGAGGGAGAAGTGGGCTGGCATGGAAGATAAGCTCCTCCCCCCTCCCCCAGCAACCTGTGAAGAACTGTTTAAAGTTATTTTTAAAGGACAGCTCCACTGACATTGGGAGCTGCCCAAGGAAAGCCAGCAGCTGCGGGTGGCGGAGAGGAGGGAGAAGTGGGCTGGCATGGGAGATAAGCTCCGCCCACCCCCAGCAACCTGTGAAGAACTGTTTAAAGTTATTTTTCAAAGGACAGCTCCACTGACATTGGGAGCTGCCCAAGGAAAGCCAGCAGCTGCGGGTGGCGGGGGAGAGGGAGAAGTGGGCTGGCATGGGAGATAAGCTCCGCCCACCCCCAGCAACCAGTGAAGAACTGTTTAAAGTTATTTTTCAAAGGACAGCTCCACTGACATTGGGAGCTGCCCAAGGAAAGCCAGCAGCTGCAGGTGGCGGAGAGGAGGGAGAAGTGGGCTGGCATGGGAGATAAGCTCCGCCCACCCCCAGCAACCTGTGAAGAACTGTTTAAAGTTATTTTTAAAGGACAGCTCCACTGACATTGGGAGCTGCCCAAGGAAAGCCAGCAGCTGCGGGTGGCGGAGAGGAGGGAGAAGTGGGCTGGCATGGGAGATAAGCTCCGCCCACCCCCAGCAACCTGTGAAGAACTGTTTAAAGTTATTTTTAAAGGACAGCTCCACTGACATTGGGAGCTGCCCAAGGAAAGCCAGCAGCTGTGTGGGTTACGTCTTGTAGAGGGCCCTCCGTGCTGGCATTATGACAACTTCGGACCAAGGCATCCTGTGTCGCGCTGGCTGTCTTCTCCTTCACGCTGACCGTTTCATATTCGGGCTGGCTGGATCGTGGAGGCTGCGTCTTGTGGCGGCCCCTGTTTGCAATGTGCTGGAGGTGAAGTCCTGGTACAGAGCAGTGTTGTCCGGATGGTGTTTAGGGGACCAGTTCATGGCCTGCATGTATAAATGGCAGATACACAAACCTGCCAGGCAGACTAGGATCCTGAAGTAACCTGAAGTGCAAGATTTAAGCCTTGTGGACAGTGAATTTAAAAATAATTTTTTTAAAAAAAATTTTACTTTCTTTAATTTTTACCTTTTGGTTTAGTTGACCTTGGTTCAATTTATTACAGGCATAATTGAAAGGGACGTCTACGTTTACGTCCATCTCGCAAGTCGTCCAAAGTTAAAAAGAGCCTAAGACACATTTTCAAAAGATACGTCCAACTTTTTTTTACTTTCGAAAATCGTCTAATTATATGTCCTGCCGATCTGATCGTCCAAGCCACTAAATCGTCCATCTTTATACCACATTTCCGTCCAACTTTCCGTCCAAGTCCAAAACACCTAGAACAAGCCCTGTTGGATGTGGGAGGGATCTGCAAAGTGATGGACTGCACACCCAGACATGCCACCTAAATAGTGGGGTATCTTACAGGGCACTGCTGTGAACTTCACAAAAAGGGTGCCATGGCTTCTCCTCACTACAGCTCCCTTATAGGTGACGGTGATGCCCCCCCAAACCACCTCCAGAATCCCCTAGACCCACTTATCTACCACCCTAATAGCCCTTATAGCTGCAGGAGCCACTTATATGCCAGTCAAAAAGGGTTTTAGGGGTGTACAGGGCAGTGCACATGTTTAAGTATCAATGCAGTGATTACAGGGGCTTATGAGCATGGGTCCTCCTCTCTATGGATCACAGCTTTGGCGTTATCTACTATAATAAAAAGCTAAGCACTCATGCGCACTCTTACCTGCGTGTTCCGTGATCCCTGATCCGTGATCAATAGGTCCTTGGCCGGCAGGAGTGTGCATGCACGCTTACAACTGCCCCACACTCGCAGACCTCCAGATATTTCCTCCATTGGAGCCAGAGGGAAGGGGGGAGGCAAAAAACTCGACAGCAGAGACACTACCCCCTCTTTATTTATACGGCCGAAGCTCAAAGCCGCAGCGGCGACTCCTCTCTCGAGCCGCACCTGCGTCGGAGAAGGCTTCCGATGCAGGCAGGGATCGAGAGAGAAGCCACCGCCGCGGCTTTGAGCTTAAAAATAAACTTCACAAAAGAACCAGGGCTGCCGCCATTATAGCAAGATCTGAGCCTCCTTCCTCTGCTGCGGAATCGGACATATTAGGGCCTCCGCGGGCTACACAAATTGTACAATTCCCTGCTGTTCCAACATCCTTGCACTTCCAAATAGTGCAGTGTTTGAGCCTGTCAAAGCTCATTGGAGCAGAGAGCTCATGGTCAACTGTAACCATGGGAACCAATGGGACTCTACCCTAGGGCAAGCAGCATACTATAATCAAAACTCCAACAAAGTCACACCCATTCAGGAAGGGGATAGAGATGGGGTTGCAAAAGAAAGGCTGCAGACTGAATCTATCCCCCCTAATATACTCCAGCAGACCCTGCAAGCATTCAAGGCTGCCTGTCTGTACAGCCTTGGGGAAGGACGGAGGGGACAGGAAAGGGAAAGATGGCAAAAGGGGTGCAACAGGGTCAGAGAGGGTGTGAAAGGGGGAAAGGGAGAGATGGAAATGGTAGGACCGCTGCTGCTTTGGGGCACTGAGGGAGGAGGGATTGGTACGTCAGGACTGCTGCTGCCGCCTCGGGTAAGTAATGGGGGTCCAGGAGGCCAGATGGAGGGCCATGGGTGGGGCCAGGGTCAGGGTATAGGTGAGGCTATTCTAGCACAAGTTACTATAACAAATGTAATGGGCTAAATCACTAGTATAAGAATAAATTATTATTATTATTATTATTATTAATAAAACATGTGCATATAAGCTTGGGTGTGTGTCCATCATGCACACACAATTTAATTGAATGAGCCAATTAACCCCTATAGTTTGGATCTTAACGAGCAATTATTGGTGCTAATCGGTTCTAATTAAAATTTACATGAATGAATTGAGGCATGGGATCTGCATCTAAATTATATGCATGAATCAAAAAGAGGCATGGAAACGGGAGGGTCATGGGTGGATCGGGAGCATTCCTAGAATTTACACACATAGGGCTCCTTTTATCAAGCCGCGCTAGCGGTTTAACGCACGTAATACCGCGCGCTAAACTGCCGGCCGCGCTAGCCGCTCCCGCCACCCTTGAGCAGGTGGTAGTTTTTAGGCCAGCACGGGGGTTAATGCAAGATGAAACGTCATGCGCGTTAACCCCGCTAGCGCGGCTTGATAAAAGGAGCCCATAGTTATAGAATAAGGGGGGGGATCCACATCTAGTTTAGGCGCAAGGATGTACACTGCATTTCAGTTGGCATAAATGGCTACGCCTAAAGTTAGGTGCTGTTCCCTGTACTAAGTGCTATCCCCCTCTTTTACTAACCCCCCTCTTCTACGAAACTGCACTAGCAGTTTCTAGCGCCGGCAGCTGCGCTGAATGTCCCGCGCTGCTCCCAAGGCTCATAGGAACTCTGTGAGCATCGGGAGCAGCACGAGCCATTCAGCACAGCTCTCTGTGCACTCTCTGCGCTAGAAACAGCTAGCGCAGTTTCATAGAAGAGGGAGTAAGGCCGCGGTAGAGGTTTCTACCACGGTCTGGAGCAGTAAATGCTCCAACGCTGTTCCGACACTCATAGAAATTCTATGAACATCAGAGCAGGGACCGTCTATAAATGTGAAAATGTACAGCGCTGCGAATGCCTTTCAGCGCTATAAAAGCGATAAGTAGTAGTAGCAGTAGCATGTCGTGCTCTGGGCAATGTTCCCTCTAAGCTGAGCACATGAGCGATCGCTCACTATTTTCATTGGCGTCGCTCATAATTTTTATCGTGTCGCTCACTAAAATACGCAGTGGGCGTGACTGGAATCGAGCGTGGGCGGAGGTGAGAGGAAGCGGTGGCGGCGGCTCAGGCCAAGCGCCGGCGCGGCACCGCATCGTGAGTGATCTGAGTATGGGGAAATGAGGTCAGTGGAATGCATAAGGTCAGTAGATTTCAAAAGTAGACGGTTCTGATTTGCGGGATTGTGATCATCTCCTCGGGCGACGCCTTGCCTGCGCGTCCTCCTCGGAGCCTTGTTTTTTCCACCTGCCGCTCCGCACCTCCGTCTGAAATGTTTTTTTGAAGCTCCGGTCTGCCCTGCTCGCCTTAGTGTATTTTTAAGTTGAAAGATGCAGCGGCGGCTCCTATCAAGATCCCTGACTGCATCGGACTTCCGACGCAGGTGGGGATCGTGAGAGGAGCCGCTGCCACGTCTTTCAGCTTAAAAATACACTAAGGCAAGGCAAGGAGCAGGGCAGACCGAAGAACAGCATGAACATACCAGTAAGGCTGGGGACTCGCGCATGCGCACTCCTGCCATGGACCTACACCTCACAGAACACGCAGATAGGAATGCGCATGCATGGCTAGCGTTTTATTATATAGGATTAAGTTACTTTAAATATCAAATAATTCATTATTTTTAAATAATTCATGGCCATGTCTAAGCGGCGAGCTGAGGAAAGTTTATGTGACACAGGCAAGAAGAGGTGCTTGGGTTTTAAAACAGAGTGGTTGGCTGAATGCTATGTTGAAACGGATTTACCGCATGGCACTGCACAGCACGTGCTACTTGGGGAAATTTTTTATTACGCAGAAACTGATGGTGTTAAGTGCAAAATTTGTTATTCTTCTAAGTTTTGAGTATTTAACAATCTCACGGGCGCTCGTCCTCCGCGCCTGCTCATAAATTTGTGGAGTATGTAACCTGTCGCTCATGCATATTTTTTTTTTGCACACACCTCATTAATCCTTAGAGGGAACATTGGCTCTGGGCCATGATAGAAACCTCTACCGTGGCTTAGTAGAAGATGGCCAATACTACAAATGGCACCTAACTTTAAGTCGCCACTAAAAGATATTCATGTGGTAAATTCCCCTACCAGAGACTATAATAAAGCAGGTTTTTTCTCTAGGAACACTGAGGTCTTTTCTCCGTATTTTTTTGATATCTGCTTTATTATAGTCTCTGGTAGGGGGATTTACATATGAATATGTTTTAGTGGCTATATAATATTTTTGATATTCTGCTTGCAAGTAATTATTGTTTGGCCTAACTTTAAGTGCCATATATAGAACAGCACTGAGCGTTATTTTTTTTCAGTGGTCAATTTCTTTTAGGCGCCATTTATAAAACTCAGTCCTATCTGTGCACTAACTAGTTAGTGCGCGGTAACGTAGATGCGCTGCCTCAGTGGATCGCCAACCGTGTGCCGCAGCGGATTCCAGGTACGTCCTGTAGGCAGTCAGCCGGCGCTGACAGCCCTTCTCCACGCTAGCGTCTCTCCTCCTCTCCCCGCACCTCCCCTCCTCCAGGGTCGCGGCCAGATGGACCTCCTACGTGCGCGCCCGACGTCGACGTGATGGCGCACGCACCCCCTTGACATCATTGCGTCGACGTCCGTGCACTTCCGGGTGCCTTCCCAGACGGGGCACCGAGTTTAGTGTGCCTTCTGGCCAAAACGTTTGTGAGACACTGCGCTAACTGGAATGCCCACTCTTCGCCCCTGATATGCCCACTCGGAAAACTAGAAAATAATCTTAGTGCACGGTTAATACATGCAGATTTCAAAGCAACCCCAGGACCCTTGAGCGTGTCCCATGGTACTCCTAATTCTCTCAGGTGTTTCAAAGGGTGTCGTAGACATATGGGGGTTTCCTCTCCCCCTTTCACTGAGGTATCAAAACACCGCATTAGGCATTTGTTAGCACCCAATGTAGGTTAGTACAAGGGCCTCTTAGTGACCTAGAGAAGAACGCAGCGCAGAACCTTCTCCCAGCCTGAAAATCTAATTTTAAAGTAATTATTGCATACAATGCATGGCATTACGGGGGACTATAATTAAGAAATACAATTAATTACAGAAACATGAAACTATCAATTAAAAAGTGGTCGCTCGACTCCCACTAGATCCTGTATGATTGCCCGTGTGATGTGACTTGTCACTTTCAATGCTGCCAGGAAGCTTGCAGACCTCTGAGGGGTACTCAGCCTGTCAGTCTAAATCAGTAAGACAGCCTTAGCCCCCCCAAATAAATATATAAATACAATCCAACAGCAAGGAAGAACACAAGGAAGGAGAGAAGCAGGTGCAAGCACAACTGTTCCACGGAAGAAAACAAATATTAGTCATCCGGAATATAAACTGAGACAAGTGTTCTTCTGTAGTGCCTTTGTTGTGTCTGTAATTATTAATGGGTTGCCCATTTGTTTTCTTTTTTCAATCTCTGCTTTTATTACATTTCCAGGCACTAGGGCTCCTTTTACTAAGGCGGCTAGCGTTTTTAGCACACGCTGCCGATTAGCCCACGCTATGCGTAAATGCCAGCGCCAGCTCAATGGTGGCGTTGGCGTCTGGCGTGCGCTAAAACTTCTAGCGCAGCTTAGTAAAAGGAGCCCTAGGAATGTTAATCAAAGGAAAAGGATTAAATGATAAGTGTCAATGAGAAAGCTAGTGGTCATGTTTAGAAAACTAGGATCTGAGTCAGTAGTTATTTTGGGGGTACATTTACTAAAGGGTGTTAGGATTTGGACTGTCGCGCTGTGTTAACTGCGGTGTCGGGTCAAAAGCACGCCGGGACAAAGGCGTGCGCAGACAATTGAGCGCAGCGCGGAGGCGCACGCCGCAGAAAATTACAGTTTTTATGGCTCCGAAGGGGGGGGGCGTGGGGGGGAACCCCCCCACTTTACTTAATAGAGATTGCGCCGCGTTATGGGGGCGTTGTGGGGGGTTGTAACCCCCCACATTTTACTGAAAACTTCACTTTTTCCCTGTTTTTAGGGAAAAAGTTAAGTTTACAGTAAAATGTGGAGGGTTACAACCCCCAAAACCCCCCACAACGCCGGCGCGATCTCTATTCAGTAAACTGGGGGGGGCTCCCCAACAAAAACCCCCGTCGGAGCCCCTAAAAACTGTAATTTTCTTTGGCGCACGCCTCCGTCTTGCGCTCAGTTGTCGGCGCACGCCTTTGTCTTTCGCGGGGTTGTCTATGAACCGTTAACTGCTTTTCTTTTCAAGGGTTTGTTTTAAACAGATCGCGCACTAAAATAGTCTTTGCGGCGTGGTGGCTGGATCACTAAGCGGCCCTTTTAATAAGCAGCGATAAAAAGTGGACTGGTTAAGGTCACCAGATGTCCAGGAAACCCGGACATGTCCTCTTTTTAGAGAACTGTCCGGGTGACCGGATGGATTTCCAAAACCCAGCAGAGAGAGAGAGATGGACTTGGTGAAGGTGGAGATGGGGAGAGAGAGATGGACTTGGTAGAGGGGGAAAATGGAGGGGGGGGAGAAAGACAGATGGATTTGGTGAAGGGAGAAAAATAGGGAGAGAGAGAAGAGATGGGAATAGGAGGCTGGGGAAGGGGCAAGATGGGAAATAGGAGACCTTGGGGGTGAGAGAAGATAGAGTTGATAGGTAGGTGAAAAGTAGAAAAGAGTAGGGTGACATTTGAGTGGACAGAGGCAAAAAAAAAAAATAAAAGGAAGAAAAGAGCTAAAAAGGAAAAAATCAGTATGTCAGAGACAGGTGAATAGGCATAATCAAAATATATACAGTGGTGCCTCACACAACGAACTTAATTGGTTCCAGGAGCAAGTTTGTTATGCGAAAAGTTCGTTATGTGAAACGCATTTTCCCATAACAATACATGTTAAAAAAAATAATTCGTTCTGTAGCATAAAATATGCTAAGATCACATAAAAAAAGATAAATTTTTTGTTATTTTTATTTAGATACATCTAAAAACATACATCTCCCTGTCCTTTTACTTCCACTATCTTCCTATCCCATCTCTATTCCCTTTTGTCCCTCTCCCCATGATCAATCATCTCACCACCTCTCTCTTCCCTCACCCTCAGGGTTCAAGATTGCTTCCACTCTTTTTCCTGTTGTTCTCTCTGCCTGTCACCCTATGATTTAGCATCCCTTCTGCCCTTGTCCAATATTTCCCCTTCTCTCCCTCCCTCTCATCCCCTGCTCCAACATACCGTATTTCGACTGCCCTTTCATCCCCAGGCCTGCCAACTTCCACTCATTTACTGCTTTCTCCCACCTCTGCCAAAGCCCGCCCCCCCCCCCCGCAGTGATCGGCAACACCAGGCACCCCCCCTCGATCGGCAACACCAGGCACCCCCCCTCGATCGGCGAAACAGGGCCCCCCCTCGATCGGCAAAACAGGGCCCCCCCCTCGATCGGCGAAACAGGGCCCCCCCTCGATCGGCGAAACAGGGCCGGCGACTGCTTTCTCCCGCTGCTGTTGAAGTCTGTAAAGGGCTCTAACAGTGCGTATGCTGCCAACTGCTTCCTTCCTCCTTCCTCTCCCCTCATGATGTAACTTCCCATTTGGTTGATGGAGGAGGAGGAGGAGGGTAGACGGTAGCGTCACGCACACTGCGCGGAAGGATGCAGCTCGGGCGACTTCGTTGTGTGAAACGAAGTCCGTTGTACGAATCAAGACCTGAAGTTCGTTGTGCGCAGCGTTCGCTGTGCGAGGCGTCCGTTATGCGAGGCACCACTGTATCTAAGTCCAATTTGGGCATATGGTACTAGACGCCCAGTCAGCAGTGGGGAAATGTCCATTTTCAAAAAATACCAGATCACCAGGACATCTATGTTTATACCACATTTTTGACCAAAATTTTGTCCCAAGTCCCAAATGCCCAGAACAAGACCATTTAGACGTGGGAGGAGTCAATCTTGTAATGAAATGGATTTTCCAAAACCCGGCATTTATCTGGGCTTTGGAAAGCTCTGACGATCTCTGGCAGCATCTGGAGGGCCTCTGAGCATGCGCGGATGACATCACACACATCCGAACATGCTCCAGGCCCTCCAGACCTGGCAGGAGTTTTTCCAGAAGAAGAGAGGAGACTCTGTGGGGGGCAGGGCTTGAGGCAGAAAGGGATGGGGCTGGAGGCAGAACTGGGCGGATCGAGAACAGAATAGGATGGGGTTGGAGGTGGAGGTGGAACAGGGCGGTGTTATTTGTCCAGGATTTCCTGGAGAAAAATATAGTAACCCTAAGTTGGGGCAGCCTTTGCTCCACCCCCATTTTGGATGCTTGGGGGGGGCACCAGGCATCAGATTGCCTTGAGACATCCTTGTTTGGGAGCCACATCCCCAGAGGGGAAGAAAAGCTCCAATGCTGTATTAGGCCCAAAACAGACCAGCATGAGGCTATTCTTCACCATTTAGGCCGCACATTTCATTAGTTTGCCAGTGCAAAGTTATAAATGTGAACTAAGTGAATCAAAAATAATGAACAGTAGCAGTGAAATGCCCTCCAGAGTAAAGCCATCCCGAAATGTCAGCCAGAGTTTTTTAGGAAACGTGAAATATCCTGTTTCCCTAAAAATAAGACCTTTCCCAATAATAAGCCCTAATATGATTTTTAAAGATGCTCCTAATATAAGCCCTACCCCAAAAATAATCCCCAGTTAAGATTGACCCCTGAAGGCCCCATCCCCGAATGTCCCTGACACTCCCTGACTCCATCCCTGACACTAGTGCTGCCTTATTTGCTGAAAAAAAAAATCAGACTCGTCATTTCAGCAACCCCCCACCCCTGCTGCTTTAGGAGGCCTCGGAACGGAGGTATGTCAGTCTCATGGTGAGAGGATCGGTGGGATTCTGCCGCACAGGGGGGTTGGAAGGAAGGGATAGAAAGATGCTGCACAAGGGGATGGGTGAGAGGGGAGGAAGATGCTGCACATGGATGGGGGGGGGAGAAAGAAAGAAGAAGAATTGGGGTAGATGAGAGGAAGGGAGAGATGATTGTTGTACATGAAAAAATAAGACATCCCCCGAAAATAAGCCCTAGTGCATTTTTTGAACCCAAAATTAATATGACACTGTCTTATTGGGGGGGGGGGGGGGAACACGGTAATTGTCAAGAAACAGCACTAAACTTAACTTATTAAAAAGGCCTTGTATGTCATACTGTGCTTTAGAAATCCAGCTGTGCAGCAATCTTCAGCTTTTTTCCCCAACATTTTCTGACAGCGTGTGCTGCATTCGGTTCGGGGCGGGACATGAGCACCTGTGTTTCTATAAAGTGTCGATGGTCACGATGTTTGAGTCCTGGTCATTGCATTATCCGAGTAAATTCTAAAAGTATTAGAACTATGATAATACACTAACCATGAATCCATATTCCCCTCTAGTCTAGACAGTGTAAGAGCCGCTGAAATACCGTAGCTCGGCATGCCTGTGGAATCTCCACACTAGAGTAGCATGAATCATGAACATAAGCAGTCACTCTCAAAGTAGCTTTAAAATGTTTTTCGAGTCTGCTTTAATTGGTTTCCTGAATCTTTCCCTGCATGCTAATTTTATCTGGGGAGAGGAAACAGCTATGGGTGGAGCAGCTGGTAAATGCCTCTCAATTAAAATCTGCATCGTATTAAGGTATTGTTGACTACACGTTCTCCAAATTATCCTATGATTTATAAAACCTCTTTCAGTTTGGATGCTATGTCAATACCGCTTATAGGCAATTACATCAGTTATAACCTTATTATTTTTCTTGATGTCAATACAGTTTAAAACTACAGTATTGTCTGGCGCAGGCTCTGCCGAAGTATATGAAAAACCGCCTGATGGCTTACGACGCAGAGGTTTCTGGCAACCGAAAATCCCACTTGGAAAAAAATGATGCATTGTTTGTGTCATTTTAATAGATTGCAATTAACCTTTGGAACTCAACATAAAAGATTAATCATTTTAATGAAGCAAAGCATAACCATATAGTTTTGTTTCAAACTGATATTGTCCGGACATGCTCTGTGTGAGGGAAGCAGACAGCTAGTGATACCTTAAGTGCCTTTTAAAGCCCTGAAGATTTGACACAAGTATGCAAATGGAAAAACAATGCATTTCAAGAAATACAATGCTTATGACATTGACGCAATGAATATGTCTTAGAACTCAGTGCTATGCGTCCTCAAAGTATTCACATTGAATACAGTGTGCTGGTTTTTTTGATAATATTTTAATAAAGTAGACTTTCTCTGGGTTTACGTCACCAGGATTTATTTTTTTTTAATTTTTTGGAGAGGGGGGAATGGGGTCTTCAAAATAGCAAAGCTCTTTAAGCATCAATGGATAGCTGAAATGGATTAAAGTCATGTGATCCCCCACGTAGTGGCTTCAATTATGTCTTCGGATATTGAAGGAAGAACATCACCTCTAGAGGAGACGCCATCAGCATTAATTCAGGTTTGCCCTCTGGGATTTAGAACCTGTGCTGGGCCTGGTGTCTTTCTAGATCACTGAAATTATGACCTGAAAAAGACTGCCGTAAGTCTCAGTCACTGAGAATTGGATCTATATAAAAACGAAATCGCTTGTATGGCACTGATATTTAAGGGATCACCGCTCAAGCACAGTAACCTCAGTTGTACTGAAAGTGAGAGCAACTGTTCAATGGTACAGGATACACTCAATTATAATCTGAGACCTCATTACCAAGGTCACTCTAAAAGTGTAGCAGATTCCACAAAGTTGCATGCCCCGCAGTTCTCAGCTTTGCTCATATTATCCTGTATGCTTGCTTTATTTTATTCCATTTGTATTGCAAATTTTCCTTGTAGGGTAGCTTCAAACTATTTGTACTGAATCGGGACCCCATTCGTCAAGACAGGTCATCAGACGACCTTGAAGATGAAGAGACAGAGCATCCAAGACCCCCCTCCATTCATAAAGGTATGGAGGGTTGGATTTTCAAACCCCGAAGCAAAGCATATCACAAAAGAAACCTGATCAACTCAGTCCCTGCAGTTGTCCCATTATTTTGAGGGCATTTTTCTGCATTAGCCATATCGTCTTGCTCAGCCCGTAAATTGGACCGCACTACCTTGCATTCCAGTACCAAGCAGACATCATTTCTTCCATATTTCCTCTCACCGAAGGGGATTACAGTTATCTCCTCATTGTACCCCACCTGCTTTACTAGCACCAAGCTTTATCTGCTCCACAGACTCATCCAGTTACTGCTTTCATAATGGTCATAGCGGAAACAGTGGTTTAATTTTCCAGTCCAAAAGCACAGTCCCTTCACCAGTTCCCTTCTCTTTAGCCTCAAGCATGTCAACTGCTTCCCTAACGATATATATACTGGATCTGCACTATTTCCTATTTGTACAGCATCTTGTAGCTCTTGAAATATACAGCTCCATTATTCTTGTAACTTCTCCTGGAAAGGACCAGAATTCTCTCTGTAATTATCCTAGAAATGTCCAGTTGTCTCTTTTGTAATCCGCCCAGAACTGCAAGGTTGAGGCGGAATAGAAATCAGTAATGTAATGCATATCTGGTTAATGGGGAGGATAAGAAAGGATCAACAGAATTACTCCAATGCATAATCTTGAGGCCATGTGTCTTATCTATAACTTATGTTCCTCATTTAACTAATTTGTACCAACTGGGCTTAAATTTCTACAGCTTTGGAAGAAAAAAAAAAAATACTCTACTAAATATGAAAATTGTCTTCCTATGTTTCTAATGATCTGATTTGTTTGTTAGGGATTGGTTGAGGAAGGGAGGATTATAGAACTGCTGTACTTCCTTTCGGTAGTTGGTTTTATCAAAATAGAAGTATAGAATTGAATTATAGACTAGTGCCCAAAGTTGAGCACCAATAAATATTTGTTCTAATCTGTCTTCGGTATATATACCGGGGTCATCTCTCATTGGAGCTCGACTCGGTTTACAAGTAGTCAGAAGACCAGAGTATACATAAGAGATGATAAATGGAATAGAATCTAAAATTCGAAACTTGTCATAAAAGAAGATCTTACATTGTTATCGGTTAGTGAGTTCTGCAGGTACGTTTGTTAAATACTGTGAAAAATGCAAAGTTTTTAGGGTTTTCCAGAATAGTTGTAGTTGGCCTGGTAGTCTGTTCTAAATTTCTATCAATTTAAAAGTGTAGGACTGGCAGAGTTTCCTAGTTGATTTAATACCCTTAAGAGAGGGAAATGATAACTTCTATGTTTTCCTCATATAGCTGGATCTATATGCATTCCAACATAAGTGGAGGAGTGTGTGGTGCAGTGGTTGGATCTACAGCCTCAGCACCCTGGGGTTGTGGGTTCAAACCCCGCGCTGCTCCTTGTGACCCTGGGCAAGTCACTTAATCCTCCAGAGCCCCAGGTACGTTAGATAGATTGTGAGCCCACCGGGACAGATAGGGAAAATGCTTGAGTACCTGATTGTAAAAACCGCTTAGATAACCTTGATAGGCGGTATATAAAAAATCCTAATAAACTTGAATCCTAATAAAAAGTGTGATTCTATAAATGGGACGCAGAGTTGGGAAGCCGCAAACAGAGTTGGTCAATTTCCCCCGGAGCAGCTGGCTTGACCGGTGAAATAATATTTCTTGTTGGGTTTTCATCTGAATGGAACTGAGCCATGGGCAGCATTTGGAAACTATATAGCTGTGAGTAGAAGCCTGGTTTTACAGGACCCTACCAGATAAGTGACCTCTAATGCACCTTGACCCAGCTGTGAGCGTTTCAGCTATGCTGCAAGGTTTGGTTATACAGGCTGGAGGGTTGGTTTTTTTTTTTTGTCAATGACTGATTTCATGACAGCACTATACAACCTATGTTTATGACTCACTTTATTTATTCAGAGGCTTTTTTCTCCACCTGCTACAGTTGCAGATTGATTGTTATTCGCTCTCTCCGTAGTTTTAATCCTTTTCAACAGTGAAATAGAGCTAGGCTCAGAGTTGGGAGTCATTTATAGAATAGAGTTTAGCACCAGGTACTGTGCCCAATTTTGGGCATGAGGATTTACACTACTTAATACCTTGAGTAAATTCTTATACTTTTATTCCATAAAACCACATGCAAATTCCAACCCATACCTCTCCAAAGGACATGCCCACTTTTCAGATCCAAGCGTAAAATGTACGTGCTGATCCTGGCACCTAAAGAAGCATGTATAAGTTTTAACTAATGCCAATTAGCACCAATAATTATTAGTGCCCAATTATCGCCATTAATTGGATCACTTGTCAATTAAATTCTGCGTGCCAATTAGCTGTATGCAATTTTGAGCCCCATATATAGAATTAGGGTAAAAGTTTTTATCTGGCTCAGTGACATAATTTACTAGGCAGACCGGAGAAAGTAATAATAATAATAATAATAATTTTATTTTTATATACCACCAAATCCATGATAGTTCGAGGCGGTTTACAACAAGAGGCGCTGGACAATCAGCAGCGTAGTTACAATACAAAGTGATCGAAGTAGTTACAATACAAAGTCGAAGAAGTTACAATGCAAAGTCATCGAAAATAAGGTACAGGTTGGGAGGAGTGATACACTAGATTCATAGGTTACAATCGGTTAAACAAATTCGTTTTTATTGATTTTCTAAAATTGAGGTAAGATGAGGAATGGTTGATGATGTTAGTCATCCAGTCGTTCCATATGTCTGCATGAGAGGCAAGAGTTCTGTCCAGGAATCTTTTGTAGCGGCAGTCCTTTAACGATGGAAAGGAGAACAAATGAATTCTGCGTGTGGACCTAATGGAACTGTCCAGATTAAACTGAGAAACCAGATACATAAGGGGCCAGGCCAAAAATTGATTTATAGCTAAGGCAAAAAAATGTAAACAAAACTCGTGCTTCCAGGGGCAGCCAGTGAAGTTTTTGATAGCAGGGGCTGATGTGTTCCCATTTTCTCAACCCCAAAATCAGTCGAACCGCTGAATTTTGAATGATTCGGGGTCTTTGTAGGTTTTTTTTTGAAGGTACCCAAATAAATGACAGAATAATAAATCTAAATAGTCAAAAACTCACATCTACTTATCCAGCTAATGTCTAAGGTTGCATCATATTGAAGGTGCAGATTGGAGCAGAAGGCCACGCCCCTTTGTTGTTATTTGGTGCCTCGAGTCCTAGCGACTTGGTGAATTGCAGATCTGAAAGGAAATCGGTTTTGTGCTAGCCCGGAAAGGTCCTTAGGCAGCATTAATTGTGAAATTCTGGTCACCATTGGTGTGATGGATTTCCTGCATAAGATAAGCACTGTGCTCTTCGGTTAATCATTGCATTGCATAGAGTTATTATTATTACTTATTCATTCATTATTTTAAAAATTTCTATACCGTTTATAACTAAACAGTTCACATTTACATACATACTTTTAAAACAAAGTCATCATTAAATACAAATAATCCTAAAAAGTCATGTTAAAACATTATTAAACTTTTTCCATTGCAAATGCAAGCAGTGTCTCACTTCCGGTTCACCACACAATTGTTTCCCACGTACACACCTTTATAGGACCCCCAGGGACCCCTGAAGAAGACTTTTTGTCGAAACGCGGACCGTGTTGGGTCCTGTATCCCTAGTGGACTAGGTCCTTTAAGGCTCTTATGTGGATGATTTACTTTTATGTGGATGGAATTATTTTATGTGGATGATTTTAGTGTACCTTTGGAACTTTGATACTTTCAAATAAAGTCCATTTAGGAACATCGTCACTCCACAGAGTTTTTTTGGTTTTTTTAAAACATTATTAAAAACTAAAACCATAATAAGAATAATCATGAACAGTTCATCAGCTTTGCCAAAAAAAGGCAATTATTAACTAGAAGAAAGCATCTACAAATACCTGTGTCTTGAGTAATTTCATGAACATACCCTTTACAAAGGAGTTCCATTTTCTAACTTCTGCACAGCAAAAAGTCATTTTGCCAGTCTCAACAAGCCTTGGGTTTACATTCATCTTCAGTAAAGCTAAATTTTCAGAACGTAATGATCTGTTTGGTGTGTGTGTAGCTGGACACATTAGTTTTAAACAATTCTGGGATGTTTCCATATAAGAATTGATGGCAGATCATTTACTGTTTTATATTGTATTCTGAAGGCGACTGGAAGCCAATTCAATTGCTGTAGATATGGTGAAATATGATTATAGTTTGAGGGTTTTATGTTTGAGGGGTTTTGCTGATGAGGTATCCTACCCTTCATGTTCTACCACCTAATCTCTGTAGGGTGGAGGTGGGGTTTTGAGGCTTTTTCCGCCTCTTAAGAATTTATTTGTCTATGTACATTTCCACTGTACTGATACATATTGCTAATTGCTTTGGTTCTTTTCTGATCGCCGATATATACAGAGACTTAGATGCAGAATTTTCACATTAAGATTTTCATACCTTATACAAAGGGGTGCTGCAAAGTTCTCAGCCCAACCAACCAACTTCCTAAATTCTGAGTGTTATTTTGCCACCGTAGCTGAAAAGAGTGTTATCTTATTTCATTAAGTGCCAATTTGCAGAAACAAATTTTATGTTTTTGACCTTCTTTCAGATCATTGATTGAACCATATCCACCTCATTCTCTTCTTGGTTGGGCTGAGAACTTTTCGGCACCCCTTCATAGTGTGAAGAATTTCAGTCTCTGGTAACCAGAGCTGAGACTGTGATGTCATAATGCATCATTCCACCAATAAGAGCCAACCTTATCAGTGATGTCACAATGGATTGATTGTCCTGTACTTGATCCACTTGTATTACATATGAAGGAGTGCTGAAAGTTCTCAGCCCAACCAACCAACTTCCTAAATTCTGAGCTTTATTTTGCCACTGTAGCTGAAAAGAGTGTTGTCTTATTTCATTAAGTGCCAATTTGCAGAAACAAATTTTATTATTTTTGATCTTGTTTCAGATCATTGATTGAACCATATCCATGTCATTTTCTTCTTGGTTGGGCTGAGAACTTTTCGGCACCCCTCTCATAGCTAGAAAAGTAGATGTGTGTTTTTGACTATTTAATATAAATGATATCAATAATCACAGCTCTAAAATATTTTGTTAAAAAATATATATAACTTGATAGCTCAGACCCTTTAACCCGTTTCTGAGCTATTCACAATCAAGTTATATTTTTTAACAAAATATTTTAGATCTGTGATTATTGATATCATTTATACGTATTAAAACATCACAGATATCTCCCTATTATTAGGATTGTATTTGACTATTTAATGACATACATTTAACATTGCTATAAGTGTGGTTTTATATTGTCTTTGAATTACCTTAGGAAAAAAAGTTTTTTTGCTGTGTATATCTTTTTTCCTGCAGCCTTTGTACAGAATAACATGTGCAAAATTGATTATGATTAATTAAGAGGTCTTGAGCAAATTATGTTCTTAGTGCCTTCTATCTAAGTCCTCCATCTGTTTAGCAAACAAAAATGGTCTGTCCTACATATACAAAGACATGTAGGACTTAATATTGTGGGTAAATCATTAACAAAAGGAAAAAAAAAAATGTTCAAGAACAGTTATAAATGAAGGAAACAATTTTTTCTGGCTTGCATTGTAGAGATGAAATAAAATCCTCTTACTCCAGGCAGTTAGTTAGGTGCCTTCGACTCATGGGCAAGTCTTAGCGACTTGATGAATTACAGATCTAAAAAGAGATTGGTTTTGTGCTAGTTTGATAAGGTCCTCCAGGGTCATTGCCATATTTTTTCAGCATGTCCAGCCATCTGCTTGCAGATCACCCTCTTCGCCTGGTTCCTTCGATCTTCCCAAACATAATATCCTTCTCCAATGATCATTCTCTTTTTTAATTTCCTTATGTATTTTCCCTGTATGTTCTTTCTTTACTATAAAAAATGTATTTCACCCCCTCTTACCTTTTGTTTACGTTATAATTAATTAACTGTATGTAATGTTTTCGTTTCCTTACATGTATATTTTATTGTACATCGCTTAGAAATCCGATTAAGCGATTCAACAAGCAAATTAATAAACTTGAAACTTGAAACTTGACAATGTGACCAAAATAAGACAATTGTAACATCATCATTTGGGCTTCGAGTGACATAGCCAGTTTGATCTCTTCTAGAATCAATTTGTTAGTTCTGGCCATTACGGCATGCTTAAAATCCTTCTCCAGCACCAAAGCTCAAATGAGTGAATCTTATTTCTGTCTTGTTTCCATAAGAACATAAGAATTTTCCGCTAATATGATACTCAGATTTATATGGGGAGGGAAGCGCCCAAGGGTCAGAAAACAGGCAATGTTTAAGTTTAAGGTGGAAGGAGGACTAGGGTTACCTTTTTTGGAGAACTATTATAAAGCAGCACAGCTGAGAGCAATAGTTGAATGGCCTTCATCTCCTCCCAAGCTTTGGGTAAAAATAGAACAAGCAATATTAGAAGGGAGAAAAGGTATAAGAGATTTGAAATACTTACCATGGGTGGGAGAAAAAGATTCAAAAAATATAAATAATCCCTTTAGTAAATGCTCTTTGAAAATTTGGAAAAGTGTTAGGAAAAAACTTTTAGGTGGGAAAAAAGGTATCCTTTTCACACCTATATTATATACGCAGGATTTTATGCCAGGAAGGGAGGGTGGAATTTTTAAAAAGTGGGAGGTAAAAGAGTTAGTATGTTTTGGTCAATTAGTTGAAGAAGGGGAGGTGAAAACTTTTATAGATATTCAAGATCAATATCAATTAGAAATGAGAGATCTTTTCCCTTATCTACAGATAAAAAACTATATAATGACATATAAGGCAAAGAGGAATGGAAATTTAAAGAGATCTGAATTTGAAAAGGTCTAGGAAAACCACTAGAGAAAGGGTGTTTCCTGGTTATATAAGATTATAAATGAAGATAAAGCAATTAAAACGTAATACCTGAAAGCATGGGGAAAAGACTTGGGGAAGGATTGGTCCATAGATGAGTGGGGGGGTTATTGTATCACATCTTTTTCAGACAGCTAGAGCTATTAAACTCCCAGTACGTTGGTATACCACTCCGGTTTTAATTAGTAAATGTAGTAAGCAGAGTGATACTAATTGTTGGAAAGGCTGTGGTGAAAGAGGTTCATTTTACCATTTGTGGTGGGAATGTCAAAGGGTCCAGAAGTTTTGGAAGCAAGTATTTGAATCTGTGAGCAGACTAATTCAGCCTCCACTCAAGCTGAATCCTGAAAGAGCATTGTTGGGAATAAGGATAGAAGGTTTAACATCTTCTCAATCTAAACATTTGGATTTAGCATTTATAGCTGCTAGATTGACCTTTGCCCAACAATGGCATATGCCAAATGTACCCACCTTAAGGGATGTGAGGGAACATTTAGGAATATAGACTTTCGGCCCTTTTAAATAATCAACGGGCAAAATTTAATGATATATGGGAGAGTTATATTGAACTAGAAAAAGAAGCTTTATGAAAGAATTATTCTATCGTTATGGAACCAGGTCTCCTGGGAGGGGGAGCGGGCGCGATAGGGAATGTGATTCTTTTAACCTTAATATTCGTAAGATGCATTATTTATTTATTTATTTATTCCCAATTAGTGTATAAATTGTATGTGGTATTGAGACTACTGTATTAAATGAAAATACTCAAATAAAGAATTTTTTTTAAAAAAAAATTTGCCATTGCTGGGTCAGACCAGTGGTCCATCGTGTCCAGCAGTCCGCTCCTGCAGTGGTCCCATGGTCAAAGACCAGTCCTACCTGCTTACGTACTGGTTCAACAGGAACCCGTCCAACTTTGTCTTAAATCCCTGGAGGGTGTTTTCCCCTATAACAGCCTCCGGAAGAGCGTTCCAGTTTTCCACCACTCTCTGGGTGAAGAAGAACTTCCTTATGTTTGTACGGAATCTATCCCCTTTTAACTTTAGAGAGTGCCCTCTCATTCTCTCTACCTTGAAGAGGGTGAACAACCTGTCTTTATCTACTAAGTCTATTCCCTTCATTATCTTGAGTGTTTCGATCATGTCCCCTCTCAGTCTCCTCTTTTCAAGAGAAAAGAGGCCCAGTTTCTCTAATCTCTCACTGTACGGCAACTCCTCCATCTCCTTAACCATTTTAGTCACTCTTCTCTGGACCCTTTCAAGTAGTACCATGTCCTTCTTCATGTACGGTGACCAGCGCTGGACGCAGTACTCCAGGTGAGGGCACTCCATGTCCCGGTACAGCGGCATGACAACCCTCTTCAACCTGTTCGTGATCCCCTTCTTAATCATTCCCAGCATTCTGTTTGCCCTTTTCGCCGCCGCCACACATTGCACGGACGGCTTCATTGTCTTGTCGACCAGTACTCCCAAGTCTCTTTCCTGGGGGGTCTCTCCATGTACCATCCCGGACATCCTGTTGCACCAATGCTGAGTTGTCCAAATAACATCAAGGGGGTTCACTTTCCAGGAACAAGGCCAAAAGTTCAAAACCTCTACAGTAAGTTTCTGCCAAAAGGCCAAAATTACGAGGCATGACCAGAACATATGTCCCAGAGAAGCAGGACTCTGGGAGCATTTCAGACAGCAGTCATTGGCACGGAAATTAGCTAAAAAAAGCTCAACTGGGTGATACATTCAGTCTTAACAGAAATTTAAATTGCAATTCACACAGTAATACATTTGCAGACACTGTTCGCCAGTGCATTAAACATTTATGAAACAACTCAAATGGCTAAATGGTGCTCTGGACATTTTGTTAAAAGTTTGATTATCCCTGCAGAATGTCCAAGTAGTAAGCCTACCCAACTATGTGGCTCCAGAAAAAGGAGAACGGATTGAGACATCTGGGTTTTATGTCCATTGAAAGCAATGGAAGCAAAACCCAGATGTCTCAATTCGTCCTCCTTTCTCTGGAGTTTTATGGTAATCCTATGCCCAACCCAAAACATGCCTCTAACATGCCCCCTTAAGATTTAGACATACTGGAGACAAAACAACCAGAAAGATGCCTTGAAAATCAGTTTCAAAAATGGCCACTTAGACGTTTTGACTATTAAGACATCCAAGTGCCAGTTTATACCATCTTTAGGATAGATATTTGAAAATGAGACCCGTGGAGGGGCATAATCGAAAGGGACGTCTAAGTTCGTTTTCATCTAAGTCGCAAGTTGTCCAAAGTAAAAAACAGCCTAGGACACATTTTCGAAAAATACGTCCAAATTTTTTTTTGTTTCAGAAATCGACTAACTATACGTCCTGCCGATCTGATCGTCCAAGTTGCTAAATCGTCCATCTTTATACCACATTTTCGTCCAACTTTTCGTCCAAGTCAAAAACATCTAGAACAAGCACTGTTGGACGTGGGAGGGGTCTACAAAGTGATGGACTGAACACCCAGACATGCCACCTAAATAGTGGGGTACCTTACAGGGCACTGATGTGAACTTCACAAAAAGGGTGCCATGTCTTCTCCTTACTACAGCTCCCTTATAGGTCATGGTGAGCCCCCCAAACTACCTCCAGAATCCCCTAGACCCACTTATCTACCACCCTAATAGCCCTTATGGCTGCAGGAGCCACTTATATGCCAGTAAAAAAGGGTTTTGGGGGTATATAGGGGAGTGCACATGTTTAAGTATCAATGCAGTGATTACAGGGGCTTATGGGCATGGGTCCTCCTCTCCATGAGTCCCTAATCCACCCTCAAGATGGCTTAAACCGCCTCTGTGCTGGATAACTAGGCTTTCCTATGCCAGGCTGCCAGGTGATGATGGTCTGGAGGCTGAATTTTAAAGGTGTGATTAATAGTTTTATGGGTGTGAGGGGGTCGTGGGATCATTGGGGTAGTGTGTGGGGGTCTGTTTTATGTGTTTGCAGTGCTTATCTGGTGAGTTTAGGTGGGTTTTTGTGACTTATACCATGTTTTACATGGTCTAAGTCACAACGTCCAAGTTCTGTCAATCCTGGGCTGTATAACTTTCGGTTATATATGTTGTTCGACTAAGTCTAAGCCGACCCACGTCTCGCCCAACTCCCGCCCTCGACACTCCTCCTGAAATGCCCTGTTTAGCTTTGGTCGTTCAGCGGCACTATAAAGGCCTAGGTCGTTTCAAAATACGGTCAAAACCCATTTTTATTATCAGCACTTGGACATATTTGGGCAATGTTTGTCCAAGTGCCGACTTAGGCCGATTTTTGGATGTTTTTCTCTTTCGATTATGAGCCCCTTAAAGTTTTTCACAAAATGTGTACCATCATCACAAACTCGGCTCTGGTTACCAGAGGCTGATGAGATGGTTACCAGAGACTTTTCATACTACAAGAGGGTGCTGAAAGGTTCTCAGCCCAACCAAGAAGAGAGTGAAGTGGATATGGTTCAGTCATTGATCTGAAACATAGAATTTTGTTTCTGCAAATAAAATCTTTTTTTCAGCTGCGGTGGCAAAATAGCCCTCAGAATTTAGGACGTTGGTTGGTTGGGCTGAGAACTTTTTAGCACACCCTCATAACTTAAAAGGAAGAAAAGAGAAAAGAATCACTTCTTACTTCCTCGCCAACTCGAATTTGAAAAGGGAGCATGGGCAGGGGACGGACGCGGGCAGATTGTAAACGTTCCTAAAAGTTAGATGCACTGTTACAGAATGCACACACAAGTTACAGGGATTTAGGCCTGGTTTTCCTTGGATATGCCTAACAGTTATGAGATTCAATACTCCAGAAAAGTTATGAGATGCACAGGTGATTAGCACGATTCTATAAAAGGTATGTGTATCTTGAAGAATCGTGCCGAGTGACATTCTAGTTGCCACTGATTTTATTGGCCACTATTTATAGAATCAGGCCTAACATTATAGAACACAGAAGATTTAGAATCAGAAAATAATATTAAATATTGAACTAGGCCAGTTACTGGGCAGACTTGCACGGTCTGTGTCTGTGTATGGCCGTTTGGTGGAGGATGGGCAGGGGAGGGCTTCAATGGCTGGGAGGGTGTAGATGGGCTGGAGTAAGTCTTAACAGAGATTTTGGCAGTTGGAACCCAAGCACAGTACCGGGTAAAGCTTTGGATTCTTGCCCAGAAATAGCTAAGAAGAAAAAATTTAAATTGAATCAGGTTGGGCAGACTGGATGGACCATTCGGGTCTTTATCTGCCGTCATCTACTATATTACTATGTCACTTATGGACATTGAGCATTATGCAGGGTTCTACAAGCGTGGCGTGCAGCGTCTTTTTATTTTTTTTTTTTTATTTATCATATTTTCCACAAATATATCAAGTATCCACTTGTACTGAAAGATGGAGTTATCTAAAGAACAAAAAACACAAAATTTTTGTTTAATTTAACCACAATCAAAAAGAAATGTAGCTTAACTCCAGCTCAAGTCCACAAATCGTAGATCCAAGAAGTAATAACAGCGAGCACTAATATAACATTAGAATATAAGGAAAGGAAAACAGGAAATTCAATCAGCTGAAAAGTATCCAAATTGAATAAATGAGCACTCATGACGTCCCTGCATTCAGGCGCACAGCCGACAAAAAGGTTGTCAGTTGAGATGGGTCAAAGAAAACATATTTTTGCTTTTGATATAATATCACACATTTACATGGGTGTCGTAAAAAGAAAGAAGCTCCAAGAGCAATAACTCCCGGCTTTAAGATCAAAAATTCACGACGTCGCTTTTGGGTATCTCGTGCCAGATCAGGAAACATTTGTATTTTATGTCCCAAGAATTTTTTAAATTTATTTTTAAAGTAAAGTCTTAATAACCATTGTTTATCTGGTGCCAAGGCAACTGTAAGGAGTAAAGTTGCTGGTATCACCATTTCCCTGTCTGACTGTTCCAAGATTGTCGAAATGTCTAATAACTTTTGGTCCTTTGGTAATTCCTGTGATTTTGGGTGTTACATAGAAACATAGAAAGTGACGGCAGAAAAAGGCCGAGGCCCATCGAGTCTGCCCACACCACTGACCCACCCCCCTATTTAATCGCTCTCTGATGACCTTTCTCTCGTAGAGATCCGACATGAGCATCCCATCTGTTCTTAAAATCCGGCACGCTGCTGGCCTCGATCACCTGCACTGGGAGCTTATTCCAGCTGTCAACCACTCTTTCGGTGAAGAAGTATTTCCTGGTGTCGCCATGAAACTTCCCGCCCTTTATTTTCAGCGGGTGTCCTCTTGTGGCCGAGGGTCCTTTAAGAAGGAAAATATCATCTTCTACCTCGATACGACCAGAGACATACTTAAAAGTCTCAATCATGTCTCCTCTCTCCCTATGTTCTTCGAGAGAGTATAGCTGCAATTCGTTTAGCCTTTCTTCGTATGATAGATCTTTAAGCCCCGAGACCATCCTGGTGGCCATTCGCTGTACCGACTCGACTCTCAGCATTGTACGCAGTACTCCAGATGAGGCCTCACCATGGTTCTGTACAAGGGCATTAGGACGTCGGGCTTCCGACTAACAAAGCTTCTCCGGATACAACCCAGCATTTGTTGTCCTTCTTCCCTTCGTATAGGCAAATAGTAGACATGGGTAAACGGCGGCAGCAATTCTTCTGAAATTCCCAATATTTTTACCATATATCGTTTCAACATATCTCGCGGAGGTATTGTTGCCACTCTGGGAAAATTAATTAGTCTGAGATTATTATTGCGAGAAATATTGTCCAGTGCTTCCAATTTCCTTCTCAAATTTATATTGTCTCTCATTAATGTTTCTGTGAGCTGTTTGGTGACTGTATTTGAGTTTTTTAGTTCTTGCATATCAGTCTGTAAACTTGTAATATGTATTTCAAGGGTATTTAATTTTTGTTCGACTTGGCACAATTGAGGCTTAATAGAGTTTGCCAGATCCGCCACTAGATCCCAAATTGCTTCTAGGGTTATTTCTTGGGGCTTATCTATAGTGGTATATTTTTCAGGCACAATTTTACTCAGTTCAACTGATCTCTCCTCTTATAGGTGTCCCTCCTGAATGCTGTAATCCCTCTTGTTGGTAACAACCTCAGGGCTCTCCAAACGGGAATCCTGCTCCAACTCCAAGCTCCCCTCTCTGAGCGTGCAGCCTACATAGCATACAACTGGAAGGGGGGTATACAGGTGGGTGGAGCATGGGAAATCCCACGCTTACACATGAAAGTTCTAGAATACTATAAATTACGTGCTACAGTACAGCCTGTCTTTATGCCATTCCTGACTGCCTTTTACGTGGCATAAGCGATAGCGCCTAAATGTTGACATACAAATGCATTGTACATTCTATTCTATAACAGAATCTGGGTGCCCAGATGCTGTTATACAATTTGGCCCATATTCTATAAATGATTCTGGTTTTTTAGGTACTGGTAGGTACCCAAGCTAAGCGAAAAACTCCATTCAAACAACATTGTAAACCGATTTTCAAGGCACCTACTGGCGCCTAAAAAAACTGGTGCCAGAATCACGTCTTTGTAGACGCTTTACGGTGTCTAATGCCAGAAGTGGCATTAGGTCCCGTAAAACACCTACAAAGGCACGATTCACATCAATGAGAAGCACCGGAAATGTAAGCCTTGTAAACTCTGGCCTACATTTCCAGCACCTGGCTTCATCGCATGACTGGCACTCAATTGGCAGCCGTTTTTAAGGCGGCCGCAAGCAACGGCACCATTTATAGAATCCGGGCCTTTGTGCATTGTGCCCTGCGTTATAGCATTCAAATTTGGGCAACCCTTACAACATTGCCCCCTAGAGGTCGACAGCACTGTTTAATATCATGCCACACTAGGCTCATCCTCACCACTAACCTCCTAATATATCTTAACTCAGGTACAAAAACAGAGATTAAGATTCCCACTAGTAAACTGACGTCTCCCTACAGCTGATCGTCATTTGCTTCCATCTAACAGAAAAAAAAACCCAGGGCATTGTTTTTGTTGTTTACAAGAGCTTTTCTTTACAAGATATTTGCATTTATCAAACCATCTATTTCTTTAAATATCAGCTGCACAACTTAGCCTTTGAAAAACCATATATAAAGCTAAAAGCAGCATATGGAGGTATTCACAAGTTATTGCCGTGTATATGTATATTTTTTAATCAAATCCCTTCTAAATAAACCGATGAAGAAAAGTTTGAAAACCAGGACAATCAATACTGCTTTGTGATCAAAAGAGAAATACCGAGAAAAAGAATATCTCGTGGCGCTAGTGCAGATTTACAGCCAGGACATAGAGTCCCATGGTAAGTACAGAGTGAGACGGAAGAGCTCGTCCTACACAGTGAAGCACTCATTCTAAGTAAAGAAGCCAGGGTCGACGGCCTCTCAAATGAAACAGATAAGGCAACATAGGGTTCTTGTCAGAAACAAATGTAATGCCTCTCCCTACTGAACGGCTTAAAGATGTTATCAGAAAAAGTCGAGTTGGGCTTCAAATGGATCCCAAAGAAGTAATATTAGCCAGGCTGCTGGCAGATCATTTATTTATCACAAGCTAAATTCAATAAAGAGGGCCATATATAAGTGAGAGAAAATAATGCAGCTGCTGGTAATTTATCATCGGCTGGAAAGTCATTGTTATCCTTATCTCTCCAATGATGTTCTATTTCCAACTGGTAATGAATTATGAGGATTGCCACATCTTTACTATGTGACAGGTCATCGCTGTCTCACGGGGGTAGAGTGCTATATCTATGCAATCAATAGAGGGTATGCAGAGAAAAGCAGCAGCTTTGTGAGAGGGGCTTGAGCTCTCTTTTATTAGAGCAACTGATGGTGGCCACCCTACCTTGGAAACACAATATTCCTCCTTGGTTTCCAGAGCAGGTCATTTGAGATGAGGCAGTAACGCAAAGTCTGCAACCTTGGAGAGGATTTTATTCCTCCATTTTTCCCTTCTCTATAGAATCCCTCAGTAGCATAAGGCATGCCCACCATAACACATTTCCCTCATCAGTCAGGAGGGCTGAATGGAAGACTTTTTTTTTCCGGGCGAGAACTCATCCTCCTTGCCGCTCCTTCAACCAGCAGGAGTCACTACTACAGCAAAGCCTCTTTATTTTTATTTTCCTCCCTGTTGAATCTTATGGTCTAGGGCAGGAGTGCCCACACTTTTTGGGCTTGCGAGCTACTTTTTAAAATGACCAAGTCAAAATGATCTACCAACAATAAAATTTTAAAAAACACAAAGCACACTGTACGCAGAGAAAATGTTAATTATCGTTTATTTTCCGCGGGTTTTCAAAGAGGTCAAGGCAGATGACTTTATGCAATGTCACTTCAGTAACAACTATACAAAAAATAGACAAATATACCTCCTCCCTTTTTACTAAACCGCAATAGCGGTTTTTAGCGCAGGGAGCTGCACTGAATGTCTTGCGCTGCTCTTGATGCTCATAGGCTCCCTGTACTTAAAAACCGCTATTGCAGATTAATAAAAGGGGGCCATAGTGCAAAATATAGACAGCAGATAAAAATTCTCAAAACAGACACATTTTGATCACTAAATTGAAAATAAAACCATTTTTCCTAGCTTTGTTGTCTGGTGATTTCATGAGTCTATGGTTGCACTTTCTTCTTCTGACTGTGCATCCAATATTTCTTCCCTTTTTTCAGCCTCTTGTATGCTTCCTCTCCTCCAGACCTCATTCCCTCCCCCAACTTTTTCTTCCTCTCTCCCTGCCCTCCTCCCCTTTCCTTCCGTCTTTCTTTCTGTCTCCCTACCCCCCCTTTATTTCTGTATGTCTGTCTTTCTCTCTCCATGCCCCCTTTCTGTCTGTCTCCCTGTCTGTCTTTCTGTCTCACTGCCCTCCCCCATGCCATCGCCGCCGCCACCATTGGGGAACAGACTGCCGCCATATAGAGGACACTGAAGCGCCGGGCCAACCAACCTTCCCCACCCAATGTCAATTCTAATGTCAGAGAGGAAGTTCCGGACCAGCCAATCGCTGCCTGGCTGGCCCAGAACTTCCTCTCCGACGTCAGAATTGACGTTGAGTGAGGAATGTTAGTTGGCTCGGTGCTTCAGCATCCTCTTTACAGGGTCGGGAAGCAGGTAGAACGGAAGGCAACGCAAGTCTATCAAGGAGCCCAGGATGGGCTCCGCAATGGGCTCACATTGCTTTCGCAATCTACTGGTCGATTGCGATCGACCTTTTGGGCACCCCTGATCTAGGGTCACATTAAGGGCAAGGAATTGGGACTTGTATACCACCTTTTTTAGATTTACCATCATACTCAAAGTGGTTTACATACAGGTACTTCAAGCATTTTTTCCCATCTGTCCTGGGGCAGAGGAGGATTAAGTGACTTGCCCAGGTCACAGGTAGCAGTGCGTGATTTGAACCCACAACTTCAAGGTGCTGAGGTTGTAGCTCTAACCCTCCTCCTGGATTCTATATATGGTGTACTGATTTTCATCCCAAGATGTGCACATAATTTAATTATCAAGCTCTTCACTATCAATTATTGGATGCTAACAAGCAGGGTTTTTTTAGTTCAAAGACTTTAGTGGTTTTGTACAAAAAAAATATAGTGATAACTATACAACCCAATTGTGTAGAAAATGAGACTAGGAACACCATGGATGACGCCAAACTATGCAACATAGTAGACAAAAGCACAATAGACGAAAGCACAGTGCCCGACAAAAGCTCAATGTCCGACAGTATGACGCAGGATCTACTCCTGCTCGAGCATTGGTCAAAGACTTGGCAACTAAGTTTCAATGCCAAAAAATGCAAGGTCATGCACCTTGGCGGCAAAAATCCATGCAGGACTTACACCCTAAATGGTGAAATCCTAACAAGGACTGTAGCAGAACGTGACTTGGGGGTGATCATTAGCACAGACATGAAGACTGCCAATCAAGTGGAGAAAGCTTCATCCAGGGCTAGACAAATCATGGGCTGTATCCGTAGAAGTTTCATCAGCCGTAAGCCCGAGGTCATAATGCCATTGTACAGATCCATGGTGAGACCCCATCTGGAATACTGTGTACAATTCTGGAGGCCGCATTATCAAAAAGACGTGCTGAGAGTTGAGTCGGTTCAGCGAATGGCCACCAGGATGGTCTCAGAACTCAAGGATCTCCCGTATGAGGAATGACTGGGTAAGTTGCAGCTATACTCACTCGAGGAACGCAGAGAGAGGGGAGACATGTTCGAGACGTTCAAATATATCACGGGCCGTATTGAGGTGGAGGAAGATCTCTTTTTTCTTAAAGGACCCATGGCAACAAGAGGGCATCCGTTGAAAATCAGGGGTAGGAAATTTCATGGCGACACCAGAAAATATTTCTTCACTGAAAGGGTGGTTGATCGCTGGAATAATCTTCCACAACAGGTAATTGAGGCCAGCAGCGTGCCAGATTTTAAGAGAAGATGGGATTGGCATGTAGGATCTCTTCATGGAGGTAGTTAGGGGGTGGGTCATTAGTGTGGGCAGACTGGATGGGCCGTGACCCTTTTCTGCCGTCATTTTTCTATGTTTCTGTGTTTCTAACAATCAATTATTGAAATTACGTTGTACTTATTAAAATTTGAGCGTGCCTAACTTTATGAGTGCATAAATCAAAAGGGGGTGTGGCCATGGGCATTCCAAAATTCGTTATAGAATACGCACCTAATTAAGGTAGCGTTTACACCAGGTTTCAGTAGGCATGCGTCCACTGAATGAGCACGAAACACAATTTTATACAGGGTGTGTGCGCCGTGAATTTTTTTTCAGCATCCCATTTTGAGCACCATTTACTGAATCTGATCCTAAGGGGGAATTGCAGAACTGTGGTCCTGGTTCTATAAACAGGACCCAGCAGTGCCTAGCCTCTAGTTGTCTAACAAATGCAGGCGCTGTTTGTAGAACTGCGCCTAGAGGCACCTAACTCAACTTAGGCACTAGTAAATATCATAATGTTAGGTGGTTTTATATTAGGCCAGGGTTTTCTTGGCCTAAATTACCAGTGCCTATCATAGACGCCTACTGGCACCTATGGTAATCCATGCCCAAGCTCTGCCCTTAACCATACCTACTTTTCAGGTAAGCACCTCGGTGTAGATGCCTACATGGCGCTTACCGCTGTAGGCACCTATCCGAAGCTCATTTTTAAAATCATTTGTAAGTGGCAGCCAACTGAACTAATTATAATAAATTAACGCCCTCCCCCTTTTACAAAGCCACGTTAGGCTTTTTTAGCGCTGGCCGCGGCAGTGTTAGCTCTGACGCTCACAGAATTTCTAATAGTGTTGAACTTAATACCACCCCCAGCGATATAAAATCCTAATGCAGCTTTGTAAAAGAGGGGTAAGTTAGGTTCATACATCGGTTGCCGTCCTGATCTAGGCACCTACCAGAAGGTGTCATTTATAGAATCAGGGCCTGTGTATTTATATTTAGGTGCCTACTTTCTTTATAGAATAGTAGCACAATAAGGTTCATATCACATATGCACTTAGGTGAAAGCACTTACACTAGCCATAGATATAGGCATATCTTTTTTTTTTTTTTCAAAGCTTTATTAAATTTTAAGATAAGAGCAGAGAGGGACATAAGAAACTTTGCTTTTTATGTGATTTTCTACTTTTCTGTGACGCCAAAGCAAAGGGGGAAGATTTAAGGTCCCCATGCTTCCTTGACCGCTTTGATTATACCTAATGTGACCATACTTCCTATTTTAAACAGGAACATCCCGTTTTTAGATAGATAGCCCCGTTGTCTCCAAGCACAGCTTTGGGACGCCGAAATGTCCCATTTTAAGAAAGAGAGCAACTCACCAGTGGGTTGCTCTCAGGGCAGGATTAACCAATAGGCCAAGTAGGCACATGCCTAGGGCCCGAAATGGTCAGAAAGGCCCGATGAAGGAGGGCATCAACATTGTTTTTTCCAAATGGTGATGGGCCCCTCCAGCATCGATCGGCAACGCGCCCCCCCCCCGATTGGCAACATGCCCCCCCCACCCCCCCATCGACGGAAAGTAAGACAAGCAAGCAATGCGGGTAAGAAAGGCAACGGGAACTGTAATTGTGCATGCGGTGCTGCTTGCCCAAAGCTTCCCTCTGACGCAGCTTCCTGTTTCCACCTGGGCGCATGGTGGTATGGGGCGGGGCAGGGGGCCCAGTGTACTTGGGTGCCTAGGGGCCCTCGACAAATTAATCCTGCCCTGGTTGCTCTCTTTCTGTGCTGTGCTGTGCTGAAGCTGTGAGTCGATCGAGGAGCCTGGGCTCTCTCCCTCCTTCCCTGCCACCGATGCCAGCGCAGCAACAGGGCCAGGCTAGGTGCGTGCAACAACTGCACAACAGCTGACCCACAAGTCTTCTCCCCAAAGTCAATTCTGACGTCGATGAGGAAGTTCCAGGAGAGTGATTGGCTGGCCCGGAACTTCCTCTCCTATGTCAGAATTGATGGGGGAAGGCTTCTGGGCTAACCGTTGTGCAGTCACTGTTGCTGCCACGGCGGCAGCTGCAGGGAAGCAAGGAAGAATCTGCGGTGGTGGCGTGGGGGGGAGGCAGGGAGAGAGAAAGAAAGAAATAAAAAGTTGGGGGAGTGTGGTGGCGGTGACTTGAGGGGGCAGGGAGAGAGAAAGAAAGGATGCACAGTCAGAAGGAAGTGCAACCAGAGACTCACCAGACAACAAAGGTAGGAAAAATGATTTTATTTTCAATTTAGTGCTGAGGTAACATTACATATTTTAAAGTCATTTGTCTTGACATCTTTGAAAACCCCCCGAATATAAATGATAATTAACATTTTCTCTGCATACAGTGTGCTTTGTGTTTTTTTAAAATTTTATGGTTACCATTTATGAGTTAATAAGATATTGTGTGTACATGAAAAATGAATGGAAGAAATTGGGGGTGGAGGTAGGGCTGGGGCAGGGCTAGGGCAGGATTGGGGCGGAGCTAGGGCAGGATTGGGGAGGAGCTAGGGCGGGATTAGGGGCGGGACTGAAAATTATTAGGAGGAAAAAAATAAATAGTCAAGTTAGTTATACCACAAAAAAGCAGTGTAATGCCACCCCTGTAGATAGGATAGATGTTCACAACTTTTCCCAGATAGTTTCATGCCACATACGAGGGCCATTTTTAAAGTAAGAATCGTTTTGTTGTAAACTCTGAACAATTTATTGTAACTTAACAACTTTCTAATTACAGTGAAAATATGTCTTCAACTACTTTTCAATGACGTCGAAGCATTTTTGAGACCAAGAGATGAGATTGACAGTCCCTTCATTGAAAATTCTTCCTCCTTTTCCTGAACCTGTGGTTGACAGTTTTGTGGATGCCTTCATCATAGAAACATAGAACATGACGGCAGAAAAGGGCCACGGCCCATCTAGTCTGCCCACACTAATGGCCCACCCCCTAACTACCTCCATGAAGAGATCCCACATGCCAATCCCATCTTTTCTTAAAATCTGGCACGCTGCTGGCCTCAATTACCTGTTGTGGAAGATTATTCCAGCGGTCAACCACCCTTTCGGTGAAGAAATATTTTCTGGTGTCGCCATGAAATTTCCCACCCCTGATTTTCAACGGATGCCCTCTTGTTGCCGTGGGTCCTTTAAATAAAAAGAGATCCTCTTCCACCTCGATACGGCCCGTGACATATTTGAACGTCTTGTTCTGCATATGTTTTCTGCCCAAGAAATCCTTTAATTTTGGGAAAAGATGAAAGTCTGATACAGGCTGTATGGAGGAAAGTGGAAAATGTGAGTCCTCCAAAACCCACATAAAACCTACTATAAAAGCATATAGGTGACACCTGCAAAAATAAGGGCTTTTAAGTTTTTCTTTCAATAAAATTTTTTAAAGTAGATGTAATAACATCTTTTTGGACATCAAATACCATGAACTAAATTTATGTTTTTATCAACTTTTTTTTGAACTTTTAAGTTTTTCTTTCAATAAAATCCGATAGTGCATATATTTTTAAGCAAAAGCACTTACGTCATGACGTTTTTGACGTCTTTCACGTAAATGACGTTGTACCGGCACCTGTTCAGCGGGTAATTTAAATGGCTCAGCGTTGGTTTGTACCGACGCCATCTTTGAGAACTATACGCTAAGGTTAACCTCGGTTCCGTAAGTTTGCTGATGAATTTAACACATAAAATTAAAGTTTAATAACGTAGTTTACTTTCAAATATCTTGATAATGTTAAACTCTAACGATTTGTTATTTGTTACAGGCACTGTCCACTTCTTTCCCCTGATGAAGCCATTCCAGGTGAAACGGTGGCCCCGTTGGGATTAAAACAGTGCAAAACACCACCATAAGATAAGTGCTTTTGCTTAAAAATATATGCACTATCGGATTTTATTGAAAGAAAAACTTAAAAGTTCAAAAAAAAGTTGATAAAAACATAAATTTAGTATTTATACTACATGCCATTTGCCAGTGATTGAGACTCTGATCGAAATAAGTATCTAGCAGTTGTTGCCTAAATACTCGGTCTCTGAGGCATGGCATAAACAATTTTTTGCTGATTTTCAGTAATGTGTTCAAGGAAGTGATTTTGTACATGTATTTAGAATTGCACACTTCTTTAGTATTTGTATTTTGGGGGTTACAACCCCCCAAACCCCCCCACAACGCCCCCACAACACGGCGTGATGTCTATTAAGTAAAGTGGGGGGTTCCCCCCACGCCCCCCCCCCCCGTCGGAGCCCTAAAAACAGTAATTTTGAGCGGTGCGCGCCTCCACGCTGCGCTCAATTGTCTGGGCGCGCCTTTGTCCCGGCGCGCTTTTGACCTGACACCCCAATAAGTTCTAGGCGGTTCACAGCAAGAAAGATACTGAACAATCAGTGAATCTTGTACATACACCTTACATAAAACAATCCTAATACAACGCAGATAATCAGGATAAGAATTTATCAAACAAATAGGTTTTCAGTACTTTTCTAAAAGAATAGTAAGATTGAGCTTGAGGGATTAAAGTACTCCACCAGGTATTCATTTTACTGGCCTGGAAAGCAAATGTTTGATCCAGAAATCTTTTATAACGACCAGGATTTCAGTGATAGAAATGCAAACCAATAGGCTTAGCGTGTGCTCTTATTCGTCTTATGCAATTCAGACTGAGATGTGAGGTAACATGGAGCTAACCCAAATACAACCAAATTTGAACAAAACTCTCGCCTCAGAAGTTGGGTACAGTAGGTTTTGACTAGGGGCTCCTTTTACGAAGGTGCGTTAGGGCCTTAACGTGCGGAATAGCCTGCATGCTAGCCGCAACCACCTCCTTTTGAGTAGCGCACGCTAGTGGAAAATCTACCGCCGTGCTCAAAAGGAGGCGGTAGCAGCTAGCGCGCGGGGCAATTTAGCGCATGCTATTCTGCGTGTTTAGGCCCTAGTGCACCTTCGTAAAAGGAGCCCTAAGTTTTGTAGGGCTCACCATACAATGTAAGGGGGTTATGGTATGATATGTACCTGGGTCCTTTTATGCAAAGTTTGCTGCAGTGCCCCACTGCTCTGTTGGGATGACTGTGTGGCCAGTCTACTAAGAATGTTGGCCCCTCCTAAGCCCCAATGGCTAGTTTTTTTGTGTGCCTAGATTGCGTTTATAGCAGTGCCTAAGGACGCCTAAGATCAAAGTAGGTATGGCTAACACCTGAAGTGACCTTAAGCATCCTTAGGTGCAGCTGTAGATGCAATTCACATCAAACATAGACACTGGACATGTAGACCTCGAAAACCCTGCTCTATATTTCCAGCAGCTGGCTGAGGTAGCCGCGATTCTACAAATGGCACCGTTGCATGGTTGACACGTGATTACATAGAAACATAGAAAGTGACGGCAGAAAAAGGCCGAGGCCCATCGAGTCTGCCCACACCACTGACCCACCCCCCCTATTTAATCGCTCTCTGATGACCTTTCCCTCGTAGAGATCCGACATGAGCATCCCATCTGTTCTTAAAATCCGGCACGCTGCTGGCCTCGATCACCTGCACTGGGAGTTTATTCCAGCTGTCAACCACTCTTTCGGTGAAGAAGTATTTCCTGGTGTCGCCATGAAACTTCCCGCCCTTAATTTTCAGCGGGTGTCCTCTTGTGGCGGAGGATCCTTTAAGAAGGAAAATATCATCTTCTACCTTGATACGACCAGTGACATACTTAAACATCTCAATCATGTCTCCTCTCTCCCTACGTTCTTCGAGAGAGTATAGCCGCAATTCGTTCAGCCTTTCTTCGTATGATAGATCTTTGAGCCCCGAGACCATCCTGGTGGCCATTTGCTGTACTGACTTGACTCTCAGCACATCTTTATGGTAATGTGGCTTCCAGAATTGTACGCAGTACTCCAGATGAGGCCTCACCATGGTTCTGTACAAGGGCATTAGGACGTCGGGCTTCCGACTAACAAAGCTTCTCCGGATACAACCCAGCATTTGCCTAGCCCTGGATGAGGCCTTCTCCACTTGATTGGCCGTTTTCATGTCTTCACTGATGATCACCCCCAAATCCCATTCTACTGTAGTCCTTGCTAAGGTTTCACCATTTAATGTGTACGTTCTGCACGGATTATTGTTGCCCAGGTGCATGACCTTGCATTTGTTAGCGTTGAAGCTAAGCTGCCAGGTTGAGGACCAAAGTTCCAATAAAACCAGGTCTTGCGTCATGCTGTCGGACGGACTGCCGTTACTCACAATGTTACATAGTTTGGCATCATCGGCGAATAATGCTATTTTACCTTGAAGCCCCTGAGTCATGTCTCTTACGAATATGTTGAAAAGGATCGGGCCCAAGACCGAGCCCTGCGGCACCCCACTGGTCTCCTCCGACGTTTTAGAGATGGTACCATTAACCACCACCCTCTGAAGTCTTCCACTCAGCCAATCGTGGATCCATGCTGTAAGTGTTTCACCTAATCCCATCGACAGTCTTTTAAATGACTGTTAATATGGGCGCTGTTTGTAGAATCCAGCACATACAGCCTAATTTTATATCTGGTGATCAAAACTGCATTTGAAAATTTGGATGTGCACCCAATTACTGTATACAATTTAATGAACAACAAGCCAATTAGCACTGACCTAGACGTGTTTGTACTCAGTGCATCTTTTAGAACTATTTTTTTGGGGGAAAAAAAAGTCCAAATGAAAACCACATAAAATCCAGCCATTGGGGCGTCAGAGGGCCCAGCATTCTTAGCAGATGACATACAGTGTGGCCAGTATGATACAGCCTGTGCTCGTTGGTATGGCAATTCTTATGTTCTTAATTATTAATGGTTAACGGTTCATTAGCAAATTACATTGTGCATGCATCGCAGAAATGTGCCCAAATCTTTGCTCCCATTGAAAAAAAAAATATGACCAAACTTAAACTAGAGTGAACATTCCCAGAAATGACACAGAAAATTATATGAAACAAAAAGTGTCTGGCTGCCCATCCCGACCAATGATATGAATCTGCTAATAATATTTTGTGCAATAGGTCCAGATTCGGTGACCCCCCCTAATTCATTTATTTCACTTGCAGACTGCATTTCATTAGTTCAGTTGTATACTCCATGGCGCAATATTTCTATTAGCAGAGTCCTTTCCTAAGTGGCCAAGATGATGTATAGTGCGATGGCTGGGCATGCCAAGACCTAATAGGAAAGAATTGCACCTACTCTTCTGCCCAACCTCCAGTGCTTATAACACCTTGGCAAATATTAACTTTGAGTTTCTTTGATAAGCTGGTGCTGTTACATTCCCATTTACAACAGGTTCCATTTATGAACTCTGATAACACATTAAGTCAACCAAGGATGTTGAGCAGTGCCAAGTGTTGCTTTACACTTCCTTATAAAGACAAAATACTTGGAATGAAGAAATCGTTGCTACACTAGTTTGTTCTCATGAATGAAAGTGTTCTGCAAAAACTCCCGACCTCTCCTACCCTTGGTGAACTAGTTACCGAGAAACTGTTTTTCACAAAAAGCAAAGTGAGGTGCTTGTTAACAATGAGCCAAAAAACTTTATTCAGAAAGGCAAACTGCAACACAGGCCAATCTGTATCCGCACAAATGTGGTGGCAGCACTACAGGAACAGAGACTGTGGTTTCCCCAGGACCCTGGTAATGTATACATCCTAAATCCCATTGATTTAATGATGCCTGAGGCAAGCATTTCATTAATTCAGTCCCTCTGAAAGAACTGAAAGAACTCAAACATGAAATTGCTGATCTGCTATTAGTGATCTGAAACCTGTCGCCAAAATCGTCTGTAGTACCTGAAGATTGAAGGGTGGCCAATGTTACGCCGAATTACAGACCGGGAATTACAGCCCGGTAAGCCTGATCTCATTGCCGGGTAAAATAGTGGAAACAATTATAAAAAAAATAAAATTGTGGAGCATGCACTGTAGACAAACATGATTTAATGAGACAGAATCAGCATGGGTTCGGCCAAGGGAGGTCTTGCCTCACCAATATGCTTGACTTCTTTGAAGGTGTGAATAAACATGTGGCCGGTTGATGTAGTGTATCTAGATTTCTAGACAGCTTTTGACAAAGTTCCTCATGAGAGGCTCCTGAGGAAATTAAAGAATCTTGGGATAGGAGGCAATGTTCAATTGTGGATAAATAATTGTTTATTGGTAGGGTTAAATGTAGAAGTCTGCACGGGAACGGGGATGGCGGGAATCCCGCGGGTCCCACGGAGGTCCCGTGGGAATCCCCCCTAACCCACGGGATTCCCACAGGGACTCCCCTCTTTCCCACGGGGCTCCCACGGGGCCCCCCTCTCTAGCCAACGGAACTCCCACGGGGATGGAAGGCTTTGGAAGCAGGGTTCATCAATATAATATAATGGACACGTCAGTCTTAGTAAAAGAGGGGGTTTGTAAGTTAATTACCTGAACAGAAAACAAAAAAAGGGTTCCACCAAAGAGATTCCATGTTAAATGGCCATTTAACATTCCATGTTAAATGGCCATGAGTTAAATGGCCATTTTTCTCAATGGATAAGGGTAAATAGTGGTATGTTGCAAGGATCTGTACTGGGACCGGTGCTATTTAACTTACTTATAAATGATCTGGAAATTGGAACTACGAGCGGTGATTAAATTTGCAGATGACACTAAACTGTTCAAAGTTGTTAAAACGAATGCGGACTGTGCAAAACAGCAGGAAGGCCTTAGTAAATTGGAAGACTGGGCGTCCAAATGGCAGATGAAATTTAATGTGGACAATTGCAAAGTGATGCACATTGGGAAGAATAATCCAAACCATAGTTACAGGATGCTAGGGTCAGCGCTCAAGAAAAAGATTTGGGTGTCATCATGGACAATATACTGAAACCTTCCACCCAATGTGTGGCGGCGGCCAGAAAAGCAAACAAGATGCTAAGAATTGTTAGAAAAAGGATGATAAAGAAGACTAAGAATGTTATAATGCCTCTGTATCGCTCAATAGTGCGACCTCACCTTGAGAATTGTGTTCAGTTCTGGTCTCCTTATCTCAAGAAAGATATAGCGGCACTAGAAAAGGTTGAAAGAAGAGCGACCAAGATGATAAAGGGGATGGAACTCCTCTCGTTTGAGGAAAGACTAAAGAAGTTAGGGCTCTTCAACTTGGAAAAGAGACAGCTAAGAGGAGATATGATTGAAGTCTACAAAATCCTAAGTGGAGTAGAACGGGTACAAGTGGATCGATATTTTTTTTTTTTTTTTTGCTGCATCAAGATTTACAAAGACTAGGGGACACTTGAAGTTACAGAGTAATATTTTCAAAACCAAAGAAAGGAAATATATTTTTTCACTAGGAGAATAGTTAAGCACTGGAATGTGTTGCCAGAGGATATGGTAAGAGTGGTTAATGTAGCTGGTTTTTAAAAAGGTTTGGACAGGTTTCTGGAGGAGAAATCCATGGTCTGCTGTTGAGACAGACATTGAGGAAGCCACTGTTTGCCCTGGATCGGTGGCATGGAATGCTGATACTGTTTGAGTTTTGCCAGGTACTTGTGACTTGGATTGGCCTCTGTGAGGATAGGATGCCGGGCTGGATGAACCATTGGTCTGACCCAGTAGAACTATTCTTATGTTCTCTTTTACTAAACTGCAGTAAAGGTTTCTACCGCAGCCCAGAGGGCTAAATGCTCCGAAGCTCATAGGGGGGTTCATTTTTAATTTACCTTATTTATATCCCACTTTAACCAAAGCAGGTTACAAAATGACATATATAATTAAAATCAACATACAATAAGATAGTCTTTATTATTTATCAACCTTCACATACACATCTAGTTGATGAAACATGGCTCCATGTTGAGTCTGTTCTGCGTATCAAACTTTAATAATGTAATAAATTTTATTATTTTTAAACCACATTCTGACTCTTGGCTTCAATTGGTCCTGGTTGAAGTCCATTTGTCTATCAATCATTTATTTGTGTTAATACTGGGATCCCTATAATGGTCTGAGTTGTATGATTTTTATCTAAGTGTTGCAAAATATTCAAACTGAAGGAGTTGTTGGGGAAGATATATGTGGGATAACACATAGGTACTGTTATAAGGGACAGGCATGCAGGGGGTAATAGATCAATGGAAAACTGATGCAGTTATAATGCACTTTACAGACATTTAGGCATCTTAAAGAAATAAATAAGCACAGAAAACAAGGCTTATAGCCACAGGAAAAGAAGTTCAAGTTCAGTCCATGAGGGCTGCAAGCAGACCATGTTTTCAGGATATCCCTAATGAACATGTATGAGAGAGATCTGCATACAATGGATATAGTGGGCATGCAAATATTTTTCTTGCATATTCATTAGGGATATCTAAAAAATCTGACCTGTTTGCACCCTCGAGGACTGAACCTAGGCAAGCCTGGTCTGGAGTATGAATTGGGTCACATATGGAGGTTTGCAAAAAAAAGTTCCCAACTCTCTGTCTCCTCTCATTGGTGGCGGCGAAACAAACAGGGAGAGGAAGCCAGTGGGTAAGTTACACAGGGTGCAACTTTAGCTTGATACTGCTTGGCCACAGCACAGCACTGGATTTTCATGGGCAAAATGCACGACTCCTGGCTTACTCCATTTAAGAGAATACCAGACTTTTCAGTGATCTTCCATAGTCCTAATAATTATATCAGCCAATGATTTATCTGGATGAAAATACATAGGCATTTCAAAGGGATTGGGACTTGTATACCGCCTTTTCGTAGTTATACAACCACACTCAAAGCAGTTTAACCCAGCCCTTGGGGTACACAGTCAGTCAGGTTTTCAGGATATCCACAATGAATATGTATGAGATAGATTTGTATGCACTGCCTCATTTGTATGCAAATCTCTCTCATTCATATTCATTGCAGATATCCTGAGAACCTGACTGGCTGGGTATGCTCCAAGGCCTGAGTAACATCGTAACATAGTAAATGACGTCAGATAAAGACTGCCCAATAGTTTTTCTCATTAAAAATACTTGATTAAATTAACTTGTCTCTTCTTTGATATTTCTGGGTCATAGACTGTAAAGTCCACCTGGTATTGTCCTAGGTTCCAAATGCTGAAGTTACCATCTAATCAAGCCATTGTGACATCACTGCTGAGGTTGGCTCTTAGGCATTGGTGGAATGAGGCATCATGACATCACAATCTCAGCTCTGGAATGTTGCTACTCTTTGGGTTTCTGCCAGGTAACATAGTAAATGATGGCAGATAAGCACTTGAACAGGCCATCCAGTCTGCCCATTAGTTATACCCATTAAAAATACATGATTAAATTAACTTGTCTCTTCTTTGATATTTCAGGGTCATAGACTGTAAAGTCTACCTGGTGTTGTCTTAGGTTCCAAATGCTGAAGTTACCGTCCATGCTTCCTCCAGCCGATTCAACCATCCTGTTTGCAGGATATTCCCATAAAGTCTGGCCAGTAACATCCTCATGTTCCAAGTTCCATTGATGCCCTCCCCATCCCAAAATCACCACATATGGGACACAGATCATGCAAGTCTGTCCAGTACCGGCCTTAGTTCTTTAATTTACATCCTTCGTTTTCTAATTAAAGGTCCTCTCTGTTTATCCCATGTTTTATTGAATTCCATTACTATTTTCCTCTTCACGACTTCCCTCGAGAGGGCATTCCAGGCATCTACCACTGGACAAGAAAATACCACAGCACACTCAGACATGTGCTCAACTACTGTAACACCTGGTTTCAACATTTTATAGAAGCTTTCATAACTTATCCAGTGTCCATCACCGTTTCCATACTGCACATGACAATGCTAAAGCAAACTTTGCTACTGTAATGGGTCCTGGAGTGCCCCTATTGTACGTTGAAAGAAATGTCCCTGGATATGGGGCTGTAATGGGATAATCTCAGGAGCAACATCTGAGAATATTGCTTCACCGAAAGAGTAATGTAGCCATGGATTGGCTTCCCAAGATATAAGTAAACTCTGGATTGGTAGCATAGAACATTGCTCCTCCTTGGGTTTTGGCCAGGTACTAGTGACCTGGATTGGCCACCGTGAGAACAGCTACTGGACTTGATGGACCATTGGTCTGACGCAGTAAGGCTATTCTTATATTATGTTCTCATAATTCAAAAAAGTCTTCTATAAATGAACACAAGACAACTGCAGTGATGTGAATAGAAAATTGTAGGTCAGATGGGGTGTACGGAATTGTTCCAAGAAGTAAGTTAAGCAGGTTACATGGGTATTATCCTTTTTTAACCATTATATTTTCCATTTCTTTGGTTAATCAGTCAACTGGGGAAATGCCAGTGCTTTGGCAAACAGTAGGAAAGGCCAGTCATTCTAGGTGAAATGAAAAGGCAATAAAGTCATAAATTGGGTTTGTTGTTTGCAAATAGCACACTAGCACAATGAGTGACCTCAAATGACATGCAATTGTTTCAGCCTAAAGTGAACTTTCTGATTATAGCTAGAAATTATTACTTATAAACAAGTAGGTGCAAAGGAGACTGAATTTTCAAAGGCTCTTTATAAGGAGATTTCCTTTGAAAATTGGCTTACAAACCTGGTGGATTTAATTATCGCTCTCATATGTTTTAAAAACAAGGATCAAAAAATTAACAACCAAAGGTTACAAAAATCAAAACAAAATCATAAAGCTGTAGATGTAAGACTGGAAAAATATGTCAATTATCTCTTGTGGAAGGAAGAAGGGCTCAGATCATGTGTCCATTTTCACATGTGGACATCAATTTCAATCCCTGGCCATCCTCCACCACCCTTAATTACTGTGCAAAAATCATGCTGTGCAAACTTGCATTGATAACAAAAGTGTAAAATCCACTTATCTTTTTTTTCTTATAATCTTTATTCATTTTAAAACACTTTCAATAAGTGAAAACAACATAGATTATACATTTAACACTTTAGACATCACTTATAATTTTACAAGATTTATACAGAACATTACCCTCCCCCACCCCTTCTAATCTTTATCATTAAAGTAATTATAAAATGTATCATATGTCCAGAGTTATATTATACATATTTTAAACATAAATTATACATATGATTAATCAGACTTATTTATCAACCTCAAATATACCACCCTTCTCTCCTATTATCATCTGTATAAATGATCAACTAAAAGACCTTATAATCATCTCATCCTCCTTCCCTCCCTGGATGTGCATTTTATCTAACATCAAAAATAATAACTATAATAATTCTATAAAAGACGACAATGAGCCCCAAATTAAGTTAAAGTTTTTTGTATTCCCTAATAAATCAGCGTCCTTTTTTCATATTTGTAAATTAGACATTTGTAAAGTTGAGACGATCTCAGTTTTTCCAGTTTCGTGTAATCATTTGTATAGCTGTACTAGTCATAATTAATAAAAGACGTCTTTTATATTTACCTAGGGGATCCTTGATATGTAAAATGGTACCACAAATTACTATTTCATAAGTTAACGGAATCTCAGATTCTAAAATATTATTAATATGTCCCCAAATTGATCTCCAGATAATCAATATCTTAAGGCAATAAAACAGTAAATGATCTAATGTTCCTATGTCTAGGTGACAGTGCCAGCATCTGTTAGATCTAGAATTATCTAACTTATTCAATCTAACTGGGGTCCAAAAAGAACGATGTAACAAAAAGAACCAAGTTTTTCATAGATGCTGACGCTGTACACCTCATCCTCCAAGACCAAATACGTGGCCATCAAGATGCAGAAATATACTGCTTAATCTCAATGCTCCAAATGTCTCTAAGAGCATTTTTGGGTTTCTTATTCATGTTCAGATATTAATTTATACCACTTGGCGGCTTGATGTCCTAGCATGTCTGCCTGAAAACAGAGGAATTGCAGACCATAAAAATTTTTTTAATTACGCCACTCAGGGAACCCTTTCTGAATAGCCTGCTTGAGTTGCAACCATTTATAAAACAGAAATTTTGAAATACCAAAAGATTGTTGCAACCGTGAAAAATCAAGCAATTTTCCATTTAAAATGACATCCTCTAATGTTCTTATGCCTACTTGCATCCAATCCTTCCAGGCAATTTTAGACCTGCCTATTTGTATCTTGGAGTTCAGCCATAGGGATTGACACAAAGACTGTTCTATAGGAATTTCAGTTAACTTATTTATACATCTCAGGGTCTTCCAAGTATCCAAAATAATGTTATTATCCTTAGCATAACTAGGCAATTTAATGTCCAATACATGAGACAGACGCATTGGGGACATTCCAAAATTAACCACTCTGGGTAATGTTCCATGAGGTCAGGCAGGATCCAGTACATACCCTGACGCATAATATAGGCCTGATGATACCTATAGAAATTTGGAAAATTTACCCCTCCCTCCACAATTGATTTTTGTAGAGATACTAAAGCTATTCTAGCAGTTTTGCCCATCCAAACAAATCTGATAATAATACTATTCAATTTCTTGTAAAAAGAACCTTGAAAATAAATTGATAACATTCCCATTTGGTAACATACCACAGGTAAAATCATCATTTTCACTGTTTGAACTCTCCCCCACCAAGATAAATGTAACGGATTCCATTGCGCACACATTTCTGTAACCTTTAACAATAAAGATTTTTCATTTATTTTTATTGTCTCTTCCAGTGTCTTATAAATCCATATTCCTAAATATTTTATACCCTCTTCTTTCTAAAGAAAAGGGAACTGATCAAACAATCCTTTTTGAGAATGTATATTAAGTGGAAGGATTTCTGATTTATTCCAATTTATTTTATATCCTGAAAATTTTCCAAATCCACTTATCTTAATAATGTCAGGCAACTTGTTTTAGACTCATTCTGATTCTGACGAGCTCGTTTCGCAATATCTTCCTCAGAGAATCAGAGAAACCATAAAGTGTTTGTAATAACAAAAGCTGTATCCCAACAACTCACATGGCCCTAAAGAGTTTAAATGGAATCTTTTTTGGACACTTTCTGCTTGTCCAACCATGTCAGCTGCAATCTCCCAAACTATATATTTTATCACGCACAAAGCATATTGGACTCCCCCACAAAATAGCTAGAGCAATGAAGACAATCTCTATCCATAAATGCTCGACAGAAAGAACTCTTTCACTGTCCCCAGAACTATTGGGGCTCTATCTGGCATAAAATCTGTGATATCTTATCCCTTCTCTCCCCTAATCTAGCAAACCATAATTTTGCGCTCTCCCAATCCAAATATTAATATCCCTTCTAATAATGGGGGTCTTTTACTAAGGCACACTAGCGTGGAATGAGGCATTATGACACGTGGAATGAGGCATTATGACATCACAATCTGAGCTCTAGAATGTTGCTACTTAGGATTCTAAAGTGTTTGAGGCTTGTGCAGATGAGAATGGAGCTTAGGCATTGGTGGAATGAGGCATTATGACATCACAATCTATATGATTTTAAAGTGTTTTAGGCTTGTGCAGATGAGGAGGGAGCTTAGGCATTGGTGGAATGAGGCATTATGACATCACAATCTGAGCTCTAGAATGTTGTTACTTAGGATTTTAAAGTGTTTGAGGCTTGTGCAGATGAGGACGGAGCTTAGACATTGGTGGAATGAGGCATTATGACATCACAATCTATATGATTTTAAAGTGTTTTAGGCTTGTGCAGATGAGGAGGGAGCTTAGGCATTGGTGGAATGAGGCATTATGACATCACAATCTGAGCTCTAGAATGTTGCTACTTATGATATTAAAGTGTTTGAGACTTGTGCAGATGAGGATGGAGTTCGCAGGAATGGGGCAGGGACAGGAAAAGAACTCACGGGGACGGGACGGGAAAATGAGCTCTCGCAGGAGACGGGGAAAAATTTGTCCCTGTGTCATTCTCTAATCCTAGCCGCCAAAAACATTTGCCCTTTTCAATTCTCTAAATTGTGGGCACCATTGGACGAATACTGTGCTGATTATAATTCCTCCTCATTGCTTGATACTTTATTGTATTAGATTTCCATATCAAGGTTTCAAGGTTTTATTAAAATTTGATTTAATCGCTTATCTAATTTCTAAGCGAGTTTACATTATATATAAAAAAAGAGCATGAACATAATAAAAATGCCATTAACAATACCATTAAAGTTTACAAAAAGAAAACAAAATACAAAGAAACATCAACTAATAATTGGCATATTATAAAGGGATAAATGAGACAGACAGACGGGAGACAAAAGGAAATAGGAACGAAAGACAAATAAGGAAAAAAACAAGAGGAAAGGGCTCGTTGCTACTTAATTCCTTAAGGGAGTTAAAAAGGATACTGTAAAATTTAAATCAAATGTTAAAAGCTTCTTTAAATAAATGACTCTTGAGTAGGCTTTTGAAACGTATGTCGAAACAGCCTCCTAATTGTTACCTAGTTGTTGATATTGTTAGTGTACTTTTTTGTTTGAAAAAAAATCAATAAAGAAATGTTGGGAAAGAGAAAGAAGATGACAAAAAAAACCTCCAACAATCTACTTTATTTGCATTTTTGTCTAAAAAAAATCATTGGTCTAAAAAAATCTCCTCAATTTATTGATCAGTTTTTTAATGCCGACATTTTGTAGAAATAAAACAAAAATAGATGACATTTATCTTCAACCAAAGAGAAAAAAAAACCCCACCATAGAGCTTCCGTATTAGCCAAACACTTGGATATTTCATGCCATCGCCCTTTATAGAATCATGCCAAATTTTCCGACACTAACTTTTAAGTTCTTTTTCACCCAGAGGGTGGTGGATACATGGAATGTGCTTCCAGAGGCTGTGGTAGTCAGGAGCACTGTACAGGGCTTCAAAGAAGGTTTGGATAGGTTCCTAGAGGACAAAGGGATTGAGGGGTATAGATAGGTGTAGATATGGGTTGTAGGGATAGGAGTAGAGGTAAGTTACAGGAATAGGAGTAGAGATAGGTTATAGAGCTAGTCAGGGACCACTGCTCAGGCAATGGGCCGCCGCGCGAGCGGACCGCTGGGCGAGATGGACCTCTGGTCTGCCTCAGCGGAGGCAACTTCTTATGTTCTTATGTGCCATTTATAGAATTCTTCCTATCGTGCCTTATAGCTATTAACTTCACTGAGTTACATTACACTGACTTCTATTCCGCCTTGCTTAACCTTGCAGTTCTAGGCGGATTGCAATACGAGATAAACTGGTCACTTCCAGTGATGTCACAATTTGTTACATTTTTATAGAGTGCCGTTAACACTTCCTGATATATTTCCTGAATAACAAGGTTCTTATTCCTCAGGATATTCCGGCTGACTTCTTGCTGGAATATCCTGAGTTTTTGGAATTCAGACAGATAAATTCCACATTTTCAAGATACTTAGGGACCAATTACACAGCTGGCAGTAGTGAGCATTTTTTTTAGCCACTGCCCCGATATCCACTGCCAGACCATGTCTGGGCACTGGAATTGAATATCCGGGTAAATACAGATGGCAAGCACTTATCAAGTTAAGACCGATATTCAGCTCCTAACTAGATAGGTAAAACCGGACAAAAATAAGACTCTGTTTTAAGTGGTCTGATTTAATCAATTACCTTATATGGTTAAGTGCTGAATTTTAGCATTTAGTTGCATATATGCCGACTGCTCCAGACTGCCCACAAAATGGCCAGCTTCAGCTAATGCGTTTATGGCATACTATCTGGTTAAGTCCTAATGAATATTGGTGGATAGCCCTACAGGTGATTTAGCCAGCCTGGAGTCTCTCACTTTAAATATTGACACTTAGAACAGTAGTTATTAAACCTGGCCTAAGGGCCCCCCAGCCAGATGGGTTTTCAAGAACATATGAGATGTCGCTGCTAAGTCAGACCGGTGGTCCATCCTACCCAGCAGTCGCTCACGTGGCGGCCCCCAAGTCAAAGACCAGTGCTCTAAATGAGTCCAGTCCCAGTTTAGCAGGAACTTGCCCAGCTTAGTCTTGAAACCCTGGAGGGGTAAGTAGGAGGCATGCAAATTTTGCTCATACATATTTATTAGGGATATCTTGAAAACCCAACTGACTTGTGGAAGCCTGGTGGTGGGAGGATCCATAGGGACCTATACACCAGCAGGCAAAGAGCTAAGAAGTAGCTGGGGACCTGGTAGAGGGTGGAGTCGAGGGGCTTAGGCTTGACAACTGGAGGTGGAACCAGTGAAGAAGAATCCAGGTGAGTCCTCAGTGCATGTGTCTGTGATAAGATGGCTGAGGGGCCAGGAGAGCTCTCAGTGCGTGAATGCAAGTTAAGACCACCGAGCGACAGAGAAGCTGAGAGAGTCCAAGGACCCTAGGAACATTGGTCAAAGGACTGGGAAGTGGTCTGACAGAGGGACTGGCTGGGACGGTGGCAACCAGTGGAGGGACCAGTAAATGGCACTGGACACTGCCGAAGACCTGGAGGGCTAATGGAGGGTCATGAAGGACTCTTGAGAAGACCTGGAGGAGATGGAGTGTAAGGAGGACCCGGGGAATGACCAGGAGGGATGGGAAGGCTCCTGGTCATGGATTTTAAGGGAATGAATGTTGTGCATTTTACCCTGTTGCGTGTTGTTTTCACAGAGAACTATGGTGCCGGGGAGGGGGAGGGGGGAGGTGATGGGTATACCGCTCGGCCAGGTCATATGATGACAGGTTCATAAGATCTTTCAATTTCACAATTCCATTTCTGACCTTCCTCCTTTCACTAATATACCTGAAAAAAAAACTTGTCACCCTTCTTTATGTTTTAGCCATTTGTTTATTCACCAGAGCCTCCGCCAGCTGTATATTTCATTTCACTTTCAGTTCTATCTGGTAATCTCTTCTGTGCTCCTCATCTTGTGCCTTTAATATTTCATGAATACCACTTCCTTTGCTTTTATCTTGTCAGCGACTTTTTGGGTGAACCATACCAGTTTCCTTTTTCTCTTGTTCTTGTCAACCTTCCTTACATAAAGATCTGCTGCTGAATTTATAGCTCCCATCAGTTTGAACCACAGATCCCCCACCCCTTCTATGTCCTCCAAACCCTTCAGCTCTTTCTTCAGGTACTCCCCAATTTTAACAAAGCCAGCTTGCTTAAAATCCAGGAATTTGAGTTTTGTATAGCTGCATCCCGCCCCTACCCTGAGCATCAGGTCTAGCATCACCCCTCCCCTTGTGGGCTCCATCACCACTTGTTTCAGCAGCATACTTTGGAAAAACCATGTATGATCTTTCTGCTTCTTTCTGATTCCGCAGACGGGATCTTCCAATCCGCATTCGCCAGGCACCAGGTCTTTCATCGGTCTTCTACAAACCTCTCTCCTTTTTCTTATGTTACTTTTACTTAATAATCATGCGATTTTCAACAAATCCAAAAATAAATTTTAACTGTTGTGGAGCTCAATAAACAAGACTTTACTAGCCACTGCTTTAATGCACCAAAATTTATTGCAACTATCAGAGCACTTATCTTAAATCCCAACAGAGCCACTGTTCCACACAGACGTCCGTCCCTACATCCTCCGTCTTCTCCAGTAAGTTTGAACCATCCCCAAGTCAATTCTTTTTCATCCTCACACCCTCCCCACATCTTCTTTCCTGTTCCCCATCCCTGTACCCAACCCACATTTCAACAATCTTATAAATTCAAGAAAAACATATTCTTTTTATTAACATTTTATGTTGCATAAGTTAAAGACTTAAGCAAACAGGTAACTAAGTTGTTTTCTTAAATATCCATAAGTCCATAACATTTTCGCTGTTCCACTAAATCAACACTGGGTGTCGACAGGGACATAGTCTGGTCCCCATCCCTACCCATCCTCAGTCAGTTTTCATCGGTTCATAGACAACCCCGCGAAAGACAAAGGCGCGCGCCGACAACTGAGCGCAAGACGGAGGCGCGCGCCGAAGAAAATTACAGTTTTTAGGGTCTCCGACGGGGGGGGAGGTTTTGTTGGGGAGCCCCCCCAGTTTACTTATTAGAGATTGTGCCGGCATTGTGGGGGGTTTGGGGGGTTGTAACCCTCCACATTTTACTGTAAACTTAACTTTTTCCCTAAAAACAGGAAAAAAGTGAAGTTTTCAGTAAAATGTGGGGGATACAACCCCCCACACACCCCACAACGCCCCCACAACGCGGCGCGATCTCTATTAAGTAAAGTGGGGGGGTTCCCCCTCACGCCCCCCCCCGTCGAAGCCGTAAAAACAGTAATTTTCTGCGGCGCGCACCTCCGCGCTGCGCTCAATTGGCTGGGCGCACCTTTGTCCCGGCGCGCTTTTGACCTGACACCGTTTTCATCCATCCCCACTCTATGCTCGGTCAATTGTTTTCCACTCAAACCCCATCACCAGCACAAATGGATCTTCTGTCACCTAAACAACAGATTCCTGTGGATTTCCCGTGGTCCCTCTCTCCACACACACCCGCCTCTACTCCGAGGACCATAAGCTCTGCCCACACTGTGAGATTCCCAACAAGCATCAGAGAAAAGTTCTAGTGAAAAAACAGGCTTTTGAAAGTGGCCTTGAAATTCCTAGAATTGGGTTTTGCTGTTAACTAAGGGGACAACTTGTTCGTAAATGAGGAAGAAAGGTACTAGAAAGATGAGTACTGGGTTAAACAGCACCTGAAGGACAGAATCTAACAAATAAATAATCCCAAAAGGAGAACAATATCGATGGGATGAGGATGACCAATTGGTAGAATAGTAGATCGAAGTCTGTGTCTGTGTATGGCCGTTTGGAGGAGGATGGGCAGGGGAGGGCTTCAATGGCTGGGAGGGTGTAGATGGGCTGGAGTAAGTCTTAACAGAGATTTCGGCAGTTGGAACCCAAGCACAGTACCGGGTAAAGCTTTGGATTCTCGCCCAGAAATAGCTAAGAAGAAAAAGAAAAAAAAAAAAAAAATTTTAAATTGAATCAGGTTGGGCAGACTGGATGGACCATTCGGGTCTTTATCTGCCGTCATCTACTATGTTACTATGTCTATATAAAACAGCAAAACCTTTGCAGCTGTGAAAGGTTTTAGCTATATATAGGCCTATTTGATATGTTCTCTTATAGAACACTGCAGACAGCCTGAGTCTGGGGTGTGGCTGGAATGTCTTAAGACAAAACCATAGAACAAAATAAATTCAATATGTGCCTGATAATCTGAAGAGGAACATGACAAATGTGTCAAGAATTAATGTCAGAGTTAAATAGAAAATTGTATTCTAGGCTTGTTTAATCTTCTTTCCACTGAAGAATGACATCTCAGAGATACAGGGGGGCCCAATTTACTGCTGTGGCATGGAATTGTAGTAAGCAGAGCCAAGCGTATGAAAAGTTCACCGGTCCCTGGGCTTGATTTGTGTACCCTCCCAGCCACAAGAGTGCTAACCTCCCGGTACGGCAGCTCCAAGATAGATGCTCAGGGCCGGATCTGCTGCTGCATCAGCAAGTAGCTGCGAAATAAATTTTAGAAGTGTTAATAAAATATCCCCTAGAAACAGAAAATGTAACTAGAGGTGACATTCTGGCGATGAGGCCTTCTCCAGGAGTTGGAAAGGAAATCAGGACCCACAAGGGCACGGAAAAAAATATGTACTAAGACGCAGGGATGTGTATTTCTTCATAGCATAGCATTCGGTTCATTATTGCTCTCTGAAAAAAAGATTCAGTGTTTGCAACATTGATTTCAAGCATATTAATCTACAAATTAACACATAAGTCACTTTTACTACATTGGGCTGATTTAACTTACGTAGGGATGCCAGATTTTCCAATCGGAAAATCTGGACCCCCCCTAGACCCACCCCCAAGCATTCCTAGCTCCGCCCATCTCCATCCTGTAATGCCCTAATCCCACCCCAGTCCCGCCCTAGCCCCGCCCCCGCTGCTTGCTCTTGTCAGGCAGGGAGGAAGTCCATGCATAACATGCATGTACGTGTGACATCATCGCGTGGCATCCACGCTTGCGCGGACTTCCTCCCTGCCCGAAGCAATTATAGGAGGCTTTTCAAAACCCTTGACAAAGTGCTGGGTTTTGAAAAGCCGTCCAGACATATCCAGGGAAATCCGGCCTCTGGTAAAACCTACGCTTACCCTAAGTCAGGGGTGTCAAAGTCTCTCCTTGAGGGCCGCAATCCAGTCGAGTTTTCTGGATTTCCCCAAAGGGACTGTGAGGATCTTCAGAAGGATCTAAATGAACTGGAAACGTGGGCGATAAAGTGGCAGATGAATTTTAACATAGACAAATGCAAGGTGATGCATCTGAGAAAGAAAAACAAAGAACATGATTACAAGATGTCGGGGGTGACTTTAGCCAAATGCGAACAAGAAAGGGATTTGGGGGTACTGATAAACAGAACCCTAAAGCCATCGGCCCAATGCGCGGCGGCAGCGAAGAAAGCAAATAGGATGTTAGGCATAATCAAGAAGGGGATCACGAGTAGGTCAGAGGATGTTATAATGCCACTTTATAGAACAATGGTCAGACCACACTTGGAATACTGTGTCAACACTGATCTCCATACCTTAAGAAGGATAAAATTCTGTTGGAGAGGGTGCAGAGGCGAGACACGAAACTGGTCAAAGGCATGGAGAATTTAAGCTACAAGGAACGCCTCGAGAGACTGGGACTGTTCACCCTCGAAAAGAGAAGATTGCGTGGGGATCTGATAGAGACTTTTAAAATATTAAAAGGATTTGACCAAATTAACCAGGAAGCAGCATTACTGACATTTTCAGATATGACAAGGACAAGAGGTCACAGCCTGAAACTGAGTGGCAGCAGGTTCAGGACAAATGTTAGGAAGTTCTGTTTCACACAACGAGTTGTGGGCACTTGGAATGCTCTCCCGGAGGAGATGGTGGCAGAGGCTACTGTTCTGGGTTTCAAACGCAAGTTGGATCCTACCTTCTTGCAAAACATATTGAGGGATATGGGAAATCCGGGTCTCCAACAAGGAGCACCTAAATGGGCCTCCGCGTGTGCGGATCGCCGGACTAGATGGACCTTGGTCTGTTCCGGTGAAGGCGTTTCTTATGTTCTTATGAATATGCATGAGATCTATTAGCATACAATGAAAGCAGTGCATGCAAATAGATCGGGGATTGGGGGCATTCAGTGGTAGGAGGGAGTGGGCATTCTTCCTGCCGATTTTCTCTCGTGCCGTGTTTGTCGGGGGTCATTGGGAAGGGCCGTCATCGGCACTGGGGGATTTATTTTTTTTCATTTTATTTTTTATGGGACAGACCCAGGCAAACAGGCTAGACCAGTCAGTTTTTCCAATCACTATAACCCCCTTTTTTAATAGCCAAGTGATGTTAGTGCATCAATCACTTGGCTACTTTGCATGGGATTTTAGCTCATTTGCATAGCCGGATCAGAAAACGGGCAATCGAGGGGAAAAGCACGCGGTGGGTCATTTTCTACATCAGGTCGGTAAAAGCGTTAAGCAGCTGAGATGGATTTTACTATGTCTTAAACAGTGTGGCCCACAATAAAATCTGGAATCTTTCTTTTTGTAAAAACAGAGGATGGCTCTGGTGTCTTACTGCAAATAACAAGGGAAGGGGTAAAACGCGGACCTGACGGACCTCGCGGATCTAAACCCGTACGGCCTTAAAAATCTGAGGTCCGTGTCGGTCCGTGTCCGTGGCGCTTGTAGTTTCTGTCGCTGACAGACCTTGATGAGATTTTTGCACTGACGGATCCGTTTCAGCATAGGGAGGGAAAAGTGTTAGGATCCGTCAGCGCAAAAAATCTCTTCGAGGTCTGTCAGAGCCAGAGACTCGTGCTGGAGTTTGGAGACTTCTTTTCCAAAACCTATGTCCCCGCTCTCTTGGCTTCTGCTCTGCCGCTCCAGCACTAGTCTCTGGCTCTGACAGACCTCGAAGAGATTTTTAGCGCTGACGGATCCTAACACTTTTCCCTCCCTATGCTGAGACGGATCCGTCAGCGCTCAAATCTCAATCAAGGTCTGTCAGCGACAGAAACTACAAGTGGCAGGGACATGGACCGACACGGACCTCAGATTTTTAAGGCCGTACGGGTTTAGATCCGCGAGGTCCGTCAGGTCCATGAGGTCCGCGTTTTACCCCTTCCCAAATAACAATCCTTTGGCTTTTCAAAATGCCTAGCTACCATCCTAGCAGTGATTAAATACAGCTCCGGCTTTTTTTCAGTGTGCATCTTTAAATGGCTTAAAATGAATGAAGGTAATATGAGAGTTTTCCTATTACATCACTCTCTTTTTTTTTTTCTTTTTTTTTTATTACTGACATGATCATTTTGGCTTTATAATCCTCGTCGAGAGTGCTCCAGGGCACGTACCATGCTTCTACATTTCTAATAAGCACAGCCTTACAGAGACTAAAGGTCTAAGAAAGATTTTATCAGAGTTTTGTCTGGCATTGTTTCTAACCAGGGAACTGCATGAACTCCAGCACAATGGAGCTGATTCCAAAGAGGTTAGAGCGGTCCAGGGCAGACCTCCGCATAAGCAATTTCACAGTGGTGTATGCTCCAGGATGACCTTTATTTTATCTAAAGGCAGACTGATAAGTCCTTCTTTAAAAAGAAAGACCGCCTCCTGCATCTTCACTCATATTTGCATAGTTGAGCTTTTCAGTTGCCTGTTGGCCATTATGATAATTCTATCTTGCTCCAAAGTACTGCAGGAGTCGATATATCAGAGCAAGTTAACTAGACAGGAGCCACGTCTGCCTGGCTAAGTCCCACTGCTGGGTCTTGGCCAGATAGCACAGCACTTTACCAGAGCCAATATTAGCAAGAGGTTGCTAGTCGAGAATTCAAATCTTTATCCCATATTGTAGCTTGAAACAACAGAAGACGACAAAATTTTTTATATTGGCAACCTTTGGCTGAAGAAAAGATAAATACAGCATGCGTAAGTCGAGAGTGCTTTGAATTTACAAATGTGAATGAATCCACAAATCCAGGCCTCAGTTTCATTCCTGATATAATGTCTTAGGCTCCTCCTACCACTATTACTTATCATTTCTATAGCGTTACCAGACATATACAGTACTGTACATTAAACATTTAAGACAGTGGTTCCCAACCCTGTCCTGGAGGACCTCCAGGCCAGTTGGGTTTTCATTATAGCCTTAATGAATATGCATGAGAGAAATCTGCGCATAATGGAGGTGCCAGGCATGTAAATCTGCTTCATGCATATTCATTAGGGCTATCCTGAAATCCCGACTGGCCTGGTGGTCCTCCAGGACAGGGTTGGGAACCACTGATTTAAGAGATACTCCCTGATCAGTAGAGCTTAGAATCTAATCAAGCAGATAAACAAGGCAAAGGTGACAGGTCAAAAGCACGCAACGACAAAGGCGCGCCGACAACCCAGCGCAGACAACTGAGCGCAAGGCGGAAGCGCGCCGAAGAAAAACAGTATTTTAAAGGGCTCTGATGTGTGGTGTGGGGGGGAACCCCCCACTTTACTTAACAGAGATCGCGGTGGCGTTGTGGGGGGTTTGGGGGGTTGTAACCCCCCACATTATACTGAAAACTTAACTTTTTCCCTAAAAAAGAGGGAAAAAGTGAAGTTTCCAGTAAATGAGGGGGGTTACAACAACCCCCCAAACCCTCACAATGCCGGCGCGATCTCTATTAAGCAAAGTGGGGGGGGAGTTCCCCACCAACACCCCCCGTCGGAGCCCCTTAAAATATTGTTTTTCTTCGGCGCGCTTCTGCCTTGCGCTCAATTGTCTGCGCTGGGTTTTCGGCGCGCCTTTGTCGTCACGCGCTTTTATCTATGAACCAAGGCAAGTAGGGTGTTAGGGAGCTTCACAAGCGAATGGGAATTATGAGTTAAAAGCAATCCCCAAAAAGTGGGCTTTTAGCCTAGACTCCAGATCAGTGGTTCTCAACTCTATCCTAGGGGACCCCCATCCGTTGGGTTTTCAGGATATCCCTAATGAATATGCATGAGAGAGATTTGCATATAATGGAGGAGACAGGCATGCAAATATGTCTTGTGCAAATTCATTAGGGATATCTTGAAAACCCAACTAGCTAGAGGTCCCCAAGGACAGGATTGAGAACCATTGCTCCAGATGCTCTCTGTTTTTCATTGCTTCATGACTAGAGAATTATGGTCCTTATCCACACCCACTTGAATTTTGTGACTGTCTCTTTAAGTACGTAAGTACATTAGCATTACAGAACGAAGGCCCTTCAAGTTCAGTAATCTGTTTCAAATAGGAGCCAATCTAAGTCACAAGTACCTGGCAACAGCGCAAAAAAGTAAAATAGATTTCAGGCTGCTTATCCCAGGCGTAGGTGATGGATTTTCCCAAGTTCATCTTAATAATGGTATATGGATTCAAGAAAGGGTTAGATAATTTCCTGCTGGACTAGAACATACGAATGTAAGGCTAGACTCAAATAGGGCACTGGTCTTTGACCTAAGGGCCGCCGTGTGAGCGGACTGCTGGGCATAATGGACCGCTGGTCTGACCCAGCAGCGGCAATTCTTATGTTCAAGCCTTTTTTTTAAACCCTACTTTGCTAACTGTTTTTAACCACATTCTCTGGCAATGAATTCCAGAGCTTAATTTCATGTTGAGTCGTATTTACAAACTAATTTAGAGAAATGTAGGGGTTGGAGAGTTTCTCACAGAGAGAATGGTAGATGGACTTAAGTATCTTATGGTGAGTAGGAGTTAGGAGTTAAAAAAAGTGAGCTTTTAGCTTGGATTTGAATATTATTAGAGTCTAGTCTTTAAGCCCATCACATTAACGGGTGCTAGAATATATGTGTGTGTCTGTCTTTCTTTCTCTCTCTCTCCTTGGTCACTTTCTGTCTATCTGTCTGTCTGTCTTTCTTTCTGTCTCTCTCTCTCTCTCCTTGGTCGCTTTCTGTCTGTCTGTCTTTCTCTCTCTCTCCTTGGCCACTTGTTTCTTTCTGTCTCTGTCTCTCTCCTTGGCCGCTTTCTGTCTGTCTGTCTTTCTTTCTTTCTTTCTCTTTCTCTCCTTGGCCGCTTTCTGTCTGTCTTTCTTTCTCTCTCTCTCCTTGGCCACTTGTTTCTTTCTGTCTCTGTCTCTCTCCTTGGCCGCTATCTGTCTGTCTGTCTTTCTTTCTCTCTCTCTCTGCTTGGCCGCTTGTTTCTTTCTGTCTCTCTTTCTCTCCTTGGCCGCTTTCTGTCTGTCTGTCTTTCTTTCTTTCTTTCTCTTTCTCTCCTTGGCCGCTTTCTGTCTGTCTTTCTTTCTTTCTGTCTGTCTCTCTCTCTCTCCTTGGCCGCTGTATGTCTGTCTGTCTTCTCTCTCTCTTTGTCCGCTGTCTGTTTATTTTTTCTTTCAATCTCTCTCCCTGTCAATTATCGTGCCTCATTCTACCTTTTCTTTTTTTTTATCACGCGTTATGTTGGGAAGGGCAACTGGCACACAGTAACCGCTGGATTAGGTTAACCGCCACTCGAAGCAAATTGTCATACGCGCACACGCCAAACGTGGGCACGCGCCGCACGCTTCACAATTTCTCTGCCGGCCACGGAACTATGGACGCACGGAGCCACGAAGATTAAAGTGCGCATGCATGCCAAGGGTATTATTATATAGGATAGAGCCTGATGGTTTCTATCCTATATAGGTCTAGCCCCTAAATACATAACAGACCTCTTCTCATACCCAACCAACAGACATGAGAGAAGATTACACCTGAAATTCGTCTCCCCACCAGCCAGAGGATGCAAATATAAGAGATACCATCAACAACTTCTATCCTATCAAGCAGCCTTATGGTGCAAAGACTTAGATAAACTAATTACACACACAAACAACTATGGAGAATTCAGGAAACACCTGAAAACATACCTGTTCACAAAATACCTAGGCAACGAACAAGGACAATAACCCCCTTCGCAATCACTCCCCAAATCTGTTCTTGTAAACTGTTAACCCCAATCACTAACTTCCAACCCTGTGCAAACCGCAAGGTACTTCACGACCCTACAGTACATAACTGTTGTTATTATCATTAATGCTGTTACTATCAGATGTACATTGCAATATTCTTTGCTGTAAACCGCCTAGAAGTCGCAAGATTGTTGGCGGTATATAAGAATAAAGTTATTATTATTATTATTATTATTTTTGACAACTCCTTGAGTTCTAGAACTGCAGGGAATTAAGCTGAAGGCAAGCAGGAGTGAACACAGTGCTACCAACCAGCCAAACTGGCCTGTTCCAGTTTACTGTGGCTGGGTTAAAGTCCACTTGGATGCTATTGTTGCATGGCAAATCCAATCTGGAGTGCAGTTTTCAGTATCGCTGTGTTTTAATCTAATCTAATCTAATCCTTAGGTTTGTATACCGCATCATCTCCACGTTTGTAGAGCTTGACGTATTTACAGTAGGAGAAATAGGAAGGAACTACAACAGAGGGTTAGAGGTAGAAGTGTGAAGAAAATTTAGAGGACTTGGGATGCCAAGATAGAAGAGTTTCCTTGATTCCTAAGTCGGAGGGAGACTTACATTTTTTGAGAAAAGCCAGGTTTTCAGATGTTTGCGGAAAACTTGGAGAGAGCTCAAGTTCCAAAGAGGGGAGGTAAGGTTGTTCCAGAGCTCAGTGATTTTGGAGTGGAGGGAGGTCCCTAGCTTTCCTGTGTGGGAAATGCTTTTTAGCAAGGGGAAGGATAGTTTTAATTTGTGGGAGGATCTGGTGGTATTAGGGTTTGAGGAATTCCAAGAAAGAGGGATAAAGGGAGGGAGGATACCATATAGGATTTTGAAAGTTAAACAGGCGCATTTATAGTGGACCCTGGCGATTATCGGAAGCCAGTGGAGCTTGGCCAGGAGCGGGGAGACATGGTCAAATTTACTTTTAGCGAAGATGAGCTTGGCCGCGGCATTCTGAATCCGTTGGAGTCTGTGGAGGTTTTTCTTAGTTAGGCTTAAGTAGATAGAGTTGCAATAGTCCAATCTGGAGAGGATGATGGATTGGACAAGGAGGGTAAAATGTTTTTGATGGAAGCAGGATCTAACTTTCCTCAGCATGTGAAGGCTGAAAAAGCATTTTTTTTTACCAAGGATTGGAGGTGGTCATTGAAGGACAATGTGGAATCAATGATGATGCCCAAGACCTTGCTTCAGTTAGAGAACATAGCAACTCATCAGTCTGTATATATCATCTTAGATAATATATTCTATTTAGGAAATGTTACCTTGAACGCCAGGTTTTATGGCACGGGTTTGTCTTGCAGTTCACATGCATCTACAAGAAAAATAAAACAGTGTCAAAATGATCTTAAATGTACCGGGCTAAGGGCTCCTTTTACAAAGCCGCACTAGCGAGGTTAATGCGTGCGACTTTTCATCACGCGCTAACCCCCATGCTATTACGTGCGTTAAACCGCTAGCGTACCTTTGTAAAAGGAGCCCTAAATCTTCATGCCCTTTAAATCTCTATGGGCTTCGGGGCGGTTACTGCATGGCAGCCACTAGCGTGGCTTTGTAGAAGAGGTGGATAGTGTCAGTAAAATCTAAACAATACCATAATAGGCAACATGGAAGAATATTCAAATAACGAAGGTATTAGAATCTAATCAAGCAGATAAACAAGGCAAAGGTGACAGGTCAAAAGCACGCAACGACAAAGGCGCGCCGACAACCCAGCACAGACAACTGAGCGCAAGGCGGAAGCGCGCCGAAGAAAAACAGTATTTTAAAGGGCTCTGACGTGTGGTGTGGGGGGGAACCCCACACTTTACTTAACAGAGATCGCGGTGGCGTTGTGGGGGGTTTGGGGGGTTGTAACCCCCCACATTATACTGAAAACTTAACTTATTATTCAGCATAATAATAATGAAACAGTAAGCACACATTAGAACATTCAAATAACCTATATATGATACCGTGTTTCCCCCAAAATGACAGTGTTTTATATTAATTTTGAGTCCAAAAAATGCACTAGGGGCTTATTTTCGGGGATGTCTTATTTTTTTCATGTACAACAATCATCTCTCCCTTCCTCTCCTCCACCCCAATTCTTCCTCTCCTCTCCCCCCACATGCAGCATCATTCCTCCCATCTCACCCATCTCCTTGTGCAGCAGAACCCCACCGACCCTCCCACCGTGAGACTGACATACCTCCACTCCGAGGCCTCCTAAAGCAGCAGGGGTGGGGGGTCGCAGAATTGACGAGTCCGATTTTTTCAGCGAATTGGGCAGCACTAGTGTCAGGGATGGAGTCAAGGAGTGTTGGGGACATTCAGGGGAGAGGGGCCTTCAGGGATCGATCTTAACTAGGACTTATTTTTGGGGTAGGGCTTATATTAGGAGTATCTTTATAAATCACGCTAGGGCTTATTTTCGGAATACGACTTATTTTCGGGGAAGCAGGGTACTAATGTTGTTCCAAAGATACAAAGAAACATGTAGCTGAGGGCAGACAAACAGATGGGGACAAGACAGGTAATGCAGAGACAACTGGAGTAAACAGGCGGCTGCCTAACTGAAGACAAATTATATGTACAGTTAAATAAGATATGAGGGTCTGGTCTAAATTACAAGGTATGCCTCAAGCTAGTCCAGGTGTGGAGTGAGTGTTATGTATAATTATGAAATGCAGAACTTGACCATCTACCATGGCTGAACCCTATGTAAAGGAGCTTTAACCCTGTGTTAGCTGACTCTAAATTAAAGGGAAGGTTGACACGGGGAAATTCCTGCACCTCCAATTTCTTGGCACTAACACGCTAGAAAGAAAAAAAACAACTAATGCAAGGCCCTCTGTCGCACTAGGGGTTCTTTTACGAAGCCACGTTAGCGTTTTTAGCGCACGCTACGTTGCTCAATGCTCAATGCTGGCGTTAGCATTTAGCGCGGCCGGCAGTTTAGTACGTGCTACTATGCGCGTTAAACCACTAACGCGGATTCGTAAAAGGAGCCCTATGTTGCGGCTCCCCCCTGAAGGATCTCAACCTGGAACTGAGGGTACACCTGGAGGAAGTGAGCAGCTACCTGGGTCTTGCTGTTTGCATTTTGTATTGCAGACGGCTTTACAGCTTATGAAAATCAAAACAGGAGAATCTGCAGAAATGATGTACAAGATGCAGGAATTTTATTGAAGGCAAAAAAAAAAAAATGTTATTGTCCAAGAAACGGCTTTTGTAGATAAAACACCGGCTCTTGTAGGTAAAACTCCGGGAGCCAACACATAAGAACATAAGCAATGCCTCCGCTGGGTCAGACCTGAGGTCCATCATGCCCAGCAGTCCGCTCATGCGGCGGCCCAACAGGTCCAGGACCTGTGCAGTAATCCTCTATCTATACCCCTCTATCCCCTTTTCCAGCAGGAAATTGTCCAATCCTTTCTTAAACCCCAGTACCGTACGCTGCCCTATAACGTCCTCTGGAAGCGCATTCCAGGTGTCCACCACACGTTGGGTAAAGAAGAACTTTCTAACATTCGTTTTGAATCTGTCCCCTTTCAACTTTTCCGAATGCCCTCTTGTTCTTTTATTTTTTGAAAGTTTGAAGAATCTGTCCCTCTCTACTCTCTCTATGCCCTTCATGATCTTGTAAGTCTCTATCATATCCCCTCTAAGTCTCCTCTTCTCCAGGGAAAAGAGACCCAGTTTCTCCAATCTCTCAGCATATGAAAGGTTTTCCATACCTTTTATCAGATGCGTCGCTCTCCTCTGAACCCTCTCGAGTAACGCCATATCCTTCTTAAGGTACGGCGACCAATATTGGATGCAGTACTCCAGATGCGGACGCACCATCGCCTGATACAACGACAGGATAACTTCTTTCGTTCTGGTAGTAATACCCTTCTTGATTATACCTAGCATTCTATTCGCTCTTTTAGCGGCCGCTGCGCACTGTGCCATCAGCTTCATTGTCATGTCCACCATTACCCCCAAGTCCCTTTCTTGGGTACTCTCATTCAATAACATCCCTCCCACGGTCCGTGTTTTGAAGACAACTCCTTCTTCAGGAGTCCAGTATGTATATTGTGCCAGGTGTGAGAAGAACTATATAAAAATTGGAACGATAACACGTCAGATCCTCTCCATCGGGCAAGACTGCTGCACTGCGTGATTGGCTTTCCTGCACAGAATTTGACGTATTATTGTTCAAGTGTTTATATGGTTCTTCTCACACCTGGCACAATATACATACTGGACCCCTGAAGAAGGAGTTGTCTTCGAAAAACGGACTGTGTCGGGTCCCGGTGTTTTATCTACAAAAGCCATTTCTTGGACAATAACATTTTTTTCGCCTTCAATAAAATTCCTGCATCTTGTCCATCATTTCTGCAGTTTCTCCTTTTTTTGTTTTTCGCTACTTGATCTCCACTGCAGAACTGTTAGATTTTTCTTTCTTTTGTGGGCTTTACAACTTACACCAGGTTTCGGCAGGCATAAATACTGGTTCCCAAATGTGGGTGCTATTCTGTAAATCACGCTCAACTCAAAGTGCTCTTTATAGACTAGCACGCCGTGCTGATTTTTTCCAGCACTTAAATATGGGTATCATTTACTGAAGCATGTCCACAATGTGCCCTCTTTAAGAACAGTGAGCACTATTACCATAGGCGTCAGAACAGGGGCCGTGGCCTCCCACAAACTGGCAGTCAAAAGAGTTGGTTTTAGCTGTACTCCCCCACCCACCTCCCCAGGCCGCTGTAATTTTAAATCTTCAGGAAGGTGCCATTCAGCTACCATGCAGCGTCGCTGCAAAATGAAGTTTCAAGTTTATTTAAAATATTTGATTTGATCGCAAAATCCAAATCCAATGCGATTTACATTTAGTTAAAAATTAGGTTAAAATAAAAAAATAAAAAACAAGACTATTAGTACTATTTTTATAAAATAATACGTTTGAAAAAGGGAGGAGAAAAGAAAAAGGATTAAATACAATTCATAAACAAATAAAAAGGGATAGATAATGAAGCAAGAGGTTGGGGAAGACTTCTGGGACAGGCCTGCTCGTTGACGCTGTGCGGCAGCTTCCAGAAGATTTAAAATTACAGTGACCAGGGAAGGTAAGTGGAGGGGGGGGAGCTTGAGAGAGAAAGGTCATGCCCAGGATCCTGCTAGGGTGAAGCATTTGCTCCCCTCCCCCAATGAAAAAGCATTCCACTGCCTATGACTATTACTATGACAGCCCACCCCAATAACTAAATGTGGGAACAGATAAAAAGTCAATGAACCTGACTTCAGCGCAAGGAAAAATAGTTGAAATCGTTATAAAAAAAATAAAATTATAGAACACGAAAGCAAACATGGTATAATGGGACAGAATCAGCAGGGTTTCAACCGAGGGAGGTCTTGCTTCGCCAACTTGCCTCCTTTCTTTGAAGGTGTGACTAAGCATGTGGATAAAGGTGAACCGGTTGACGTAGTGTATCTAGATTTTCAGAGGCTCTCTGGTTGTGGCGACATAAAACGCTCGTAGGAATTCTACGAGTATCAAAACTAATACCACCGCAGCCAGCGATAAAAAAAGCCTAATGCTTCTTTATAAAAGGGATGGGGGAGGGCGGTTAATGTGGACAAATGCAAAGTGATGTACACTGGAAAGAATAACCCAAATCATAGTTGCTAGATGCTAGGGTTCACCTTGGATGTCATTGCCCAAGAAAAAGATCTAAGGATCATCATACACAATACACTGACACTGTCCAATGATGGGTGGAAGTCAATAAAGAAAACAAGATGCTAGGAATTATTAGAAAAGGGATGTATAAAGAGAGGCGTAGTCAGTAGAAGGAAGAAGGTGTTGATGCCCCTGTACAGGTCATTGGTAAGGCCCCACTTGGAGTATTGTGTTTAATTTTGGAGACCGTATCTGGTGAAGGACGTAAGAAGACTTGAGGCGGTCCAGAGGAGGGCGACGAAAATGATAGGAGGCTTGCGCCAGAAGACGTATGAGGAGAGACTGGAAGCCCTGAATATGTATACCCTAGAGGAAAGGAGAGACAGGGGAGATATGATTCAGACGTTCAAATACTTAAAGGGTATTAACGTAGAACAAAATCTTTTTCAGAGAAAGGAAAATGGTAAAACCAGAGGACATAATTTGAGGTTGAGAGGAGATAGATTCAAAGGTAATGTTAGGAAATTCTACTTTACGGAGAGGGTGGTGGATGCCTGAAATGCACTCCCGAGAGAGGTGGTGGAGAGTAAAACGGTGACTGAGTTCAAAGAAGCGTAGGATGAACACAAAGGATCTAGAATAAGATTAAATATTGAACTAAGGCCAGTACTGGGCAGACTTGCACGGTCTGTGTCTGCATATGGCCGTTTGGTGGAGGATGGGCTGGGAGGGTGTAGATGGGCTGGAGTAGGTTTTAACTGAGATTTCGGCAGTAGGAACCCAAGCACAGTACCGGGTAGAGCTTTGGATTCTTGCCCAGAAATAGCTAAGAAGAAAAAATTTAAAAATTTAAATTGAATCAGGTTGGGCAGACTGGATGGACCATTCGGGTCTTTATCTGCCTTCATTTACTATGTTACTATGTTACTATGATACATAAAACTAAGAATATTATATTACCTCTGTACTGCTCCGTGGTGCGACCTCACCTTGAGTATTGCATTCATTTCTGGTCATCATATCTCAAAAAAGATATAGCAGGAATTAGAAAAGGTTCTAAGAAGGGCTACCATGATAAAGGGGATGAAACTCCTCTCATATAAGAAAAGACTAAAGAGGTTAGGACTCTTCAGTTTGGAAAAGAGACATCTGAGGGGAGATATGATTGATGTCTACAAAATCCTGAGTGGTGTAGAACGGGGTACAAGTGAATCGATTTTTTACCTTGTCAAAAATTACAAAGACTAGGGGACACTCGATGAAGTTGCAGGGAAATACTTTCAAAACCAATACGAGGAAATTTTTTTTTCACTCAGAGAATAGCTAAGCTTTGGAAAGCGTTGCCAGAGGATGTGGTAGCAGCAGTTAAGGTAACTGGTTTTAAAAAAGCTTTGGACAAATTCCTGGAGGAAAAGTCCATAGTCTTTTTTTGATTGGTAGCATGGAATGTTGCTACTATTTACCAGGTACTTGTAATCTGGATTGGCCATTGTGAAAACAGGAGACTGGGATACTTTTATTTATTTAAAAATTTAGAGTCCACATACCCAACAATTCTATGCAGATAACATCTAAACACACATAATAAAATTGCGACAAAAGCATACACATGTAATCAAACAAATAAATGTAACATTTAAAAAAAAACATTAAAAATATGAGTCACCCCAGGTACATTAGATAAATTATGAGCCCAAAAAAACTCTGTGGAGTGACGATGTTCTTAAATGGACTTTATTTGAAAGAGTCAAAGTTCCAAAGGTACACCATAATCATTCACATAAAATAATTTCATCCACATAAAAATAAATTCATCCACATAAAAATAGGTTATCCACATAAGAGCCTTAAAGGACCTAGTCCGCCTGGGATACAGGACCCAACACGGTCCACGTTTCGACAAAAAGTCTTCTTCAGGGGTCCCTGGGGGTCCTATAAAGGTGAGTACGTGGGAAACAATTGTGTGGTGAGCCGGAAGTGAGACACTGCTTGCGTTTGCAATAGAAAGGGCCCACCAGGACAGACAGGGAAAAATGCTTCAGTACCTGAATAAATTCATGTAAACCGTTCTGAGCTCTCCTGGGAGAATAGTATAGAAAACTGAATACATAAAATAAAAAAAATAAAGCTAATAAGAACATTGTCCCTCATCAAAAATAAGCACTAAAATCGCCAGAAACAATTAAAAACAAAACTGCAACATGCTAAGCCACACACAGAGCCCTAAAAATCAACACTTCGACAAATACCAACTGATCAATGTCAAAAATGCACTGATTCACGTTACAAAAATTTGTTCTAATACAGTTTTTAACCCCTTCCTAAACTGTAACAACACACTGAAAGCCTGCCTTAAATCCAAAGATAACTTGTTCCAACAGTGTTACGATGCAAAGACAACCTCACTACACCCAAGGAGGCACATCCAAGCACAGCTTATCTAGGGTTACCAACGTCCGGATTTCCCCGGACATGTCCTCCTTTTCGAGGACATATCCGGAGGTCAGGACGGATTTTCAAAACCCGGCACTTTGTCCGGGTTTTAGAAAAGCTTCTCGTCAAAATTGCATCGGGAAGGGGCCTCCGCACATGCGCAGATGCCGTCTGGGGGCGGGTCTGGGGGTAGAATGGGGCGTGACACTGTCAGAATGGGGCGGAGCTGGGGGGCGGGGCCATGGGTCTGGATTTTCCTTTGAGAAAATCTGGTAACTCTAAACTTATCCATAGACCATAGGTTCCGTGTCGGCTTATATAAAAAATGTAACAGAGAGCGCACAGCCAAGGGACCATCATCATTCAGTAACTTAAAAATTAAACAGAGAACCTTAAATTCAATACATATGCTAATGGGGACATGGACAATTGGTCTTACCCAGTATGGCTACTCTTAAGAAAGGTAGCATCATGATAATGATAAGATTAATTATCCAGATGATTGTCTGAGTTAGGAAGGTCAGAGCAAGGAAAGGAATGGCTTCCATTGCACAGTGACAGAAATTGGGACTTGTATGCCACCTTTTTGTGGTTTAATAACCAAATTCAAAGTGGTACAGCAATCTATCTAACAGTGGAGGATTAAGTGACTTGCCCAAGGTCACAAGGAGCAGCGCAGGATTTGAACCCAGAAATTCCAGGTGCTGAGGCAATAACTCTAACCGCTATACCACACTCTCCTCTGAGAGAGGCACTCGGTTATCTAAATGTCTGCTGTTCACCTTTCTTGGATGATCAAGACTTTCTTCTCAGCTGCTTCCCTCTGTTCCTTCCCTCCCCCTCCCTCTCACATTCAAAACTGTTTTTGTTTTTTGTTCTCTTCATCACTTTAATGTAACTTTTCCCCTTCCCTCCTTGCTTAACCTCACTTTTATGTCTGTTATTGTCAAATGTCTTTAATGTTCATTCTTCCCTTTACTCTTTCTCTTCTATCAATTTTATAATTTATAAATATAATTCTACCTTGATTTTAACTTTTATTGTAAACCGGCTAGATACTTGTTGATGGTCGGTATATTAAAAATTAATAAACTTGAAACTTGAAAGAGAAGGGCTGGCTGTTCCAAAGAAGGGGGGAGCGTGGCTGATGGTGCCTGGAAAGGCCACGTTGTAAGTCTGAGATCACAGGCCTGCAGCAAAGGGACGAGCCAGACTGAAGTAAACAGTTACTGTAGTAAAGTGAAATGCAAGGTTCTCTCAGATACTGAAGCGAAGCATTCAGTTCCCATCTAGCAACAGAACAGAGAGATCTCTCCAGATAATGCACTATTTGTTCTAGTACACAACCCTGAACCATATCTACAATGATAATTAATTATCTTGGCATAAAATAAACATAGCATTTCAATCTATTAACTAGCATATTAGACTAATGTACCATTGTGCAACTGAGGAGATAGTAAACCCCTTGGAAATTAGCATATAGGAGATTTTTGCCCTCCAGCTAAAACTGTAGGCTACAGACTTATATTTGATGCTTTTACTTTTTGTGTATTTTACATATAGTCACACATGGCTCAATTTGCAAAACATCCAGACTTAGAAAATTAATGACCAGAAGCTGGGAAAATAAAATATATTTATCTTATGGTTGTCAGAGCTATATATTTCTATTGAATTGACACAGGAAATGTCAACAGCATTACCTATAGCAATAAAACACTTCTACTTTGGTATAGATCAGTGGTCTCAAACTCGTGGCCCGCCAGGTACTGTTTTGAGGCCCTCGGTATGTTTATCATAATCACAAAAGTAAAATAAAACAGTTTCTTGATCATATGGCTCTTTAGCTATAAATTACAATATTATTATTAAGACTTAGCCAAAAGGAAAGATTCATCAACTATAAAGAGTTTTACCTCATGCAAAATTATCATTTCTTTAATAAGACATTAACTATTTTTTTTTTCTAAGGCCCTCCAAGTACCTACAAATCCAAAATGTGGCCCTGTAAAGGGTTTGAGTTGGAGACTACTGGCTAAACTGTAACCATGACATCCTGTTTGTCTTTGGGAAGCAGAGCTGAGATTGTGATGTCATAATGCTTCATTCCACCAATAAGAGCCAGCCTCATCAGTGATGTCACAATGGCTTGATTGTCCTGTTCTCCCCTCTGCCCTCCAACCCAGCTAGCAGATTAACCGTTCCCCTTAACTCAGTGGTCTCAAACTCTTTAATAAGACATTAACTATTTTTTTTCTGAGGCCCTCCAAGTACCTACAAATCCAAAATGTGGCCCTGCAAAGGTTTTGAGTTTGAGACCACTGGCATAGATAAACCAAAAGTGCAGGTTTCAGATGCAGTTCTTAGAGTATAAGGCAAAAAGCAAAGGTGACACAAATATACCCCCTCTATTACAAAGCCGTGCTAGCAGCTGCCGTGCGGCAACAGCCCCAAAGCCCTTTAAATCTCTATGGGCTTCGGGGCCTTTACCGCAGCGGCCCGCGCTAAACAGCTTCGTAAAAGAGGCCCATAGTTCACCACATTAACTCCCCCTTTTACAAAACCGCAAAAACGTTTTTCAGCGCCGGCCGATACACTGAATGCTGTGCGCTGCTCCGACGCTCATAGGAACTCTATGAGCGTCAGAGCAGTGCACGGCTTTCAGTGTGCCAGACGGCGCTAAAAACTGCTTTTGCGGTTTTGTAAAAGGGTGAGGTGGTTAAACAATCTACCACACTTGAAGCTATAATACCACCAAACTTAGTGAGGAGGAAAACGCCTCAGAACCTCACTCCACCCTGTTAAGATTAGGTGAGAGGTATATACAGGGTAGCAAACCTCATTAGCATAAAACCATCCTTCACTAAAGTAACATTGGTGGCTGTGTGCAATGCAAACAAAAACAGTGCTTATCTAATGCAGGAGATCAATCACACAAAGATCCACTCTAAATCATACAAAGACTAATGTCATTAAAATTGTAAAGCATGCACATCAAAACATGTAAGACTGAAAAACCAAAAAAACAACAACCTGCCTGATTCACCGATTCACTTCAGTGAATCAATTCGAATCGATTTGTTTGCTGGAGAAATCAGACTCACCGATTCAGTGAGTCCTAACAATGCCTCCGGGCCTCCTAAAGCAGCAGCAGCAACAACAGCAGTGGTGTCCAGCGGGCAGAGGCAGCGCTCCTAGCCTGCCCTGCTGGGGCCTTCCCTCTGCCTCATCACTGATGATGCGGCAGAGGGAAGTCCTGACGGACAGGCCACGAGCAGCCTGTTAACCACTGTTGCTGCTTTGGGAGGCCTGAAAGTTGAGGTCTCATGGTGGAGAGGGGGTGTCGATCGGGAAGTACTGCACAGGGGGATAGGAGGAATGGAAAGCTGCTGCACATAGGAAGGAGAGAGGAGAAAGGAAGAATTGTTGGACATGGGGTGGAGAAGATGAAGGGAGAGATGCAAGAAAGAGGTAGAAAAGGGTGAGAAGGAGAAATCTTGCATATGGTAGAGGGGAAGGAAACATGCATGGAGAAGAGAGAGAGAGTAATGTTGGACATAGGGTGGAGGGCATGGGGAAAGAATAAGAAATGTTTCACATGATAATGGAGGGGAGGAAGGGAGAGATAGTGCAAGGTGGAGAATAGAGAGGTTTGACCCAGGGCACAAGGCAGGAAGAGAGAGAAAGATGGTAGACAGTGGAAAAGAAACAGAAATGTTGGACATGCCAGAGGAAGGAAAGGTACAGAGAAGGAAGATGGATAATAATAATAATAATTTTATTCTTATATACCGCCAAAGCCATAGTAGTTCGAGGCGGTTTACAATAAGAGGAGCTGGACAATCAGCGAAGATAGGTACAAAGTAAGGTTTTAAAGTACAAGTAGCGGATACAGGGTTAAGAGAGCTGGAACACGCTGCAAACAATCAGCGAGAATAGGCGCACTGGACAGACATCAGTACACGTAGGCAGAGGACAGAGCGGGAATGAGAGATCGTGGTAGAAATCAGATGGAGTAAAGCGATAGGGCAACGGGAGCAGTTAGGTAAGTACGGAGAATAAAGAAAATGTCAAATGGGCAGAACACCCCGGAGAGAAAGTTAACAGATGACCAAACAGAAACCAGAGCCTGGGACCAACATGATTTTAATAATAAAATCAGCAGACAACAAAAGGTAGAAAAAATAATTTTATTTTCTGTTTTGTGAATACAATATGTCAGATTTGGAATATGTATCCTGCCAGAGCTGGTGTTAGACAGTGAGCGTGAACTAGGACCTAACAGAGAGGAAAAGTGTTTTATGTTTTGTTTCCACTATAGCACCAGCGTGGGGTTGGAGAGGCTACAGAAATAAACCCACCAGGCCGTTTGAAAAAAAAACAACACCTGATTGGGCAGGAAAAGTGAATTGAATTGAATCGGAAAATCAATTCAATAGGCCAAACGGAATGGCGTATGTGTATGTGACGTCATTGCATCCGCACGTGAGCGAATGTCCTCCTTTCCTGCCGAGAGCAGGCAGTGGAGGACGGAGCAGGGACATGACAGAGCGGGAATGGGTGAAACTGGTCAGGCCTGGGGGCAGTTCTAGGAGTCCGGATTTTTCCAAACGGAAAATCTGGTAACCCTAGGTCAGCCCCGGGCGCACTTTTGCTCAGGGCACGGCACCCCTCCTCCTCTACTTGCCCCGCACGTGCGCTCCTTGCCTTCCCCCGTACCTTTTTTACTTCCCCGGCGCAAGGTTGCTGCCCGCGTCGTCGTCGGCGCCCTCTCTGACATCACTTCCAGGACCTGCGCCCAGGAACTGATATCAAAGGGCGAGCCGACACTGACGTGGGCGTGCCGCTCACACCGGAGATGTTAAAAAGGTACGGGGAGAGGGAAGGGGGCGCAGGCACACGGCTGGGGGGGGTGGGAAAGAGAGTGGGGGAGAAGCACCACCGCCCCGGGCGCCGCTCACCCCTACTATGCCACTGCATGTATAAGCATTAGAAAGAATGAGAAAGAACCCGTTTCCAAGCTCATCTGTGCTCCAAGTTAAGATTATTTGAAAGATGTGACGACGAGCCAAGGGCATGAACAGAAGGCACGGAGCAGCGTGTTCCTGAGCAGCAACGACAAGACAAATGAAATCAGTTTATCTGTTCTCAAAAGAAAGTTATAGGCCCTCCAAGGTTACTTAAAACTGATGGTGATATATCCTACACTAACTGTGACTTTGTGATTTCCACACCGTCACAAGGCTGACCCCACAAAACTAGATCTAGCACACAGCATCGTGTACAAATAGCTAAGGGTGGGGGTGAGGAACCCCCTCCAGCTTCAGAATGTAGCGCAGCATTGGACCGTCCAAAGAACAAGGCGAGGGCTCTGAGGAACAACGCACAAAAACCTTGCTTTGCACAGGAATCGCAGGTCAGCAGCTTCCAGTCCTGTCCTCGGGAACCTTCACAGTCATTCGAGTTCTCAGGATTCCCACACTAGGTGCCTTTGCATTCCTCTGTTGCATATTGAAAATACATAGGCACCAGCAAAAATAATTGGGTGCCTAATAATGTAATCAAGTTTATTTAAAAAAAAAAAAAATTTATATCGCTTAATCAAATTTCTAGGCCTTGTACAAAATAAAAAAGTATCTTAAAAACATGTTAAAATTAAATTACTAAACAGAACTAGGATAGGTTAGTAAACACATACCAAAACATATATACTAACTTCACACAATTAGGAAAAAAGGGCGAGAACTTCAATCTTTGAGAAAAAGAGCACAGTTAGGGGAAAAAAACAATAGGTAAAGGGTAAAAGCTATAAAGCTTGTTTTAGTCCTTAAAAGGACAGTTGTTAATCCAAAAGCATCTTGGAGCACGAATGCTTTTAATTTTGCTTTAAATTGCTTTAGCATGGATTCGATTCGTCAACGATTAGGCAGCGAATTCCAGAGAGAAGGTGCAGTGACAGCGAAATTGTTGGATCTCAGCGCGTTGATTGATTTTAGTGATGGTACGACAAGGAGATTCTGTGACGTAGAACGAATCGATTTAGAGGGACTATAAGGAATTAGGAGTTTATCAGTGAACTCTGGTTGATTGTCTGAGCGAATTGTAAAAGTTAAGAATAAGATTTTGTAACTAATTCTATGTTCAACGGGTAGCCAATATGCGTTGAACAGAAGAGGAGAAACATGAACGTATTTCTTATCGCCATAAATAATCTTGATAGCTGTATTCTACACTATCTGAAGGCGTCTTATTTCCTTTTTTGTAATGCCCTTATAAAGGGCATTACAATAATCTATACCTGTTACCCTTCCCTAGGCACAAAGGAAGGAGATTAGAAACACAGAAAGAGAGAGAAATGAAGGCAGATAAAGACCATATGGCCTATCCAGTCTGTCCATTCATGGCATCTACTCGCCCTTAGAGATCCTATATACGGTACTCCCCTGAAATTTGTGGGTTTTCCGTTCCAGGAGTACCCACGAATTTAAAAAAAAACCCGCAAATGCGGTTTAGGAGCGGATTGGAGGCAGGAGAGGGCGGCAGGGGTGGCAGCAGGTGCTGGAAATCGGAAGCGGGATCGTTCTTAGTATTTTCTGACCGCCTCTTCTGGGAACTAAAGTCAGGCTACACTAATCAGGAGCTGCTCTGACATGCTATCTGGCGCGTCATAGCAGCTCCTGATTGGTATATAGCCTGACTTCAGGTCCCGGAAGAGGCGGTCAGAAAATGCCGCAAAAGACTGAGTCCGTGATTCGCAAACCGCGAATTCGCGGATGTATACTTTACTTAGAGTTACCAGATTTTGCATCTGGAGAAAGAGGATGTGTGGCCCTGCCCCCAACCCCAGCCCCACGCACACCTCGTCTCTTCGGGCCGAGTCTGGAGTACATTTGCGCATGCGCAGATGTGACATGATGGCATCGCAGGCATATGTGTGACATCACCGCATCGCATGCGCAGATACACTCCAGACTCGGCCCCAATCTCAACAGCTTCTCAAATCCCGGACAAAGTGCCGCGTTTTGAAAAGCCGTCCGGATGCGCAGACAGTTCTCTAAAAAGAGGACATGTCCGTGGTCTTCTGTTCCCTGTTCTTAATTGTTATGTGTCTTGTTTGATGCTATGTATATTTACCATGTAACCCGTTCTGGGCTCCTTGGGGAAGACGGGATATGAAATGAATTAAATAAATAAATAAATCCAGGCATCTGTTAACCCTATATGTACTTATCCCAAGCTTTCTTGGATTCAGGTACAGTACAGTCTTGCTCTCTACCATCCCGCCTCCAAAGGGTACAAAACACTGCAATCCGCCTTCTGAAAAACCTAGGCATCCGCGACCATGTTACCCCTGCATTAGCTTCCATGCACTGGCTGCGCCTTCAAGGCCCTGGCCCTCACTTTCAAAACCTTCCATGAAACGATTCCGTGCTACATGAAAACTAAAACTACAAATCTACTTCCCAAAGCGACCACTGAGGTCCCAAGGAGAGAAACGACTGACCATATCTCCCAGCCGCTCCCTCAAAACTGAAACAGCCCGCAAAACGCTCCTACTCACATTTCATACCCAGACTTTGGCACACCATCCCGCCATCTGTCAGATCACTAGCTGGACTCTGGTACTTCAGGAAGGCCGTGAAAACCTTCCTCTGTACTAACCCAGTGCCTTAAAGCCATGCACCTAGAAATGTCACTCAGTCAACGCACCTATGCCACCTAATCTTCCCAGATGCTACTTATTGCATATGTTTTATTGTCATGTCTAAATTGTAAATTATTGTCATGTCTATATTGTAGTTTATGTAAATTATGTCATCTCTGTTCTATCTTGATTATTATGGATGTACTTTGTAACCCATTCTGGGCTCCTTTGGGAGGACGGGCTAAAAAATTGAATAAAGAAAGAAGTATTTTCTTAGGTTACTTCTGAATCTCTCCCTTTTCACCTTCATCCTATGCCCCCCTCATTCCAGAGCTTCCTTCCAATTGGAAAAGACTTGCCTCTTGTTCATTTATTCCACAGAGGTATTTAACCATTAGGAACATCTGCCTCCACAGCGTCTTTTGTTTTGAATTTAACCAGCTCTGTCATATCTCTCCTCTCCTGCCTTTCAGCCAAAGTATATATATTGATATATTTAGGTTTTTATCCTAATACTTGATAACCTTTTTAGTAGCCACCCTCTGGACTGACTCTAGATTTTCTTTATATGTTTTCAAAAATGCTCATTATGGGGGGAGTTCAGTCCCCAATGCGCCCACAGAGCTGACTAAGCACATGCGTGTTTAATATGGCTATCCTGAAAACCCATTTGCATATTGTAGGGCCAGGGGAGGGTATGTGGAAGAGGAGGAACCTGAGAATAGATTTTGGAGGCCCTGCTTTTAAGGATAACAGATGACTGCTCATCTTTATATCAAAATCCAAACAAAAAGAGGCACTGGAGATGTCAAATACAACCAGGTGGTCAGAGATCCTTTATTAGCAGTTTGTTTCAAGGATAAAAGAAAACAAGCAAAATGGGACTCCGCCTTTGGGCATTTTCCTTGTTTTTTATCCTTGATACAAACTGCTAATAAAGGATCTCTGACCACCTGGTTGTATTTGACATTTCCAGTGCCTCTCTTTGTATGGATTTTGTTTGTTTCGAGGCTTGGTACCTTCTTTTTCCCTTTCCTTCATCTTTATACCAACAATCTACTCAACGAACTACAGTAAAACCTTGGTTTGCAAGCACAATTCGTTCCAAAAACATGCTTGTAATCCAAAGCACTTGTATATCAAAGCAAATTTCCCCATAGGAAATAATGGAAACTCAGACAAAATACTATACGTACTTGTATTGCTCATTTAGAACAGTCACTACACTCTTGTAGCGTCAGAGAGAGAAGAACCATTGGCTCAGTTCTGATGATGTGGCGCGTGTATACTGCATGTACTCGTATTGCAAGACCTTGCTCGTTTAGAACAGTCACTACACTCCCGCAGCGTCAGAGAGAGAAGAACCATCAGCTCAGTTGTGATGTGTGTATACTGTATGTACTTGTATTGCAAGACATTGCTTGTATATCAAGTTAAAATTTAATCAAATGTTTTGCTTGTCTTGCTAAACACTTGCAAACCAAGTTACTTGCAATCCAAGGTTTTATTATAAATCTATCCAGCGTCAATTTCCTGCACTAAAGTCGGCCTGACCAATCAGGAGCTGCTTTAACACGCAACTCCTGATTGGTGAGGCTTGACTTTAGGGCAGGAAGAGGTGGATGAAGCATACCGCGAGTGATTTCCTTCACTCGCCGGCGCTCCGGCTGCTCTCTCCTGCCTCTCTGGCTTCCCTCTCCTGCCCGGTCATTCGCGGTCGGAAAATACCGCGAATGACCGGGAGAGCACTGTATATCTATATGCTTTTATGCTGCTCCTGAAAATTAATGATTAATCCTGAACAGGTGATTTAACTAGCCAGGAGCCAATTATATCACATTGAATATCGATCTCTAACTGCCTAAATTCTCAAACCTATATGGATTTGCACTCTATCAGGAAAGAGTGTGCCTACCGAGTGTGTCCTGGAGCGAGTGGCAATTCCCAAGCTGCTGTCCTTCGGAAGTCACTTCCTAGGCATGGGTCCAGGAAGCGATGTCAGAGGAAGAGCCGATGCTGGCATGACAGCAGCTTCAAGGTTGCTGCTCGCACCAGGAATGTTACGGAGAAACGGGGGAAGGGAAGTGGTGTGCCACTGAAGATTGCTAAGCAAAAGATGATGTATCATAACATTGCTCCTGTCTCCTCTGCAGCTGATTGGCTGCCTAAGGAAGAAAACCTGCCCTATAGCTAAGGGGTTCTGAAGGAAACAGAGCCTGGGGGAAGAAATAGAATGTAAAAGGGAGAACACAGCTAAAATGGATGCAAGCTGGAGGTGGCCATGGACGGTAATACAAAGATAACTGCAACCCATTGGTCAGACATCCTAAGGAAGCTTTAGCCAACCAATAAGCTGCAGGGAAGAGCAGACCTTAAGGTTGATATCTCATAACATATTGGTCCTGTCTCCTCTGCAGTTTATTAACTGTCTGAGGAATATACTAACTGCGCAGAAGCCAGAACAGCTGCAGTGAAGGTAAAGGGTTGTCAGGGGACGAGAGATGAAATGTAAAAGAGAGAACAGAGCTGAAGTGAATGCAACCTGTGAGAAGGCATGGACAATGGCACAAAGATAACTGCAGCCCATTGGTCAGACATTCCTAAGGAAGCTTAGTCAGCCAATAGGTTACAGGGAAAACCGGGACTAAAGGTTACATAAGTTACATAAGAAATGCCTACGCCGGATCAGACCCTAGGTTCATCTATTCCGGCGACCCGCACATGCGGAGGCCAAGCCAGGTGCTCCCAGTTGGAGACCCTGGTTACCCGTATCCATCAATATGTTTTGCAAGGAGGTATACATCCAACTTATACTTGAAACCCAGAATGGTAGTCTCCGTCACCACCTCATCCGGGAGAGCATTCCAAGCGTCCACCACCCGCTGTGTGAAACAGAACTTCCTGACATTTGTCCTGAGCCTGCTGCCCCTCAGCTTTAGTCCGTGACCTCTTGTCCGTTTCACATTTGACAATGTGAACAACGATGATTCTTGCTCTATTTTGTCGAATCCTTTCAGTATTTTAAAAGTCTCAATCATATCCCCTCGCAGTCTCCTCTTCTCAAGGGTGAACAGTCCCAGTCTCCCTAATCGTTCTTTGTAGCTCAAATTTTCCATACCTTTTACTAGTTTCGTGGCTCGCCTCTGCACCCTTTCCAGCAGGGCTATATCCTTTTTTAGGTAAGGAGACCAGTGTTGGACACAGTACTCCAAGTGTGGTCTGACCATTGCTCTGTAAAGTGGCATTATAACGTCCGCCGATCTACTTGTGATCCCCTTCTTTATTATGCCCAACATTCTGTTTGCTTTCTTCGCCGCTGCCTCGCATTGAGTCGATGGCTTCTGGTTTCTGTCTATCAGTACCCCCAGGTCTCTTTCTTGTTCAGTTTTGGCCAATGTTACACCTAACATTTTGTATTCATGTTCCTTATTTTTTTTGCCCAGGTGCATCACCTTGCATTTGTCTATGTTAAACTTCATCTGCCACTTGTCCGCCCATTTCTCCAGTTGGTCTAGATCCTTCTGGAGATCTTCAATATCTTTTTGTGACCCAAACAACCCCATAATAATCATACAGCCCACTTTCCTGAGCGAAAGTCGGCCTTCCAGGTAGTATAGCATACACTTTTCCCTCCGTATTTGCGGTTTTGATTATTTGCGGTTTTTAGGTTGCTGGCTCCTCCCCTCAATTACATCAGCTTGCATAGAGAAATCGCTGATTCCAAGCGTTTACAGAGAAAATCGCTGATTCCCAGCACTTTCTTCACCGTGTTTTGCCTCTCCTTCAGGAACAGGACAGGTCTCCCACCATGTTATTTGCGGTTTCACCATTTTCACGATGGTTTTTTAATAGAAAACAGCGAATAACATATGCTAAAGTTATTTGCGGTTTTTCTGTACTTGCGTTTCTGTTAATCCCCTATCACAGCGAATACGGAGGGAGAAGTGTATTAGCTGAAAGCACAGAACTTTGTTTGGGGTGAAGTTCTGAAATTTCAGCAATGGCTTCTCTTACAATTTAATCATCAGCTCTGAAGTGCCAAGGACATTCTCTTCTGACCGGCTTATAGCACAAAGTGTACAGTGAGCACATAACTCTCTGGAGAATAGCTGAAGGGTAAGCTCTGCTTGAACAAGTGATAGTAGATGCATGTAATTGTTCTCCCATTAATTGTTTAGAAAAGTTGTAGCCACTGAAACCAAAGATACTCTTTTCTGGTATATACAGTTTTTATTATGAGATGATGTGCACCTGGACCAAATTGAGTCCTTGTTCTAAAGAAAGCCCTAAGCTCACTGCCATAACCTAGAAGGTGGGGGGGGGGGGGAATTGAGGTGTTGATGGATGAAGGAAATAACTTCATATTGTCATAAAAAAAGATGAAAAATGAGATTAGCGCTAGATATGAAAAGGGGTCAAGTGTTCTAACCCAAGGATCACATCCAAAAAATGCTGGTATGATTCAGGGTTTTTCAGAGGTGCCACAATCTCCTCTGGCAAGCTTGAATCAATTACTAGGCCCCTCATCATTAGGGTTACCAAATTTGTTGAAGCATGTGACATCATCGCACTGCATCCGTGCATGCTCATGAGGTCTGGATGGCCCTGAGCTCTTGACAGAGCTGGGGCCTTCCAAAACCCAGACAAACTGCTGGGTTTTTAACATATATCTGGACATTTTCTAATTTATATACTGTCTTTTCCCAAAGGCCTGAAAAAGGCAACAGAATATACAATACAAATCACAAGTTAAAATACACTAAAGTAACCACAACATACAGAGTAGAGGAATGGTCTACTGGTTAGAGCAAGATGGATCAGAACCAGGGGACACAACAAGACAACAAAGCAAAACAATAGCCACAGGAGTATCACAAGGAGAATCTTGAGAACTATGGAAGCCCAGTTGAAATAAGAGTTGCCATGCTGGGAAAGACCAGAAGTCCATCAAACCCAGTATCCTGTTTCCAACAGTGGCCAACCCAGGTCCCAAGTACAGGGCAAGATCCCAAAGAGAAAAACAGATTTTATGCTGCTTATCCTAGGAATAAGTAGTGGATTTCCCCAAGCCATCTCAATAATGGCCTATAGACTTCTCTTATAGGAAATTATCCAAACTTCTAAAAACCCCGCTAAGCTACATTTACGATGCTTAATTTTTACAGAGAATCACGTATCATGATGCCTGAAGTCATCTCCGCCCCTAACTACGCCTACTTTGACCTTATTTAAAAGAGTTTTTAATTGGTGTGGTCAGTTACCAAATAAAGCCAATTAAGGCAATTAAGTTAGGCATCAGTAGATGCAATCTAGGTGCCTACCAGTCCCTAACTTACAGCGCTGTTTACAAAATACGGGCTTAAGTGCAATTCTATAAAGGGTGTGTACTGTTTATAGAATTGTTCTTAGGCATGGATCTGGAGTGGCCTAACTGTTGGGTGCAAGATTACACCTGCTAAAAGCAGATGTAAATGCTACGCCTAACTTAGGTGCAGATTGACCTAATACTATAATTCTGCGTGCAACCTTTGGGGATGCCTCCGAGAAGCCCTTGGCCATGTCCCCTTTTCAGGTATGCCATATAAAAGTTGAGTACAGATCTTTCTAGAAGAGTGCAAAGCAAGATGAGTGCACAACTGCCCATCAAAGCCAATTAACTGCAATAATTGAATGCTAATGCCTAATTATACCTAATTATTAGCAAAGGTCCGTTAATCAATTCAGTTGCGTGTGTATCTTGGTGGATGACTTTTTAGAGGGTATTAATAAGCGTCAAAGTACCACTTCAGAAAGGAATAAGAAGCAAAAACCCAGCCCTCTCAGGGCTTGCCTGAAACCCTTCAACCAAATCTATGCAAAATCAGTGGATCTGGACAGCAGGAAATGACTCTGAACCGCAGTAGAAAGATCTGGACAGTACGACAGACACAGGATGATCGCAGTCTGCGACAGTGCCAGGATAAAGTGCCAGGCAAGGCAGCTCTGCATCCGAAGAAAGAATAGATTCAGGAGATTTGATCAACATTGAACGAACTCTCTACTTTGTTCAGTACAGAGAATCATTTAGGAAAAAAACAGAAAAAGATGCCCGTGACTCAAGGGTTAGTCCTAGTGGAGGGTCTGAAGGGTTTGCCTAGCTTTTGTGCATGGTGTATGGAGTGGAGGATAGGCATGGAAGAAAAGAAGAAACTTGTAAACGTCTAATACTATGTTTGATAATAAGCCGGGCCACCGAATCTTGACCAAAGGCATACTCTCCTGCCTCTTTCGCTGATGTGTGACAGCTTTAGTTTTTTTTTAAATGGCATTATCTATTCCTCCTTTCCCTTGCTCCCCCTCCCCTTCTCTCTCTACATAAACTAAACTAAACTAAACCTTAAGTTTGTATACTGCATCATCTCCACAATCGTAGAGCTCAGCACGGTTTACAGGAACTGGTATAAAGAAGGAACTCCAAAGTAAGGGTTACAGGAACTTAGTGTATAGAAGCTTTAGAGCAGTGGTCTCAAACTCAAAGCCTTTGCAGGGCCATATTTTGAATTTGAAGGTATTTGGAAGGCCGCAGAAAAAAATAGTTCATGTCTTATTAAAGAAATGATAATTTTGCATGAGGTAAAACTCTTTATAGTTTATAAATCTTCCCCCCCCCCCCGAAGGCCTGCATGTTCCCCCCTTCTTTGCAGCATCCTCCAGCTTCCCCCCTGGCCTCCCGGTCTTAGTTTCAGCTATTTACCGCAGCCTGCAGAGAGGATCGCTGGTGCTGTAGCGTTCCTTGCAGGCTGCCATCGGCCTCCGCAGCACATTCCCTCTGCCACAGTCCCGCCCCTCCTCTGACATCAGGGGCAGGATCGCGGCAGAGGGAACATGCTGCTGAGGACGACGGCAGCCTGCAAGGATCACTACAGCACTGGCAATCCTCTCTGCAGGCTGCGGTAATTATTTGAAGGTAAGAACGGGAGGCCAGTGGGGAAGCCGGAGGATGTTGCAAAGAGCGGGCAGCACTAGTACAGACAGTACTAGTACAGGCTGCGGGCCGCAAAATAGTACCTGGCGGGCCGCATGTGGCCCCCGGGCCGCGAGTTTGAGACCACTGGTTTAGAGGGACCTGCCTCTTCTTCAAATGCCTATAATTTTTTTGTCCTGTAACTTTATTGTGAATGTCAATTGTAAACCGTTCTAGGCTCACGGGAGAACAGGTTAGAAATCTAAATAAATAAATAAATCTTATCATTAGGGGGATGGGATTTGATATAACTACCTTTCTGTGGTTACAATCAAAGCAGTTTACATAAATATACAGGTACTTATTTTCTATACTTGGGGCTAGCTTGGCGCTTCCTGGCCTTGCGATTTCATTTCCCCCCCCCTTTCGTTTTTCCCGTTTTCTGTTCTTTTCTATCCAAACATTGTACTTCCTTCTCATCTCCTCTCATTCCAGTATGTCATGTATATTCGGTTGTCTTCATTTATCTCCCACTGTCCTGTATTTTTTTTTTAATATAAATTTTAATAATTACAATATCAAACGATATCAGGAGAAAAAAAGGAATCCTCCACAAATTTACAATATTCAAACCTTCATACAAAAATCCTTTCCAAGCCCACAACAAAGGGGAGACGTGATACAATTTCACATAAGACAAAATTATGAAGAAAGAACTAAAGAAACGATTCACGACTCACCAGTCATCCTCGTGAATCATTTCTTACTCTATATTGGATCTTTATTATATCCTCTTATTCCTCAGTAGTGAAACTAATAGCCAGTTTATTATTAACTCATTTCTGTTCTCTAGCACACAAAAATTGTTGTAATTGAACGGGATCCCAAAAAACATATTCAATGTCTTGTAACTTGACAAGACATTTACATGGAAATTTTAAGTAAAAAGATGCCTCCAGAGCTAAAACTCTAACTTTTAATTTCAAAAATTCTTTCCTTCTCAATTGCGTAGCTCTGGAGACATCTGGAAAAATTCTGACCAAATCTCCACAAAATTTTGTTAACCTATTTTTAAAATACAATTTCATAAACTGTCCTGTATTTTTCATATAATTTTAATTTCTGTAAAACCGCTTTGAATCCCGATAAAGGCGATATATCAAAATTTTAATAAACATGGTATGTTTATAATGAATGTTTTGAAGTGCCAATTATTGGTCTGCTACAATACATCACCGATTTGGGATATAAATTCACTCAGTACTGAAAATGTGTTGTTGTTTTTTTATCACCGTGCCATGCCCTCCATCATATTCCATAGCACTTTAGATGGATCATTTATTATTTTACTGCTTGTTTATTTCATCAAAGAAACTCCATATTATCAGAACTGCACCTGTATATGATGGGTGGTGTCAAAGGAATCAAAGTGCAAGATCAGAATGCTTACAGATTAACTAGTTCTTTGGAATTTAAATGCTTATTATTTTAATTTTAACTCTGTATTACTCTAATTGGTAATTTGTAGTGGAAGGAGAGAACCTGCCTGACAAGCCTTGTAGGTAGGTTTTAACAAAAACACCAGCTGTAATTTCCTACAGAAACCATGACTGACGGCATATTTATAAGAATTTTGCTGACGTTTTGATGCATCGCTGCTGATTTTCGACTTCAGAAAGACGAGGTTTAATGATAATTATTGCAAGTGGGTTAGAAGGGGAGGTCACAGCGGGTCATGGGAACATGGTTGCAAAAATGTGGTTTCAGTGGCATCTACAAGGGTAAATCAAAAAGTAAAGGCAAAATACATTTAGCAGCTTTAATAGAAGTAACGGTGAGCAATACAAAATATCACTTTTCCATATAGTCCCCATGCAAGACGACGCATTTGTGGTATTGTCCAATTGGTTTCTGCATTCCTGCAGAGAAGCAGCTTTTCAGCTGCTCCCGAAGCCAAGTGAGCACCGCTTCTAGTGTGACCATATGGCTCCAGAAAAAAGGGAACGGATTGAGACATCCGGGTTTTACTTCCATTGAAAGCAATGGAAGTAAGGAGAACAGATTGAGACATCTTGGTTGCTTTCAATGGAAGTAAAACCCGGATGTCTCAATCCGTCCCCTTTTTTCTGGAGCCATATGGTCACACTACCCAGCTTCCTTCACTTCATTATCAGGGGTGAATCTGCGAACTTGTAGCGCCTCCTTCAGTGGACCGAAGATGTGATAATCGCTAAGCACCAGATCCAGGCTGTAAGAAGGGTGTGGAAGACATTCAAACTCAAGTTGTTGCACTGTCTCTTCTGTCGCTGCTGCTGTATGAGGACGTGCGTTTTCATGGTCCGGCAAGATTGTTTTGGACAACATTCCTCTTCTTTTGCTGCAAATTGCAGGTTTAAGTTCATTTCGCAGCAATGCACAGTAATTTTTCACTTTTTGTCCGTGCTATGTCCATACTGAGTCAATATCCGATGATAAAGGTCCACAACTTTCACACCCTCTGCCCACAGAAAGCGCATTACTGCACGTTGTTCTTCGATGGTGCAATCTTGCAATGGAGCATCCATGTTTCTGACCTCGTGGCTGCCACACGACTAAAGGCTGAGCGCAGCACTGTGCATGTACAGGCACAGTCAATGTACAAACCTGGAAGCCTTCTCTCTGCAGTGGGAACAGGAAGTCATAGAGAGAAGGCTTCAGGGGCAGGCCAACGGTAGCAGGCTCTCTTCGCTGACACTGCCAGCAGCATGAACACTGAAGAACTGCAGCAGAGTGAGGGGTGGTGGAGGAAAGCCATATCCAACTTCAGGGGTGGGGGCTGGAGAAGAAAGGAGAGACAGACAGACTCCCCACCCACCGTGATACAGGATCCTGCTGGGGGAGGCGATATTGGAAGGAAGGAGAAAGCACCTATGGGAGTGGGGGGTTGAATGGAGGCAGAGAGAAAGAAGCACCTGCAAGAGAGAGGGTTTGGAAGAAGGGATAGAGAAGCTAGGGGATAGGAAGAGATGCAACCACAGGGGAGCTTTGGGGGAAGAGAAAGTGAAGAGAAAGAAAGAGACAGATGCTGGGATGGTGGGGGAAAACTGAGAAAGGTAGTGGATCCAGCGAGAGGGATGCAGTACCATGGGAAAGGAGCAGGGGAGAGGAGAGAGAGCTTGGTTCTGGGGTGGGGGTACAGGAGAAAAGGGAAAGAAGGAAGAGAAGCTGAATGGAGGGCAGAACATGGGGACAGGGGAAGGGATAGGAACACAGAGAGCAGATACTGAACATGAGAGGAATAGGCAAGATTGATGCCCTGGAGGGGAGATACTGGACAGGACAGGACTGAAAGGGATACAAAGGGAATAATGGTAGACACGGAGAGATAAAAAGTTCAATAGACAGGAGATACTGGAAAGCAGAAAATGGATAGGACTAGGGGAGAATGAGCAGAAGATGGATAGGGCAAGAAGGTGGGGAGGGGAGGGGATAGAATTGGAACAGAAGGTGGATGGGGCTGAGGGGTATGGGTGGGAGGAGAATGGAGTAGAAATTGGAATTATAGAAAGGAGATATGGAGTGGGAATTTCAAGAGGAATGCGAGTACTTAGCAATTTTAGGTATGAGGGGGTATATTGATGGGTTGGGTGAATGGGTGTGGGTGTGAAATAAGGGATATAAGAAGAGGGTCAAGTAATGGGGAGGACATGGGGAGACATAATGCAAATGATCTAGAAGAGTGGAGAGAGGAGGAGAGGCATTGAAAAGGAATGGGGTTACTGGGGAGGGGATGGTATGGAAGAGGATAGGTCTTTGAAGAGGTTGAGTTAGGGTGGAAATGGGGTTGAAAAGATGGTGTAAAAGAAGTTATTGAGAGTGGAGTATGTGGAATAGAGTAAAGTATGCAGTTGAGCAGGTAGATTGGGGTCCGACAACCGGTCTGTTGAACGGATCATTGCTACTTATGGACCTGCTACGTGGGCCATATATTCTTTGTAAGTTTTTCTATTCCTGCTTGTGTAAAAGGAACTGCTGAAACATCATTTTGCCAAGAACCTACAAGGTCTTTTCTTTTTGTGTTCTGAGCTCTGTGTCCCCATTTTGTTCTGTAGTTGACGTGTTTTGATAAGAAACATTTGTTACAAAAGAAACATTGCTAGACCTTAGACAAGACAGTATTATATGCTATAATGGAAACTTCCCACTATTCCCCCCCCCCCTCCTTTATGTTTGCTACCTTTTTCTAGTTGCTTTTATGTAGTCATAAGCTAATAAAACTGACCCATGTGAAATGCTATAAAAGGTGTATGCAGTACTCTGAATAAAGAAGGGAGAGACATCTTTTTGCCTATTTGCATGTGTGTTTGTGTGTGTGTGTGTGATTTCTTTCTAAAGAGGTGTCCCCAGATGCATCTGTAGTCAGGACAGCAGAACGAGGCTAATACAAATTGGGATCTGATCGTTTCATAGAATAAAAAAAAGAAGAACAACTTGCCAGAGGATGTGGTAAGAGTGGATAGCATAGCTGGTTTTAAGAACATAAGAACATAAGAAATGCCATCTCCGGATCAGACCTTCAGTCCATCAAGTCCGGCGATCCGCACACGCGGAGGCCCTGCCAGGTGTACACCTGTCGTAATTTATAGTCCACCATATCCTTATATGCCTCTCTTAAGGAGATATGCATCTAGTTTGCTCTTAAAGCCTAGGACGGTCGATTCCGCAATAATCTCATCTGGGAGGGCATTCCAGGTGTCAACCACTCTCTGAGTGAAGCAGAACTTCCTGGCATTAGTCCTGAACCTGTCCCCCCTTAGCTTCATTACATGTCCTCTAGTCCGTGTCAAATTGGACAATGTAAATAATCTTCTCTGCTCTATTTTGTCGATTCCTTTCAGTATTTTGAAGGTCACGATCATATCCCCACGCAGTCTCCTTTTCTCAAGGGAGAACAATCCTAGTGTTATAAGTCTATCCTCGTATTCCAGTTTCTCCATACCCTTCACCAGTTTTGTTGCTCGTCTCTGCACCCTCTCCAGTAGTTTTATATCCTTCTTTAGGTAGGGAGACCAATGTTGGACGCAGTATTCCAAGTGTGGTCTGACCATTGCCCTATAAAGCGGCATTATAACTTTCTCCGATCTACTCGAGATTCCTTTCTTTATCATGACCAACATTCTATTTGCCTTCTTTGCCGCTGCCGCGCATTGTGCCGACGGCTTCAGGGTCCTATCTATCAGTACACCCAGGTCCTTTTCTTGTTCACTCTTCCCCAGAGTTGCACCTGACATTGTATACTCGTATTCCTTATTCTTATTGCCTAAATGCATTACCTTGCATTTCTCCACATTGAACTTCATCTGCCATTTCTCCGCCCATGTTTCTAACCGACACAAGTCGCTCTGGAGTTTCTCTCTATCCTCCTGCGATCTGATCGCCCGGCATAGTTTTGTATCGTCTGCAAACATGATGATCTCACTGGATGTTCCTCCAGGTCATTGATATAAATATTAAAAAGGATCGGCCCAAGTACCGAGCCCTGGGGTACACCACTAGTCACTTTCTCCCAGTCGGAGAACTTCCCATTTATGCCCACTCTCTGCTTTCGGTTTTCCAGCCATTTGCCTATCCATCTTTGTATATCCCCCTCTACGCCATGGCTTTGTAGTTTCCTGAGAAGTCTTTCGTGTGGAACTTTGTCGAACGCTTTCTGGAAGTCCAAGTATATTATGTCCACCGGCTTCCCACTATCAATTTGCTCGTTCACGGTCTCAAAAAATTGGAGTATATTTGTCAAACATGATTTCCCTTTCCTGAATCCATGTTGACTGGGTTTCATCAAGTCGTGTGCGTCCAAGTGCCGGACCATGCTATCCTTGATCAGTGCTTCAACCATCTTGCCGGGGACAGACGTAAGACTCACAGGTCTATAGTTGCCCGGTTCCCCTCTCGATCCTTTTTTGAAAATTGGGGTGACGTTCGCTATCCTCCAGTCGTCCGGTATCTGTCCAGTTCTGATTGTCAGGATTGCAAGTTTTTGCAATAACTCTCCGATTTCAACCTTCAATTCCTTTAAGACTCTCGGGTGAATTCCATCCGGTCCAGGGGATTTGTCACTTTTAAGTTTGTCGATCTGATAGTATATCTGGTCTAAATCCACTTCAACTGTGGTGAGGCTGTCTTCTATTTCTCCTGCAAACACTTTCTCCGCTTCAGGTATTGTTGAGGTGTCCTCCTTCGTAAAGACGGACGCAAAGAAGGAATTTAGTTTGTCTGCGATTTGTTTATCTTCCTTGATGTACCCTTTTCTTCCCTGGTCGTCCAAGGGTCCGACTGCCTCTTTTGCAGGTTTTTTCCCTTTCACGTATCTAAAGAAGGGCTTGAAGTTTTTGGCCTCCTGGGCTATTTTTTCCTCATATTCCTGTTTTGCATCCCTCACCGCCTTGTGACATTTCTTCTGATCATCTTTATGTTTGTTCCAGGCTTCGGTTGTCTTTGTGTATTTCCATTTTTTGAAAGAGTCCTTCTTTTCTTTTATGGCTTCCTTCACCTGTTTGGTAAGCCAAGCCGGTTCTCTTTTGCTCTTTGATCTCCAATCTTTGGAAATCCTCGGATTGTAGAGATCTTGTGCTTCTGTGATAGTATTTTTCAGTAGGGACCATGCCTGATCTACCGTTTCAAGTTTGTCCACCTTCTTTTCGAGTCGTTTTTCTACCATGGCTCTCATGCGATCGTATTTACCCTTTTTAAAGTTCAAGGTGGTGGTTAAGGTTTTGGCATGTTTCCCTTTCCCGATGTCAAGTTTAAAGTTGATTACATTGTGATCACTCATTCTCAGTGGAACCATGACTTCCACTTCTGTTATCGGTCCCGTGAGGCCATTTAGGACCAAGTCCAAGGTGGCGTTGCCTCTTGTCGGCTCTTTTACCATTTGTTCCAGAAAGCAATCCCCTAGCACCTCCAGGAACTTGGCCTCCTTGCCGCAGTTGGAGGTTGCTAGTTTCCAGTCTATCCCTGGGAAATTGAAGTCTCCCAATATAATTATATTGCCTGTCTTGCATTCTTGTTTGATTTCCTCCATCATTTCTGAGTCAGTTTCCTCCGCCTGTCCTGGGGGACGATAGTAAAGGCCAATTTTCGTATCTGCGCCATATTGACCAGGAATCTTGATCCAGAGTGACTCAAGCTTCTCTTTCATTTCTGTTGTAACCATTTCAACAGAATCTATTCCCTCCTTAACATATAGAGCAATACCTCCACCTTTCTGCCCTACTCGATCTCTTCTATACAGCTTGTATCCCTGTAGTACTGTGTCCCATTTGTTTTCTTCATTCCACCATGTTTCTGTTATGCCAATGATATCCAATATGTCATGTCTTGCTATTGTCTCTAGTTCCCCCATTTTGTTACCTAGACTTCTAGCATTCGTATACATACATCTAAGTTCCCTTCGTGTTACCTTTTTGGACCTTCTACTCTTGGCCTTCCCTGTAGTTTCAATTACGGTATCCTTTACTGCTCCTGTGTTATCACCCTTGTTTGCTGTGTGGTCGTCCCCTCCTGTGTCTGAATTGTCCCTTCCTGCTTTTTCTCCCTTATTTGCCGTGAGGTCGTCTTCTCTTGTGTAGGAGTAGTTTTCCTTGGCTTCTTCGTCGGGGCATCCTGCTATCCGTGCCATCGACCGGTGGTCGACTGTCGGCTTTCCCCTATCTTTAAGAAAGGTTTGGACAAGTTTCTGGAGGAAAAGTCCATAGTCTGTTATTGAAAAAGATATGGGGGAAGCAACTGCTTGCCCTGTATTGCTAGCATGGAATATTGCTACACCTTGGGTTTTGGCCAGGTACTAGGGACCTGGATTGGCCACTATGAGAATGGGCTACTGGGCTTGATGGACCATTGGTCTGACCCAGTATGGCTATTCTTATGTTCTTTGGAGGCAAGGGAAGGAAAGACAGGGATGGAGCTGGGGTTGATAGGGTGATGAGATGCAGTGGAGGGTAGATGAGGGCTAAAAAGGTACAGAGGATGGGAAGGGGGCTACGGAAATGGGTAAAAGTTGAAAGATGGGACTGGTGGTAGGCGGGGCAGGGCAGTGTGAGGGGCACAAAACCAAAAGTTGGTCCAAGACACCGAAACCTCTTGGATTCTAGATTATATTTAATCCTTATTCACAGAATGTTCTTCATCTCTTCTCATTCTTTTCTGGCCTACTCACATTTCTTCCGTCTACTTCATCTAATTTACTTGTGGTTCCTCCTCATACTAAGCTCCAAATAGATGTTTTCAGTAATTTAATTTCCTCACTTTGGAACTCACTACCTTAGAAGCTCTGGTTGGAATCAGCTCATTGTAAGTTTACAGTAGCTTTGAAGACATGGCTATTGGTGCAGGCTTTTGATGGCTCTAATCCTATTGCCTAATTCAGCAGCTTGCTTCTTGATTTGCTGACTTATATTAGCTTGGAAACCTAGCATGTTCGCTGTCTTGATCTTATTTTTCTGGAGATTAAGGTGAGGCTATGTAGTCCCTCCCTTACGTTTGGTGCTTTTGTCTTGTGTGTTTCCTGTAGTAGACCTGTTTCATAGTAACATAGTAGATGACGGCAGATAAAGACCCGAATGGTCCATCCAGTCTGCCCAACCTGATTTAATTTAAATTTTTTTTTTTTCTTCTTTGCTATTTCTGGGCAAGAATCCAAAGCTTTACCCGGTACTGTGCTTGGGTTCCAACTGCCGAAATCTCTGTTAAGACTTACTCCAGCCCATCTACACCCTCCCAGCCATTGAAGCCCTCCCCAACCCATCCCCTACCAAACGGCCATACACAGACACAGATTGTGCAAGTCTGCCCATTACGGGCCTTAGTTCAATATTTAATATTATTTTCTGATTCTAGATCCTCTGTGTTAACTCCTGATTTTAATTCTGGTCTGGTCCTGATTTAATTCCAGTTGGTGATTGAGAGTGTAATAAATGACATAAATAAATCTCACCTTCCTGTGACTGAGTGCTAACACTTTCTTATGTTAAGACTGTGCTTATCTACTCTGAAGAGCATAGCATAGGCTGAATTACTCATTTCAAGATTTTACCTTCATGTGAGAGTAGCTTGTGACCTTTAAAGATCTGAGGGTCATCATGGTTGAATCACATAGGATTTGTCAGCCAGGGGTCAAGCAGTTTACTACGGTGCATTAGAGCAATCCCTAAGATATCTCTCGTACAACATTCTGCAAACCAAAGATCACCAAACAGAAAAGCATTTTATCGTAAAGATTAGCAAGAAGTCCGTGCATGCGGAGTTCAGCACTTCAGCATCCTGCAGCACCATTTTAAGTCTAATCCAAGAGTTCTCGACCTAGTCCGTGGGATGCACCGAGCCTGTCAGATTTTCAGGATAACCACAATGAGAGAGAGTTGCATATAATGGAGGCAGTGCGCGGAAATTTATCTCTTGCATATTCATTGCGGATATCTTGAAAACCAGACTGACTTGGTGTGTTCTGAGAACTAGGTTGAAAACTCCTGGTCTAAACTGTGGCATAGCCCATTCCCCTTTGTTCCCCTTTGCTCTACGCTAGACTTGTGGGAAGAAAAAATACTTTGTTTATTTCTCACCCGCCCTTATCCAGGGCGAGTTACTTATTAACATACAAAATAAAACATTTACATTTGTTGTACAAAACACTATAACAAATTACATACTTACATATCAAATCAAATTACATAAAACGACGCCGAATAACATTTAAGGCCAAAACTGGCCAAACCCACACATACATCTAATATAATAAAAGCCTAAGCCGCGCATGCGCACTCCCATCGCGTATTCCGTTTTCCGTGCGCTGTAGGGCACCGCAGATAGGAGTGCGCATGCGCGCAAACACTCTCTCTCCTCCCCCGAGGCGGATGTCGGACGTGGCAGCTGTCGGCCGTGCTGTTCTTCGGTCTGCCCTGCTCCTTGCCTTAGTATATTTTTAAGTTGAAAGACGAGGCAGCGGCTCCTCTCAGGATCCCCACCTGCGTCGGAAGTCCGATGCAGTCGGGGATCTTGAGAGGAGCCGCCGCGTCTTTCAACTTAAAAATATACTAAGGCAAGGAGCAGGGCAGACCGATCTTCAAAAGGGCCGCAACCCCTGCACAGAACGCTGATCCAGGGGAGTAGGCCAGCCAGCCATTTTGCCAGGGGACAGAAGCAGCAGAAGAAGAGTGGTTGGATTAGAAACAGTTTTCTTTTTTGTTCCAGTTCATAGCCTCCCTGCCCCTTTTCCTATCTGGAAGGGAGGGGCAGGAGCAGATGACCCCTGCTGCTCCAGGTCTGAAAAGCAGTGGGACTGTGTTCCAGACTGTTAGGAGCAGCTTTTGAATGCTATGGTTTCTCCATTGCTCTCTATGGAACTGAGCCCATGTAATGGACAGGGGGGAGAGGGGGCAGAAAAATGAAGGGAGGCCTACTGCTGGACAGGGGGAGCAGGAAGGAGGTGATGATGGACAGGAGGCAGGTAAAACAAAGGGAGAAGGGCTGCTGCTGGATAAGGTGAGCAGTGATGGGGTGGTGGAGGACACAGGGGAGGTAAAAGGAAGGGAGAATGGACAGGGAGCAGGCAAGGGGTGGTTGTGGACAGCCAAGGAAAAAAAAAAAAAGAAAAGACAGAAAGCGGCTAAGGAGAGAGAAAAAGAAATAAAGACAGACACACACACATATATTCTAGCACCCGTTAATGTAATGGGCTAAAAGACTAGTCAAAATATAAAATTCCATAAGTCATACAAGATGCCTCAATAACAGACCATTAAACCAAATAAAACAAACCAGACCATTGAATGCCTCCGTGACCAGCACTCAAGTCATCACTCCTTCTCCCTCAGCCAAACATTTCACAGAACAGATGTCTTTTCAGCAGTTTCCTAAAGTTCTGTAAATTTTGCTGCTGGCGAATGTAACCTGGAAGGTTGTTCCACTTCAAAGGGAAACTGAAAAGCCACCTGTTCAAAGATGCTTTCTCATTATAACCTCGATTTTACTAAACACCCATATCTAACGTGACCATTTATTTTTTTTCCTCAAAACGGGACATCTACTAATTTTCAGTCCCACCTCTAATCCCGCCCTAGCCCCGAACCAATCCTGCCCTAGCCCCGCCCCAGCTCCGCCCCCAATTTCTTCCATTCATTTTTCATGTACACACAATATCTTATTAATTCATAATGGTAACGATAAAAGTTTTAAAAAACACACACACAAAGCACACTGTATGCAGAGAAAATGTTAATTATCATTTATATTCGGGGGGGTTTTCAAAGAGGTCAAGACAGACGACTTTAAAATATTCAATGTCAGATAATTTGTATGAGGACTCTTCAGTGAATCAGTCGCCCAGCAGAACTCAGCCACAAATCGCCCCACAACCATCCAGACCGGTGAGTTTAGTAAATCTAGGCCTCTGTCCCTTTTGCCTTGCTGTGCTGTATGCCTGGAACAACCTGCCTGACTCGCTACAACGGCTTCATCTCTGGTGGTATTCAAGTCCAGGCTGAAGGCCCACTTTTTTTAAAACTGCGTTTAAGTCTTAACCCTACCAACGTGTAATGCACCACGTTTGACTGTCATTCCCTCTGTAGCCTCCTCCCCCTCTACCTCTCCTCCCTTTGAATTTCTCCACATGAACAGCATATATTGATTTACCATTTTTGTCCAGTGTATATTTCATAATTAGATTGTAAGCTCTTTCGAGCAGGGACCGCCTGTGTGTTTAATGTACAGCATTGCATGCGTCTGATAGTTCTATAGAAATAATAAACACTAGTAGGTATAAATAAATTATTATGTTATTATGCTGTGTTATTTTGTTCTGCCTGGCATGGACTGGCCTACAGAGTATCAGAGGTTTGGATACGACTAACTGGAAAGTAGTAGCAGGCATATGTTCTGCAGGTGTGCCCTGACATAAAAATATCAAGCAAACTTACAAAATAAGCAAGCGATTACGGTACTCCCCCGATATTCGTGAGGGTTCCGTTCCAGGAACCCCCGCGAATATCGGAAAACCGCGAATACGATTTTTCGCCTGGGGAGGCAGGAGAGGGCAGCTGGGGCGCCGGCGAGTGAAGGAAATCACTTGCAGTATGCTCCGACCGCCTCTTCCTGTACTAAAGTCGGGCTATACTAATCAGGAGCTGCTTTGACAGCCCGACTTTAGTACAGGAAGAGGCAGTCGAAGAATACCGCGAATTCGCGGGGGAACACTGTACTGCCCTCTACATGAAATCAAACACTGCAACAGTACATTCAAGGTAAGCGGCAAACTTCACATTCCTTTGCCCCAAGAAATGCAGAAAAACAATGATGAAATGCCACATACCCTGTTTATAGTTTTTCTATATAACTTTTAATTAGGCCTTTGTTCACGTCAATGAAATCTAACTTGGGGTGTTTACTCTTCTAGGTCAGGTTTCACCTATACCAGTGGTTCTTAACCTGGGTTCGACCGAACCCCAGGGGTTCGGTGAGTCAGTCTCGTGGGTTCGGCGGAGGTCAAAACACACCTCCGACTCATATAGCGCTTCGGTCACGTTCAATCATCTATCAGTTATTCAGTGATTTTGATCAAGACTGATCGTGCTCTCGGTTTCTTGATCTATCAATCTGTAACTAACGCCTTATATACATCAATCAATTCCTGATCAAAATTTGTGATTTAACTGATAGATGATTGAACGTGACCGAAGCGCTTATGATTCGTGATGATACGCCCCGCTTGTCCATAATTGGCTGCAGGTGATCACGCAACATCGCTTGGCCTATCTGTGCTGCAGGGGATTTAATGCGCACAGTAGTCGAATTGTAACTGTTGTGATGGTACGTCGTGTGATACCTATCTTAATATTTTAATCCCTTAACTAACTATGTCGAGCAAAATACGAAAGTGGTCGGACGAATATGTACAATATGGATTCACATGTATAACGGAACGTGATGGGAGTCAGCGTCCTAATTGCATGATTTGCAATGCCAAGTTGAGTAATTCTAGTCTAGCTCCGGCAAAACTAAGGGAATAAAGAAGGGTTCGGTGAACACGCATATGAAACTGGTGGGGTTCAGTACCTCCAACAAGGTTAAGAACCACTGACCTATACAATGAACCACTTTGATGTTAGAAACCTGCATTATTATTTTTCTCACACAGAGTTTAATTAAGGCATATGCAGTCCCGCCGATGAATTTAGCAATCTCGCTGCTGAGATTACTCGGCTAACAGCAGGGTTGGATTTAGGCATACAGAAGCCAGCTTAGGACTTCACATTACACAGGGCCTCATGCTTCACTGGCACAGAAAATTATTAAACCTAAAACTTACTTCCTACTTAATTGAGAGTGGGGAGGGGGCCTTTTAAATATTACAGCTTAGGGGCCACAATACACTTAAATCCAGCCCTGGCCGCTAGACCATATTGTTACTGACTGCCAAGCAATGCTGCCGTCTGTTTTCCACAAAACAGCCCTCTCCAGCTGATAATATCTCGGTGGATCAGAAGGGTTTAGCCTTATGGTACTTGAGCAGAATGTTGTGCTCTGTCCTTTGAACTAGCAAGAAGGTATATGTCACCAGCATAATCTAATTCCATAATTAAATGGCTGCCAATAATAGGTTTGAACTGTGTCCTGATTAGTATTCTGTTCATGAAATAATCAATCATATGAAAAAGAGATTTCAGGCACAACTGCTCCTGGATGGCCTATTCGGAGCTGAAAACCGCAAAGTCCTTTTGCCGCTCACAGATACGCAGCACAAGTTGTTCCAAAGCACCAGGCAAAACATTCCATCCAGTTCCCAGACAGGGCAAGCCAAAGACATCGGAGACTTGTTATGTTTGTTTTAACCAGAATTTAGAGCAGTGGTTCCCAAACCTGTCCTGGAGGACCACCAGCCAGTCAGGTTTTCAGGATAGCCCTAATGAATATGCATGAAAGAGATTTGCATGTAATGAAGATGATAGTAGTGCAGATCTGCCCCATGCATATTCATTAGGGCTATCCCATAAGAACATAAGAAATGCCTTCATCGGATCAGACCATAGGTCCATCTAGTCCGGCGACCCGCACACACGGAGACTATGTAGCAGTTCCCTGATGAAGACCTTGTTTACCCGTATCCTTCAATGTGATTTGCAAGAAGGTGTGCATCCAACTTGCCCTTGAATCCTAGAATGGTGGTCTCCATCACAACCTCCTCCGGGAGAGCATTCCATAGAAACATAGAAACATAGAAATAGACGGCAGATAAGGGCCCACGGCCCATCTAGTCTGCCCACCTTAATGTCCCTCCCCTACCTTTGCCCTGTGAATAGATCCCATGTGCCGATCCCATTTGGCCTTAAAATCAGGCACGCTGCTGGCCTCAATCACCTGAAGTGGAAGACTATTCCAGCGATCAACCACTCTTTCAGTGAAAAAGAATTTCCTGGTGTCACCTCGTAGTTTCCCGCCCCTGATTTTCAACAGATGCCCTCTTGTTGTCGTGGGACCCTTGAAAAAGAAGATATCTTCCTCCGCCTCGATGCGGCCCGTAAGATACTTGAACGTCTCGATCATGTCCCCCCTCTCTCTGCGCTCCTCGAGCGAGTATAGCTGTAATTTGTCAAGCCATTTTTCGTATGGTAGATCCTTGAGTCCCGAGACCATCCGGGTGGCCATTCTTTGCACCGACTCCAGTCTCAGCACATCTTTGCGATAATGCGGCCTCCAGAATTGCACACAGTATTCCAGGTGGGTCCTCACCATGGATCTATACAATGGCATAATGACTTCCGCCTTACGACCACCACTCGCTGTGTGAAACAGAACTTCCCAAAAACCCAACTGGCTAGTGGTCCTGCAGGACAAGGTTGGGGACCACTGATTTAGAGCAGTGTTTCTCAACTCGGTCCTAGAGTACTCTCTTGCCAGTCAGGTTTTCAGGATATCCACAATGAATATGCATAAATTTGATTTGCATACACTGCCTCCATTATATGCAAATGTATTTCATGCGTATTCATTGTGGATATCCTGAAAGCCTGACTGGCAAGGGGGTACTCCAGGACCAAGCTGAGAAACACTGATTTAGAATACTGGACAGCACCTTCAGAATCAACAAAGCTGGAACATTTGGGCTCTGTAGAATCCAGGGATTTGCTTGTTTGGACTGACAGTAAACAAAGGCGTGATGTATCCTATGCAGCTGGCGGGTTCCTCAGATAAACCTGCAAATGTGTTTTTGCCCCATTGCTCAGAATCACCTTAAAATAGCAAAGTGAAAGAAAACTATAAATCTATTTTCCAGCAAGTATTTAAAATTTCAGGCCGGCACACCTTCTGCTTCCTCAAGTCAGGTTTCAAACCGCACTGTTCAGTATAGCTACCCTTTAATTTTCAAGGTGACAATTCTAAGTTGACTGCTGGTGCTGCCACGTTGAATTGCAAGATTCACAAGGCAGCTCTGAAATGAACGTAGCCATGTGTGAGATATCAGAAAGGATTCTGCTATTGTGACGTGCACCTCACAGGAGCAGTACAGCACGAGTTTCTGCTGGAAACTTGTGCTGGACTGAAGCATTTACACACCAACCCAAGTCTGACGGAGTTTCTGCTGTCCTTCTTTCAGAAAACACACATTGTGCCAATGCAGCTCCCAGAGCAGGGGTGTCAAAGTCCCTCCTTGAGGGCCGCAATCCAGTCGGGTTTTCAGGATTTCCCCCAATGAATATGCATGAGATCTATTTGCATTCACTGCTTTCGTTGTATGCTAATAGATCGCATGCATATTCATTGGGGAAATCCTGAAAACCTGATTGGATTGCGGCCCTCGAGGAGGGACTTTGACACCCCTGTCCCAGAGTGAAAGAACAAGGTTCCATATCTACTATACAGTGGTACCTCGGTTTACGAGTGCACCGGTTTGCAAGTGTTTTGCAAGATGAGCAAAACATTTGCAAAATCGGTGCCTCCGAAACCGAGCTTGGCTCGATTTACGAGCACCCCCCCCTGCGATCCGGCACCCCCCCTGCCTCGAACTGGCACCCCCCCCCCCCGCCAAGATCCGACACCCCCCCCCCCCGACACGATTGGGCACCCCCCGCCGCTTCTTACCCTTATCTGGGCACTCTTGAAGATCGGCCCTTGTCTGCTGGGCCTTGAGCATCTGAGCATGCTCAAGGCCTGCGAGTTCATGTTCTGAACGTGAACGTGAACTCGCAGGCCTTGAGCATGCTCAGATGCTCAAGGCCCAGCAGACGAGGAGTCCGATCTTCTAGAATGCCCAGATGAGAGTAAGAATCGGCGGGGGGGTTCCCAATTGTGTTGGGGGGATGTCGTATCGGGTCGGGGGGAGGTCGGATCGTGTCGGGGGGGTGCCCAATCGTGTCAGGGGGGGTGTCGGATCGTGGCGGGGGGGGGGTGCCGGTTCGAGGCAGGGGGGTGCCGGATCACAGGGGGGGGCCTTCGATGGGAGCAATGCCGGTTCTCGGGGGGGGGGGGGAACGCATCAAAGCGAGTTTCCATTATTTCCTATGGGGAAACTCGCTTTGATAAACGAGCATTTTGGATTACGAGCATGCTCCTGGAACGGATTATACTCGTAATCCAAGGTACTACTGTACTTTAAAACAGGGCTGCCCAAGTCCGGTCCTCGAGATCTACTGGCAGGCCGGGTTTTCAGGATAGCCACAATGAACATGCATGAGAGAGATTTGCATACCAAGAAGGCAATGCAGGCAAATCTCTCTCATGCATATTCATTGGGGATATCCTGAAAACCTGGCCTGCTAGTAGATCGCGAGGACCGGACTTGGGCAGCCCTGCTTTAAAATATCCTGTTTCCATTCAAAGTGCCTATCCTCCAAACATGATTGCAATGATAGATCCTTTCCGTTTGTTTCACATGGGTTCATTTTTATTTTAAATAAATAAAATAAACATATGTTTAAAGTATTTATCAACCACCTATTCCTAAACAGTATTACAAAAGTTACATACATAAAACAAAACATACAAGACTTATACAAATATCTTGAATTACAAATGAATAATTACATCTTAAAACCAAGATTTCATAAATCCTCAAAACCTAAGAACAGTACCGAGCAGAGCTTTAGATTCTTGCCCAGAAATAGCTAAGGAGAAGAAGAAAAAACAACAACAATTATAGATGGATGCAGTTGAAGCAGGCCATTCAGGAGGGGTTACCTGATTGGCAAAATCTTAAAAATCTGTATAGTTTGCCGGTCCTATGCTTCCAGACAGATTTCCTGGGTCACCAGGCCACTCGGTGGTATAAATTAATATCTGAATAAGAACCCAAAGACTGGTCTTTGGAGCATTGAGATAAAGCAGCAGATTACTGCGTCTCAATGGCCACGAATTTGGACTTGGAAGATGAGATGTACGGCGTCTACGTCTATGAGACAAACATGGTTTTTCTTGTTACATAGAGCTTTTTGGACCCCTGTTCATTTATAGAAATTGGATAGTTCTAAGTCTAATAGATGCTGGCACTGGCATCTCGATGTAGGGACATTGGATCATCTACTGTACTATTGTCCCTTAATACTTACGTTTTGGAGATCCATTTGGGGTCAAGTGAATAAAGTATTGGAAAATCCAGTGGCACTGATGTACGATACCGTGGCATAATAATGAGGGCAAAAAGCCAAATATCTTCCCATAATAATAAACTTCTCTTTATTATGACAGGGGTTGCCATACAACTTATTCTGAAGAACTGGAAAAATTGGGATCGGTTAAATTATAATTTCTGGTGGGAATCTCAATGCCACACTTTTAAACTGGAACGTATGATGGCCATACAACAGGAACATTATAGGGAATTTATGGATGTTTGGAAACCATTGACAAAATTCTGTAAGGAATGATAATTGATCTTATTTTTGGCCCTTTCAACATACATATCCAGGATGGGTGGGATCCCAGGCCCTCATGCCCTCGATGCACCCCCTCCCACGATCGCCCCCCGAACCCGCTGACCCGAGAGACCCCCCTGCCGACCACTCGACCCCCCCCAATCCCCCTCCCCGTACCTTTAAATGATGTTCGGATGGACGAGTGCCTAAGCCCCCGCCCACAGGAGGGGCCTAAGACTACTGGGCCAATTCCGGTTGGCCCAGGCACCTAAGGACCCACCTGTGGGCAGGGTTTGAGGCGCCTGGGCCAATCAGGCCCTAAGGCCAGCCATTCGTGGGATGGCTGGCCGGACGGACGGATTGGCTTGGCACCAGTCTGTCCGGACATTGTTTAAAGGTACGGGGAGGGGATTGGGAGGCTCGGGGGGGCGATCGTGAGAGGGGGGTGCATCGAGGGCAGGAGGGCCTGGTATCCCTCCTGCCCGTATCTTAGTGGGGGTGGGGGATAGGGGGTTCGCCTGGGCAGGAGGGCTTGGGCTTCCTTCTGCCCGATCGTAATCGGCGGGTGGTGGTGCCGCCGGGCAGGAGGGCTTGGACTCCCTCCTGCCCGATCGTAATCGGTGGAGGGTGCTGCCGGGCAGGAGGGCTTGGGCTCCCTCCTGCCCGATCGTAGTCGAGGGGGAGGGCTGATCGCTGCATGAGAGATGGCTCATCTCTCCTGCCGCGATGATGATCGCCCACCCCCGTCCGAACCGTGGCACTTCGGGGTAAGGATCGCTTTTTTTTCAACTTTATTTAGTTTTTAATGCCAACAAAAAGTGCAATACAATTTATATACAAATAATGATAATCAACCGGAATCTCGAAATACAATGCATGTTCAACTGTGTGAAATATTTACCTATGACAAAGACGATGGAGTTCTGTGTTGTTATTGTAAAGATGCCAAAGCAACTGGAAAATTCTCTCCTGGAAAAATATGGGATGATGTTTGGAAACTGGACTTTCTGAAACGCCATCTATCAAGTAAATCTCATACCAACAGTATTAGGAAACTCAAAAGTAAAAATCCGAATTTAAGAGGGGGACTGGTTAACATGTTGCTTGAAAGCCCAACCAAAAAGAAAACAGGCAAATTAGTAATGAACGGAAGCGTTCCAGTCCTGATGAAATTAAGGTTCTTGTTGACAGTGTTGTGCTGACCATTAAGATGAATATCTCAATGCTCTCTGTTCAAGATATCAATGAGCACATGGCGAAGTATGTTAGTATACCTGATAGCTGGAAAAGCAAAAACTATGTGTTTGAATTTATTGGCATTATCAATGGCATCGTGCAAGTTGATCGTATGGCAGACATTAAATTAGCAACGTATCATACGTTAACTGTTGATGAAAGCACAGACATTTCTGTCAACAAGTACTTAATACTCTACTTTAAGTATCGGCCATTCAATTCAAATGAGTATAGGACATCATTTGGTGGGATGCTACAGTTGGAAGCATGTGATGCTGCATCAACAGTAACAGCAATTAGGGAATTCTATAGGAAACATGAACTTGACCTGAATAAAATGGTTATGTTCACCTCTGATGGTGCTTTTGTTATGTTGGGCAAAATAGATTTTTGTTGCAGCACAGCTGAGAAAAGACATTCCACATTTAGTGCAGCAACATTGTGTTGCACATCGGGAAGATTTGGGACTTTCTGATTCATGGAAAGAAGTAAAATTGATGAAAGAAGTAGAAACTGTAATGAGAACTGTGTACACGGTGTTCTGTCGGTCTTCTACTAAACGATGCAAATTTCAAAAAATAGCAGATGCATCTGAATGTGAATCAATTGCTTTCAGACCTCTGAATGAAGTACGCTGGTTATCTAGAAGACATTTTGCACTTAAAGCAATTATTTGAAATTATGATCCCCTGTTAAAATATTTTGAAGAAGACAAAGATAATGATCCTATTGCAAAGTACTGCTATAAGAAGCTGAACAGTGAACAATTTCATATTACACTTGAAGTTTTGAATGATGTCTTATCAGAACTGGCTTCCTTAACCATGGCATTTCAAAAACGTGGTTTGACACCATTGGAAACTTATCATCTTGCACAGGGTAAATTGAACAAACTTCGAATGCAATACTTAGGCGACAAGGTTAAGTGGAATGATAAAGTCAACAGTCTTCTTGACAACAGGATGAGGTCTGGAGAAAAAGTTTCAGTGGATACTAATTCCATATTAACCTTCATCAACATCCTATGTTTGCATCTGGGTGAAAGATTTCCTGAAAATGAAGTTGAGGAATGGTCTGCTTTTGACTGTACAGCAATATCACAATGCGACTTTGACTTCAGAAATGGACATATCAGATCTCTTTGTTTAAAGTATAAACAATTTCTTCCTGAGGAAAGTGTTATTATTCAGCAATACAATGACTTTAAATTCCTTGTTGTAGAAAAAATCAAAAGCAATCTGATAAACAGCTTTCCAGATATAATGAAATTTGCATTTCAGAATGATCAATTTGCAGATTTAGCTAAATTGATGGACTTTGGTGCCACATTCTTAGCTTCTAGTTCAGATTGTGAGTGTAGTTTTAGTCTAATGAACAATTTGAAGACTAAACAAACGAATCGTTTACATTTAGAGCATTTGGAAATGCTGATGCGTGTTAAGAGTCACCTTCAAGAAGGAGGCTCAACAGATCTTGACAGAATTTATTCGGAATGGATAAATATGAAAGATCGCAGGGAAAAACTTTGAAAACTAAATTGCTGTTATTTTCTAAATTTTAAGTATAAAGTACAATGATACCTTATTTATAGGTAGCACTCAATGAAACATTTCAATGAAACAATTTATGTTTATTGAAATGAGACTTTATGTTACATAAAGTGTAACTAAAATTACATTATGTTTTCGTTAATTCAGACTAAACTCAAAGACCTGCCCATAAATGCCCATAACTGAACTCTGGCAATCATTTTTATAGCGCACACAAATTTAGTTTTTCTTTAAAATGCGCACAGATGAAATTTTTTGCACACACAGCCTATGAAAAATTAGAGAGAACATTGGGTGCAAGTGGATTGATTTTTCACTCTGTCAAAAATTAGAAAGACTAGGGGACACTTGATGAAGTTACAAGGAAATACTTTTAAAACCAATAAGAGGAAATTTATTTTTACTCAGAGAATAGTTAAACTCTGGAACGTTGGCGTTGGTGCTTTTCTATCTCTTGGTATAAGCTAAAGTCTATACCAGGACCTTACAGATAAGTCTGATTTAAATTTTCAATATAAGCTATTTAAATATTTAATATATATAGTTTACAATACGATTTTCTGCATTAATCTATGAGCCGATGAAGAAGTATAACGGCATTTAGCACCATAAGCTTGGTATCTTGTGTACCTGGAGCGCCACTTCTAATGGCTCTATATACAATTGAAATATCTTCAGTGGTATTGTGATGATTTGAGTTGCAATATTATTTCCTTAGAAAGCGTGATTTACAACATTTTTGGTTTAGATTCATGAGTTGAAATAAAAAATATTGGCATATTTTGCACCGGATATTTCTGTTGTGTGTTTTCCTTCTACCAACATCCTACCCTCTCCCCCGCCTCAACCCCCAGGAATACACCAAATGGATTTGCAGTTTTAGGTTCTGAGGGATTTACCTAAATAAGATATCTGAGATAACACTTTTGAAAGTGACCATCTTAATTCATATCAAATAGAAAAGGCTGAAATTCTCAGGAAGAAGGCACCTGATATAAATGAACTTTCCTCGTCTCCCCCTAATTTGCTTTCTGATACCTATAAACTGGTTCCACGGTACTTCCTGTCAACAACACAAAATTTAAAAGATTGTTCTCTCCAGCGGTACATTAATGCTTTCTGAATTTGTCACGGAGAAGCATCAGTCCTGGCACAGTCACTGCACTGGAAACCCTCTTCCCCGGGGAAAGTTAGTAAATAATGGCCCAGATTATAATGTTTCTTTTTTACATTTGTTTTATCATGCCAAGCATTTATCAAGATTTCTGCCTCTGCGGATTCAAGTAAATTGGCTTTTCTATAAAATTGATGAAATGAATTTGAACTTGATACAAAGTTTGCATACTAGTAAGACTCCTACTTTCAGGGGTTATATCTTTTTAATCTCTACAGGGCCAGATCTCTGTTGGCAAAGGTCTTATCAAATATATGAATGTGCTACAACACAGAGTAGCTAATAGTCAATGAAACCTGGGCTGTTCACAAGGGAGGCCCCAACCAAGACTGGGCATTTTGCCTATGACTGCAGACAAAGGATTATGGGCTTAAAGGAACATACGAATGCCACACAAATGCAAACATTAGTATGATTAAAATTTAGTAAACTATAATGTAAAATCTCTTGGACAAAATCCAGTATACACAGCTGTATTTATAGATTTTTACAATGAAGCTCTGTTAATATTCAAAGTTCTTAGTGACATGGTTTTGGAACGGGTTTCTTGACTTCTGACTTCATCAGTTGCTGTTGGGGACATTTCTACAGTTTAGCATCTACTCCCTCATTCTATACCAGGGTGACTAAATTTAAGTGCCATGTGTACACTTAAATTTATAGACTACTGAAACTATGGTTAGCCCCTCCAACTGAAGATTCCAGGCATCTCTCCCTCACCTCCCCCCTCAGCTGTTAATCTGAAGTCTCTCCACTCAACCTCCAACTCCCCTTTATCTTGTAAATCCTTCATTTCTTTTCCAGCAGTGACTCACCTGCTGTTCACACTGGCCCTGAGTCTTCCCTCCGATGTAACTTCCTGTTTCAACATAGGTTCCTTCCCTCGGATTGTTGTCTTCGTCATTGAGGCCTCTTTGGGCTTTCTCTCCAGTGTCAGATGGGAAGGCTTGGGGGCTGAGGATGTGCAGCAGGTCTGAGTGGGGGCAGGTGAGGGGAGAGGATTTGAGAGACAGGGGGGGAGGGGGAGGGGAGAGATGCTGGTTGGGGGCAGGGTTCTCATATCCACCCACTGTGGGCTCAGGTCTACTCAAATTTGGTTGTCTGGCTATGCATCTACTTACATGCATAAGTTTGCTTATAGAATATGGTTTATGCTTCATTAGTCTTAATATATTGCCTTTAACAAAAAGTAGCAAAACAATCAGTGGCGTGTGGTCAGGGCCTTCAAGGGATTTAAATTGTAAAACATCTAGATACCTGTGATGGACGGTATAACAAGGATCTATTAAACTTGGAAACTTGGATTCACCTCACCCGCTAAAGGTCCTAAGGGCATGGTCTGAATTTGATTGGCTAAGTAGGCAACAGGCAGATGCTGCTCAGCCAATCAAATTCAGATCAGTCCTGTCGGGGCCTTCAGGGGGTTCGGAGAATCCCCTGCCCAAGAGCCTTGCTTTTTTTTTGGGGGGGGGGAGGGGTTACTTTTTGTTTGATGCAATTTTACTGGTTGAGCAGGCTGTCTACTTAACAAATCAAATGCATCAAGCAAAAAGTAAACAAAAAATTTAAAAAGCAGGGCTGTAGAGCTGGGGATTCACTGAATTCACTGAATCCCCTGAAAGCCCTCACCTCATACTACTACAAACAAGAAAAGAAAGGAGCTACAAATTGTAAATAGGAAAGCAACATCATAAAAAAAGAAGCAAAACCATGTAAACAAAAGGCTCATTGATTACATTAGTTGTGTCCCAAATGAAGGTGATTAGTTATAGAACCGCATCGTTAGAGGGCAGCTCTCTAGAAAGACACCTATTGAATGGAGCCTATTCTAAACCAAAAAGTAGGTGCCTATAAGAACATATGAATTGCCGCTGCTGGATCAAACCAGTGGTCCATCGTGCCCAGCAGTCCGCTTACGTGGAGGCCCTTAGGTCAAAGACCAGTGCCTTATTTGAGTCTAGCCTTACCTGCGTACGTTCTTGTTCAGCAGGAACTTGTCTAACTTTGTCTTGAAGGAGTGAAGAAGAACTTCCTTACATTTGGACAGAATCTATCCCCTTTTAACTTTAGAGAGTGCCCTCTCGTTCTCTCTACCTTGGAGAGGGTGAACAACCTGTCTTTATCTACTAAGTCTATTCCCTTCATTATCTTGAATGATTCAATCATGTCCCCTCTCAGCTAGGATTAAAAAGTCAAAAATGCATCTCTATTTTAGATGTACAGGTAATCACTTACATCATAACAAAAATATCAAAATTAAACAGTGAATAAAAAAAGCAAATAAAGCATAATACAAGCAATAAAAAAAAAAATGACAAGGACAGGTTGATAAAAGACAGAAAAAAGTTATATACTACATAGGGGCCCTTTTACTAAAACTTAGCATGGCGTTAGCATACGCTAAGGCCCGGATTCTGTAAACTGTGCCTACATAAGCCGGCGCCTAGAAAGAAGGCACCAGCTGCGTATCAATTACACTTAGATGCCATTTACAGACTTACGCCTAGCAGTGTCTATGTAAAAACATAGGCATTGGAAATGTAGGCCAGGGTTTTAAAGTCCTACATTTCAGACACCTAAGTTTTTGTAGAACCGCACTTAGTGGCGCCTAAATCATGCTCCTCCCATAAAAACTCACACTTAGGCATTAGGGATCGCTAAGCACCATGTGATAGGGGCATATCTTTTATAGAATTGGGTAGGCATAAGAACATAAGAATAGCCTTACTGGGTCAGACCAATGGTCCATCAAGCCCAGTAGCCCATTCTCACGGTGGCCAATCCAGGTCACTAGTATCTGGCCAAAACCCAAGGAGTAGCAACATTCCAGCATCTCAAAGACTAGCAAGATTCCGGAACCCCAATGAGAGCAACATTCCAGAGCTGAGATTGTGATGCCATAATGCCTCAGTGTCAACCTCATCAGTGATGTTACAATGGCTTGATTGTCCTATACTTGGCACACATAAGAGCATAAGAACAGCCATACTGGGTTAGACCAATGGTCCATCAAGCTTAGTAGCCTGTTCTCACGGTGGCCAATGCTAGTCACTAGTACCTGGCAAAAAAAACCCAAAGGAGTAGCAACATTCCATTCTACTGATCCAGGGCAAGCAGTGGCTTCCACCTTGTCTTTCTCAATAATAGACTATGGACTTTTCCTCCAGGAACTTGTCCAAACCTTCCTTAAAACCAGCTACGCTATCCACTCCTACCATAACCTCTGGCAACGCTTTCCAGAGCTTAACTATTCTCTGAATGAAAAAATATTTCCTCCTATTGGTTTTAAAAGTGTTTCCCTGTAACTTCATCAAGTGTCCCCTAGTCTTTGTCATTTTTGACGGTGTGAAAAATCGATCCACTTGTACCCGTTCTACTCCACTGAAGATTATCGCCCAATTAATTTTTTTCCCAATTATTGAAGCTCAAGGGGATTTTGCCAATTCAGTAAGGCACGCTTTAGAGAATTTGGCCCTATGTGCCATGTGGCCCATAGATATCAAATACTCCTCAGTCTGTCTGTGGAAAAGCATTATAATGTGTCATACTTAGGATGTTGATTTTTTAAAATTATTTTTATTGAACGGGTTAACGTTAGATAAAAATAATCAAAAGATAGTCAAAAAGTAACATAGTAAACAATAAACAAACACCAATTGTGACTCCATTAAAGGATAATAGTCTACTGTGACCACATATACTCCTTTTCATACAGTGAGTATGGAGAGGAGATCATTTTTAGTGATTCAGCTATATTTGCTAAAATTGATATTCCATCTGGAATGTGTATGTTTATCTCATTACAATCTGTCGTTAATGTGTTGACATACTGAAAATTGAACAATTAACTGAGGGCTCCTTTTATCAAGATGCGGTAGGCGGTTAACGCGCGGAATATCGCGCATTCAACCGCCTGCCGCGCTAGTTGCTAACGCCTCCATTGACGAGGCGTTAGTTTTTAGACTTGCCGTGAGGGTTAGTGCGTGATGAAACCTCTGACACGCTAACCCCCATAGCGTGCCTTGATAAAAGGAGCCCTGAATGTCAACTATTCCTGTATGTAGAGCTACTTTTGTTAGAAATTCAAATTATACCATTGGTAATTTGCATGAATCTCATTAACAATCATTTGATTAGTGATTGCGGGGGGGGGGGGGGGAGGGGGGAAGGGTGTTTAAACCCTGAGGTGTGAAGGCAGATTTGGGATACAATGAGATGTCTGAGTAGGATGTGTCAGATTCAGGTAGTATTTTAGAAAAGGAGGTACAGATGTGGAGTATTTGCTGAAATACATGGCGGAATGAATGTGCAGATGCCAGATATGGTTATGTTGATTTAAGATTTGATCTTCCGCTCCTGCATTTTACTGACCTAAACGGTTTACAAAGTATCAAACTAAAATGAAATTAGGTACTTGAGAAAAAAAACCCTATCTGTCCCGAAGGTTCACAATCTAGCTAAAGTACCTGATAAACTAAAAATAAGTAATAACAACATATAATACATTTCCAAGATCAAAAATCAGATGAAGTTCAACGTTGAGAAATGTAAAGTATTGCATGTGGGAAACAGAAACCCGAGGTACAACTATACGATGGGAGGGATGTTATTAAATGAGAGTACCAAAGAAAGGGACTTGGGGGTAATGGCACTGACAATGAAGCCGACGGCACAATGCACAGCAGCCGCTAAGAGAGCGAATAGAATGCTAGGTATAATCAAGAAGGGTATTACAACCAGAACGAAAGAAGTTATCCTGCCCTTGTATCGGGCGATGGTGCATCTGCATCTGGAGTACTGCGTCCAATATTGGTCGCCGTACCTTAAGAAGGACATGGCGTTACTCAAGAGGGTTCAAAGGAGAGCGACGCGTCTGATAAAGGGGATGGAAAACCTTTCATACGCTGAGAGATTGGAGAAACTGGGTCTCTTTTCCCTGGAGAAGAGGAGACTTAGAGGGGATATGATAGAGACTTACAAGATCATGAAGAGCATAGAGTAGAGAGGGACAAAAAGAGAGAGAGAAAGGGAGACAGAGAGAAATAGAGAAAGAGAGAAATATTGGAGAAACTGGGACTCTTTTCCCTGGAGAAGAGGAGACTTAGAGGGGATATGATAGAGACTTATAAGATCATGAAAGGCATAGAGAGAGTAGAGAGGGACAGAAAGAGAGAGAGAAAGGGAGAGAGACAGAGAGAGAGAGAGAGAGAGACAGAAATAGAGAGAGAGAAAGGGAGAGAGAGAGAGATAGATAGAGAAAGATTGGAGAAACTGGGTCTCTTTTCCCTGGAGAAGAGGAGACTTAGAGGGGATATGATAGAGACTTACAAGATCATGAAGGGCATAGAGAGAGTAGAGAGGGACAGATTTTTCAAACTTTCGAAAAATAAAAGAACAAGAGGGCACTCGGAAAATTTGAAAGGGGACAGATTCAGAACGAATGCTAGGAAGTTTTTCTTTACCCAATGTGTGGTGGACACTTGGAATGCGCTTCCGGAGGACGTAATAGGGCAGAGTATGGTACTGGGGTTTAAGAAAGCATTGGACAATTTCCTGCTGGAAAAGGGGATAGAGGGGTACAGAGAGGATTACTGCACAGGTCCTGGACCTATTGGGCCACCGTGTGAGCGGACTGCTGGGCACAATGGACCTCAGGTCTGACCCAGCAGAGGCATTGCTTATGTTCTTATAAAGTAGATTTAAAAATTTTAAAAATAAAATAAAACAAATTTAGGAGATAGAAAAGTCTCTGAAGCAAACAGTCATATTTTAGTACAACTCCCGGCACAGCCCAGGTCACAGATCCGTCACTGGCAGAGCTTGAGAGCATCAACGAAATGAACGTTTCTAAAACATATCCGCTAAAACTGTTCTATGAAATAAATAAATCCAAATCAACATGAATCGGTACAAATTCATGCAGATTGCGGTCCCCCATTCTATTATTCAATTCGGGAGAGCCATTTGGAAAAAATGTGCTTTTAGAAGTCTCTTAAAATTTTGAAATGATTCTTCCTTCCTTAACTGGTAAATTGTCCCACAATATATGATATGCGCGGTTGGAGCAGCTGTCAACGTCTACAACATCAATGGAGCCAACAATGAAACATATACAAGGTGTGTGCTGCCATCTCAGAGTTGAGAAACAGACATTTGACTGCATTTTAGAAATCTACATATTACAAGCAGAACCTTCAGTTAGGCAGCACAACCAATTATGGGGGAGGGGGGTAACCTCCGCTAGTGGCGCTCTAAGGGGGTGCACAGCCGGCACACTGGGTCCGGAAACTCCCACCCTACTCTGCCACTGCTGCTTTCCTGAACCAGCAGCAGCAGTAAACTTCAAATTCAGTCATCATGGGATCTTCCTACACCTCAAAAAAATCTTCTATACAGGAATGAGAAAGAAAATCAAATCCAACTCCTATAACTTTCTCACTTATATTCAAGCAACGATTCACTTATGCCACAATTTCATTGAAAGTTTCATGCACATCACATCTGAATGAGGGGAGAGCCTCAGAACCCCGTGCGTAATAATGTCAATTACTGCACTAGAAAGGGAAAAGATCTTCACCGGTTCTTGACCCCCTTCCTACCTACAGCAGACACAGTAAATGTTTCAGAATGGTGTCAGAAAGGTCAAAACTACTTAGCTTGTAGGTAGAATGTTCAATGGTATTGAAAATGTGTTTTGTCTCTTCCTACACTTCCCCATGGCTGTGGTGCGTGGGATGAACACAGCAGATCTAGAATCAGAAAATAATATTAAATATTGAACTAAGGCCAGTACTGAGCAGACTTGCATGGTCTGTGTCTGTGTATGGCCGTTTGGGGGAGGATGGGCTGGGGAGGGCTTCAATGGCTGGGAGGGTGTAGATGGGCTGGAGTAGGTTTTGACGGAGATTTCGGCAGTTGGAACCCAAGCACAGTACCGGGTAGAGCTTTGGATTCTTGCCCAGAAATAGCAAAGAAGAAAAAAAAAAAAAAAATTTAAATTAAATCAGGTTGGGCAGACTGGATGGACCATTTGGTTCTTTATCTGCTGTCATCTACTATATGTTACCATAAGAGAGAGAAAGAAAGACAAAAAGAGAGAGAAAGAAAAACAAAGAGATAGAAAGAGAGAAAGAAAGAAAGAGAAAGAGAGAGAGAAAGACAAAGAAAGAGAGAGAGAGAAAGACAAAGAAAGAGAGAAAGAAAGACAGAAAGAGAGAGAGAGAGAGAGAAAGACAAAGAAAGAGAGAAAGAGAGAGAGAGAAAGACAAAGAGAGAAAAAGAGAGAGTGAAAGACAAAGAAAGAGAGAGAAAGACAGAAAGAGAGAGAGAAAGACAAAGAAAGAGAGAGAGGGAGAGAAAGACAAAGAAAGAGAAAGAGAGAGAGAAAGACAAAGAAAGAGAGAAAGACAAAGAAAGAGAGAAAGACAGAAAGAGAGAGAGAGAGAAAGACAAAGAAAGAGAGAAAGACAGAAAGAGAGAGAGAGAGAAAGACAAAGAAAGAGAGAAAAAGAGAGAGAGAAAGACAGAGAGAAAAAGAGAGAGAGAAAGACAAAGAAAGAGAGAAAAAGAGAGAGAGAGAGAGAGAAAGACAAAGAGAGAAAAAGAGAGAGAGAAAGACAGAAAGAGAGAGAGAGAGAAAGACAAAGAGAGAAAAAGAGAGAGAGAAAGACAAAGAAAGAGAGAGAAAGATAAAGAAAGAGAGAGAAAGATGATGGAGAGGAAAACGGTGACGGAGTTCAAAGGAGCATGGGATGAACACAGAGGATTTAGAATCAGAAAATAATATTAAAAATTGAATTAAGGCCAGTACTGGGCAGACTTGCACGGTCTGTGTCTGTATATGGCCATTTGGTGGAGGATGGGCTGGGGAGGGCTTCAATGGCTGGGAGGGTATAGATGGGCTGGAGTAGGTTTTAACTGAGATTTTGGCAGTAGGAACCCAAGCACAGTACCGGGTAGAGCTTTGGATTCTTGCCCAGAAATAGCTAAGAAGAAAAAATGTAAAAAATTTAAATTGAATCAGGTTGGGCAGACTGGATGGACCATTTGGGTCTTTATCTGCCATCATCTACTATGTTACTATGTCACTTCCATGTTCTTTAACAGAGCTGGCAGCTGCGGAGAGGTTCAAGTTCAAGTTTATTAGGTTTTGATAGGCCACCTATCTACAAAAAAAACTAGGCGGTGTACAGTAAATTGTTTAAAATTACTTTAACAGTACAAGTGAACGTATTATATACATAGACTTTTTTTCAGAAACAAAAGGGTGAAAGGGGGAGAAGTATAATCTATGGAAAGGAAAGCAGGGGGAGGGGAAAAGAACAGAAGGAGGGGTTAAAAAACCAAATAAAAAGAAAGAATACTGCAAATCAAAGTCCTGCTGAGTCCTAACAACCGTAAATGTCTTTAAATAGTTTACAGCTGCTGCTGCTGGTTCCAGAAGCATGCAGCAGCAGTGGGGAGGTGAGGGGGCAAGATACTTGATGGCATTGGGGTGGATGGAGAAGGAAGTAGAAGACTAGTATGGAAGGGTGGTGGAGGGAGCGAAAGGGGGCAGATGCTAATGTAACTGGTGTGCAGGGAGAGGGAGACAGAGACAGAAGGGGGAAGGATACTGGATGGAATTGGGTTGGAGGGAGAGAAAGAGGACAGATGCTGATGGAAGTAGGGTGGATGAAGAGAGAGAAAGGTCAGACATTGGATGTTAGTGAGGAGAGAAGAGGGGGAAGCTTATTCTGGACAGAAGTGGGGATGGGAGAGAGAAGGGAACAGATGCTGGATGGAAGTGTGGAGGAGAGAGAGAAAAAGGGGAGCAGATGCAGGAAGGAAGTGGGGAGGAGAGAAAGAGGGGAGCAGACACTGAATGGAAGTGGAGAGAGCGGGCAGACGCTGAATGGAAATGGACAGAAAGAGAAGATGCTGGATGGAAGAAGTAAAGAAAGAGGGCACATGATGGAAAGAGGGGATAAATTAAAAAGGGCACATGCTGGATGGGGGAGAATAGGACATAGTTAGTGAAATACTGAAGAGGTGAGGGAAAGAGGTGGCAAGCTTTAGATAGACACAGGGAAAAGGGAAATTGAAAATGCCAGAACATGGGATATGGGAGAGGGAGGGGAAGGAGAGGATAGGATAGGAGAGATATGCCAGACCATGGGTGGGACAGGGAAGGGGAGAAGATGGATTCCAGATCAATGGGGGTGAAGGAAGAGATGGAAGGGGGAGGCATACAGTTCTGGAAGGGGCATTGAAGGAGAGAAGATGTCATATAGAAGGGGCAGAGAGAGGGCAGACAGTAGATGGAAGGAAGAGAGAGATGAGAAGATGAGGAAAGCAGAAACCAGAGAAGACAAAGGTAGAAAAAAATATTCTATTTATTATTTTGCTTTAGATAAAGTAGTATTGTAGTTGTGTTGATGAATATTTATAAATAAAAAAAGGAAATAAGGTGATCCTTTTATTGGACTAATTATAATACATTTTTTTGACTAATTCAGAGACCAAAACCCCCTTCCTCAGGTCAGAACAGTACCGTAACAGTAGTATACTTTACTGATCCGAGAACCTCTTTTCTAGGAGCTAGCCACTGGCAACGCCTCCTTTCCGACTCGTATCCTGGGTGTGTGTTTGCTGTGTTTCCCTACAAATAACCACCCCCACCCCCTTATTTGAAGCTGTGTTAGGGGATTTTATTGCAGGCTCTCTTTAATAAAAACTCAACTTCGTGCTGCAGAAAGAAAATGGCGCTCTGCTAAATCACCCACCAACCTCCAAAAATTTAAGGACACCTCTCTCTATTATAAAAGTGAAATTTCTCAAGCAAAAAAAACTTACTATAATAACAAAATCCAAAAGGCCAAAAATTCTTCCGTTCTCTTTAATATTCTAAAATCAGTTAACCCGGAAAAAAAAAATAAAAACACATCAATGCAAAAATCGATACTAACATCACAAGAACTTGCAAACTATTTCTGCCAAAAGATATCGAAAATAAGACAAACTTTCTCGACCAACATATCAACCTCTTCTGTTTGTGAAAACTTAACCACAGATAACCTCATTCCTACAGCCAAATGCTTAAATTTTAGAACTCCAACTATAAACGACATTGAAAGACACCTTAAGTCAATCAACTTAAAAAGTTCTCCTACTGAACTTATTCCTCCGTTCTATTTAAAGAAATATTTTTCTTATTTTGGCCCATTTATTCTATCACTTATACAAAAAAGCTTTTCTTCTTCTACTGTTCCCACCTCTTGGAAATTCTCTATTGTTACACCAATCCTAAAAAACTTCAAATCCAGTCCAGATGATTCATCTAACTATCGCCCCATTTCAAACTTACCATTCTTAATGAAATTGACAGAAAAACTGGTTTTTGAACAGCTTTCGGAATTCATCGAATCCACTAATGCATTACACCCCAACCAAACAGGTTTTCGAAAATATCACAGCACTGAATATTCTATGATTGGTCTAGTTACAAACATTCATTACTTTCTTGACCATCATAAATCTGTAGCACTTTTTTCTTTAGACCTATCCGCAGCTTTCGACACCATAGATCATGAAATTCTTCTTAATCGTCTGCAATCACTAGGGATTGATGGCCAAGTCTTACAGTGGTTAACATCCTTTCTATCAAACCGAATTTCGAGAGTTAAATTTAATGAGTCCTACTCTGAAAACTTTTCTTTATCTTCCGGAGTTCCACAAGGATCAATATTATCCCCTCTGCTATTTAACATTTTCTTATCCCCACTCATCACCATGTCACAGTCACTAGGATTCACAACATTTTCATACGCTGATGATATTCAACTACTGCACCCTCTCAATCCAGAAAACACAGAAGAAATAATAACTATCACTGACAAACTAGAAAAAATAAAAACCTGGTTAAATAATAACAAATTGGCTTTAAATACCCAAAAAACAAAAACCATGCTTTTCAATTGGAAAGGTGACATATTTCAAAAAACACCATTCATACTTGATAACATCCCATTAGAATCAGTATCTAAGTTGAAAATCCTCGGCGTAATAATCGATGTTGATCTATCTTTTCATGACCATATCAGCGCAATAGTTAAATCTTGTTTTTACAGATTACGTCTCTTACGTTCAATTTCTACTTTTTTGGAAGCAAAATCACTCAATATTTTAATTCACTCTCTTATTATTTCCAAACTGGACTATTGCAATGCTCTCTTTATTAACATAACTCAAAAAGAAAATAGACGTCTCCAAATCATCCAAAACACAGCAGTAAAATTAATATTCAATGCAAAGAAATTTGATCATGTTACCCCCTTACTAATTAAATCACACTGGCTTCCTATAACTCATCGAATTACCTTTAAAATATTATTTTTGGTTTTCAAAACATTAAGCTTCAATGAACCCCAATTTATTGCAAAAATGATTGTCCCACACAAATCTGCTCGTTCCTTAAGATCCTCTTCATTAAATTTGCTATCAGTCCCTTCATTAAGAATCATAGGCACAAGACGTAATGATATATTCTCTGTAAAAGCGCCCACACTGTGGAACTCCCTTCCAAATTTTATCAAAAACGAAAAAGACCTTGTTGCGTTTAAGAAAATTTTAAAAACATATTTATTCCAGGACGCATTTGACCTATAAAACATAGTCTTTTTTAGGTTTCCATACCCTTCTTTTTCATTTTAACCCATCTTTACCCAATGTGCTTTTACCCTTGGATGTTAAACTTTAACAGATAACAAAATTGTAACTTCTTCCCTTGCTTCCCACCCCTTCATGTTCGTCAATCTTTGTCAGTTTCTTAAGTGATTTTTTGTCAACTAAATGTATGTCTGTCTCTTAATTGATTTTTATTAACTAAATGTATTGCCACACTCTGATGATTTTTAATTGTACATCGCTTAGGTATTGTGATAAGCGATTCATCAAATAAAGGTAAACTTGAAACTTGAAACTTGAAACTCTGCACGTAGGCAAATTAAGATAAGGGTTAATTTGTGCCAGGTAAGGAGGAGAGAGGGAAGGAGTCTGCATTCTTTCACAGGGCCTCAGGAAATCCTCTACCTCTAGGAAGGATGCCAAGCAATGCCTAAGCATGCCTAGGCACCGCTAGGCAGGATTCCATAAAGGATGCCTAGTGGCTAATTGACAACCGCGCAGGTAGGTGCCTATAATGTAGGCATGCTTAGACGTCCTTTATAGAATTTGGCCCTAAATGCTATTCTATAAATGGCACTCAATGTTAGATGCCGTCATTGGCTGAAATTCTGCTCTCATACTGACTTCTTGCACTTTAAGTTCCTGCTGACCTTTTTCCAATCCGCCCTTTTGCCTGCAAAACAAAACTACTTTGCCCACTTGACTGAATCTCTTGGATACAGCCCTCATCATCCCTTTGTCATGCTCAAGTCGCTACTCGAAGTGCCCTCACTTCTGACTAATCCTTCCCTTTCTCCCCAAACTATGACTGAATACTTCCATCCTCTCCTTTTCACGGAGAGGGTGGTGGATTCCTGGAATGACGTTCCAAGGGAGGTGGTAAAGAGGAAAAACTGTGATGGAATTAAAAAAAAAAGCATGGGATGAACACAGAGTATCTCTAATTAGAATGTGAGTGGGCAATCTTTCACGGTTCATAGACAACGGCGCGAAAGACAAAGGCGCGCGCCGACAACTGAGCGCAAGACGGAGGCGCGCGCCGAAGAAAATTACAGTTTTTAGGGGCTCCGACGGAGGTTTTTGTTGGGGAACCCCCCCCACTTTACTTAATAAACATCGCGCCGGCGTTATGGGGGGTTTGAGGGGTTGTAACCCTCCACATTTTACTGTAAACTTAACTTTTTCCCTAAAAACAGGGAAAAAGTGAAGTTTTCATTAAAATGTGGGGGGTTACAACCCCCCAAATTGCCCCACAACGTGGCGTGATGTCTATTAAGTAAAGTGGGGGGGTTCCCCCCCACGCCCCCCCGTCGGAGCCCTAAAAACAGTAATTTTGAGCGGCACGCGCCTCCGCGTTGTGCTCAATTGTCTGGGCGCGCCTTTGTCCCGGCGCGCTTTTGACCTGACACCATCTTTCACAATCTGAATCCAGCAAAGGAGATAGCTTGGCTAGGCTGGAGTAAGCTTCAATGGCAACTCCAGTAGTTGGAACCTAAGGACAGTACTGGGTGGACTTCTAAGGTCTATATCTATTTGCTAAACACTTTGAAAATTAATTTCCATGTATTTTAGTATTTTTTATTAATTGTATTGTTAATTGTGTCGAGCTTCCCATGGTTGAATGACCGGGTATATAAGGCTAAGTTTTAGTTTAGTTTAAATAACAAAGAGAAAAAGACATTTTAATTTAATCATGAAACTGTAATGCATGCAATTACAGGGCAGACTGGATGGACTGTTCAGGTCTTTATCTGCTGTCATTTACTATGTTACTATGAGGCAGCCAGATGCATGTCATTGTGTTTGATGGGTCCAATTATCATTTATTTTTGTCTTTCATTTCCAAGGGCATTTGCATTGTGATAACATATAATGCAAAGTATGATATCACATTACCGTACTAAGCCTCAAAACAGTCCTCTTCTATACACATTCTAAAAATAGGACTTTTATTAATTAGAATTACAGCGCATCTAAACATTTTTAAACTGCAATTCATCTTCCAGAATGCATGAAATGACCTTCTTATTCCCATACTGTGTTTTTCTTTTTTTTTTTTTTTCAGTTCAATCTTTTTTATTGAGGTTTATGAACTTGTAAACAAAACAAGCAACATAACAATCAGGAATGTCAGTTCAGATAATATCATAGTCAGATTGGTCGTACAAATGTGTGATAGATTATGCACACTGTGTTTTTCTATTTTAAACAAAATTACCATAGTAAGTTCAACAGTTTATATTTTCAGGGACTACAAGTTCCTTTCCAATGATTCTCACTCAGCAACATGGCTGAAAAGTAGTGTGAGACTTCCCCCCCCCCCTCACCACCACCACCTTTTTACAAAACCGTACCACAGTTTCTAGCGCCAGCCGTGGCAGTAACAGCTCTGACGCTCTACACGCATCGGAGCTGTTACCGACACGTCCGGCGCTACAAACCACACTATGGTTTTGTAAAACGGGAGGGGGGGAGGGTTAAGAGATAAGATTCATGGATGCAAAGCAGAGAAGTGAAATGATATGCATTGCATATCTGCTTTGCATGTAGGGCTGTGTTTGTGGTCTTGCTTGGCTTTGGACAGTGGAATCTTCTTGTCCTTGTCCTATAAAAATGTTATATATTTCATATATTGTTTACATATGATTGTTTTAATCGTGTTTGTAGAATCCTTGGGCTCCTTATGCAGGCTCTGTAGACGATGTAGATCAGATATTAAACTTTAAAGAGCAACGCTAGATCTATGAATTAAATACAGTGACTCCGAACGGATTAAATTTGGAAATAGAATGGGTAACTTTCCTATAATAAAGATCAAATAAGGGGTTTTGCTGGGTTGTAAACTTAATTGGTTCTTTGGCCAGGAATCATAATGGCTGTCTGGGCCATGTTACCTATAAAGTAGAGAGTTGCGCGGGGACTGAAATCCCACCCATCCCTGCCCATCCCCGCCAGGATCCTCTTCGTCCCCACTCGTCCCCGCCAGGATCCTCTCCATCCCCACTTGTCCCTGCCAGGATCCTCTCCGTCCCCACCCATCCCCGCCAGGATCCTCTCCATCCCCACCCGTCCCCGCCAGGATCCTCTCCGTCCCCACCCGTCCCCGTCAGGATCCTCTCCGTCCCCACCTGTCCCCGCAAGGAATTAACTCCATCCCCGCCCATCCCCATAAAAAGCAGCAATTACTTCTGACAGGATCAATAATTCCACAGTTTCTTTTGTGTTTGTGTTGCTGTTTTCCTTGTGGAATCTCTTTGGTGGAACCCTTTTTTTGTTCTCTGTTCAGGTAATTAACTTATAAACCTCCTCTTTTACTAAGGCTGACGTGTCCATTATATTATATGGATGAACCATGCTTCCAAAGCCTTCCATCCCTGTGGGAGTCCCGTTGGCTAGAGGGGGGTCCCTGTGGGAGTCCCTTGGGTTAGGGGGGATTCCCGTGGGATTCCTGTGATCCCCGGTCCCGTGCAGACCTCTACTATAAAGTTATTGTATAAAAATGCTGTGGCCATTTTGAATTCCATCTAAAGCAGGGACCGAACGACATTCAGAGAGGATCTCTAACCAGAAAATAATGGGTATACATTGAAGGAACTAAGGCCAGCACTGGGCAGGCTTGCACGGCTTGTGTCCTATATATGGACATTCAGTTGAGGATGGGCTGGAGAGTGTTTTGATGGCTGAGATGGTTAAGATGGGCTTTGATGGCGACGCCAGTAGATGGAACCTAAGCATATTACTGAGCATGGCTCTGGGTTTCTGGCCCAGAAATATGTAAGATAAAGGACCATTTAAACTAAACAATTAATTTATGGAGCATGTATGGTTGGGCAGACTGGATGGACCACTCGGGTCTTTATCTGCCGTCATTTACTATGTTACTATGTAATAATATGTAAAAACAAAGTAGAAAAGCAACAGAAAAGGGTTAGTAGGAGATCTATAGTATGTGCCACTTAGGGGATTGGAGTTTTAACAATATTTTATATATTTTGCAGAGGGCATCCTTGAGACAGCCACTGGGCGAAACATGTCGGGTGAAGATAGTCCCCAGCCAACATAGAAGAACTGAGCACACAGATAAGTGCTTGTTTTCAGTGAACTGAACTAAAAAATTAAAAGTTATGAGAAATTAAGCGATATGAAAATATTAAGTAAAATAAAATGTTTAAAACTGGGCCAATGGCAAGTGCTAAGCAACAACTAAAAGTTCAAATCGTTACCTAAGCTGTGCACATATTTCCGCTGATTAAAAAGTGATCAAAAAAACGTGAAGGACATCTGATGACCTAAATAGATGATTTTTTTTATTATATTGAAGTTACGTATTGATTTCATTGCTTCACTTTTCCTATTGGCGCCATAGACGAAACACACTCCTTTTTTGTCTGTGCACTGCTAACCAACACAATCTTCATTTGAATTTTTCTGATTTTACTTCTGATTATAGCATGGTACACATTGAATCATAGAAACATAGAAATATGAAGGCAGATGAAGGCCACATGGCCCATCCAGTCTGCCCATCCACAATCTCCTCCTCTCCATAAATTGAGGAAACCTGTGCTGGCCTGAGATTTTACAATATCCAGTCACCAAAATGGTATAAATTAAAGAACTAAGGCCAGTACTGGACAGACTTGTAGGTTTGTGTCCCATATATGGTGATTCGCTGTAGGATGGCCTGGGAACTTCAATAACTTGGAACATGAGGATGTTACTGGCCAGACCTTACGGTAGATATCCTGCAAACAACGGGATGATTGGATAGGCTGGAGTGAGCTTGGATGACAATACCAGGTGGACTTTAGTCTATGGCCTAGATATATCAAAGAAGAGACAAGTTAATTTAATCATGTATTTTCAATTAGAATAACTAATGGGCAGAGTGGATGGACCGTTCAGGTCTTTATCTGCCGTCATTTACTATGTTACCTGGCAGAAACCCAAAGAGTAGCAACATTCCAGAGCTGAGATTGTGATGTCATAATGCCTCATTCCACAAATGCTTAAGAGCCAACCTCAGCAGTGATGTCACAATGGCTTGATTAGATGGCAACTTCAGCAGTTGGAACCTAGGACAATACCAGGTAGACTTTAGTCTATGGCCCAGAAATATCAAAGAAGAGACAAGTGAATTTAATCATGTGTTTTTAATGAGAATAACTAATGGTCAGACTGCATGGACTGTTCAAGTCTTTATCTGCCATCATTTACTGTGTGTGTGTTTGGCGGGGGGAGTTCTCTACTGAGATACTTTCAATGGGCTCCTTCCAATTATTTCAAAAACAGCTGAAAACGTGGCTATTTTCAAAAATGTAAATTCCGCTGCTCTCTATATAATCACTAATTCTTATTATATTTTCCATTCTTTAAAACTCTTGTAAACCGTGCCGAGCTCTATCTCTATAGAGAAGAAGCGGTATATAAGCTTATGGTTTAGTTTAGATTAACTCCAAGAACTCTTCAAAACATCTGATAAATCACTTAGGGGTCCTTTTATTAAAAGGTGCGCTAACCAATTTAGCATGCTTCTCGCAGCGAAAGGCACATCTTGTAGGCAGTGAGCCAGTGCCAGTGCTTCTCCTTCTCCTCAGAACCTCTCCTCCTATTCGCGCCTCTTCTTTTCAGCATGCTCCCACTGGCCTCTCAAGCCCCCATCTGGAGGGTCTTGGCGCATGCGCAGGCATCATCACGTCAACATCCGTGCATTTTCAGATGTACTCAAGCCGCAGCCTCCAGTGCTGTGGCTTTGGAAAGTTTGCGAGACACTGCTATAGAGGATGACATTGAAAGACAGGAGCTCATTTTAAAGTAAGAATTGTTTTTAACCTAGTATTGGGTAATGGAAGGTCCAAGTGACATAATTGAGGAAGTGCTGACCTAAGTGCTAGAACAGAGAACATATCACTGGGCCTTACGATAGCAAGCTGTCCAATTCATAGATATAGTTTATAATTGCTGGTAAGAGTGGAACTAATTGTGCATGATTAACCAAAACCATTTTAGATTTTCTAATGTTAGGGAAAGTTACTAATAAGAGTCACAAGAAATCAAATGACTAATGAACCAAATATGGACCTAGTGGCAAAATGCAGTCATATGCAATTTATGATTTGGATGTTAATAAAATCATTGTATTGTGATTGGAAAATGTACTAACTTACATATGAATAATAATAAATGAAATTATGGCATAAAGTTAATAAAATGGCCTGCAGCCAATGGCTCGGAGAGATTTTTGGGGTGGACACTGCCAGTTTGAGCAGGCCTCTGAGATCTTCCATTAAAACCTTTATGTTTTAAACTTGAATTTGTGCCTGGCTGTTATTCCTTGGTCTCCCTCAGAGAAGGAAGAAAAGAACTGAGTAAGAAATCTGTCCATGAAGATATTCAAATCAAACAATTGTATTTTCAAATCTTGTGCCTGATTTTCTAGCAAAATCTTACCCGCAGAAAGAGCTAGTGAAAATTTTGTGCGCTTGTTGTACTTGGAACAAGTTTGAAAACGAAAGAAAGCATGCACTTTCATTTCCAGAACTTGTGCAAAGCCCTCAGGTAAAAAGTACATGTGGTCTTTGAAAATGCTGCTCCAAAAGTTCATTAAAACAAGTTTTTAAGCATATGTCTACCCATACAATCTGCAAAGTTTTGTTGAACGTGAACTCAGCACATAAGTAAAGAAAATCTCTGAAAAACATTTCAAAGGCAAATGTAATTATATAGTTCTGATGGAAACAACAATACCTAATCAGTACAAATAAAAACAATTCACTAAGCACTCAATTCACCCAATTCTTCTGGTCTCTGAAGAGAAAATAATAGGGACAAAAACAAATAGGGATTGTCTTTAAAACTGATATTTAGGAGATATTCACAAAAATACAGAAAGTACTCATCACTGTCCAAGAAAAGATATCTGAACTGCACTGGAAGAGATGTCCCCAAATATGCTCCAGCAATATCCTCAATTTCCCCAACAACCAGTCTCCACACATCCGAAATACTTGTTCACCATTGTCAGTTATCAGATCTAAATTTATTTACTTCCATTCAAGGTTGGCATAATTCCAGGCACCTGGACTGTCTTACCAACTAAGGTGTAGATTTTAAAGACACCAATGGATATATAAATCATCAGTAGGTGGTAAGCAGCAGTCAGTACCCAACGGTGCCTTACCCTCCTGAAGGCACAGGAAGGCAGTGATCGGGCAGGTGAGCAAGTAGGGGCAGGGAGGAGAAGGCAGAAGCATGTGAGTGAGCAGAGATGTAGGTGGGATAGGAGAGATAAAGGGATGGGGCAATGTTGGTAGTGAAGAAGGAGAAAGACATAGATGAAGATGGTGGTTGATGGAGGGGGCTAAAGAGAGAGGGGGCAATGTTGGATAGGGTGTGAGGAGAAGAGAGATGAGGTGATGCTAAATAGTGGAAGAAGGAAGGAAAGAGTCAGGGCAGTAGTAAGAGGAAAGAAAGAGGTGATGCAGCATGGTGGGGGAACTGTTGGGGCAATGCTATATGGTGGCAGGAGAAAGAAAGATGTCAGATTTTGGATGGCAGAAGAGGGATACAGAAAAGAGATGCTGCATGGTGAGGGGAGACAGAAAGACAGAGAGAGACATAATATCCTGGAATGCTGGGGGGGAGACACACACACACAGAGGAGTTGTTACATGGTTAGTGGGGGGGGGGGGACACACAGAGAGGAGATGCTGCATGGCTGAGGGAGATATAAAGAGGAGATGCTTTGTGGCTGGGGACAGTGTTAAAGAGAAAGCAGGGAGATGATGCATGGCTGGGGATGAAAGTTCCATTTGCATGAGTTTTGAGTTCCACTTGCGTCAAACACATTACATTAAATGAATTCCATTTCATGAAATCATTTATAGTCCGTACTTTTCAGATCCAACCACGGCAGATAAGGGCACAATAATGAATAACGCTGCTTGAAAATTTGAAGGAGAGAGGCTTGAGTGAGGGGGGGTCAAGGACTGCAGGGATCCCTGAGCTAATAGCCCAGGAGCATCGGGCTGTGACTTTGAGGTCCGATACTCCCCGTTGGTATAATAACCCTAACACGGCTTCTGGAGTATCACCACAAGTCGCATTAAAACATTTGCATAGTAATGAGACACAAAACATGCATTTGTATATTTTAAAGCTCATTTCTACTTAACATGTTATGACTTATTTATTCTTTTTGGACCGTCAGAGGTATACAAGGTATACAATTCAGCATATCATAATGCATGAACCTCACTTCTTCATTAGTTCATATTTTGAACGTTTTTGTGTTGGTTTTTTTTTTTTTAATTTCGACTAAAAGTACACTTTAAAACTTTGCAGAGGGGATTTGCCTTGAAACAACCTGGTCAGGGCGAAACATGGATTTTGTGTCAGCGCTAATATCCCCCCCGATACGTTTTTAAAAGATAAGTGCTTTAATTTCAAATTATAAGTCGAAAAAGTGTGCAGTAATGTTTAAGAAATTAAAAAAATATGTATGGACCAATGAAGAAGTGAGGTTCATGCATTATGTTATGCTGAACTGTATACCTTGTATATCTCTGACAGTCCCTCCCCCCCCCAAAAAAAGAAGTTATATATGGAATGTGGTATATGAACAGTTTGGTTTAATTGGTACATCTGATATTGCATATTATTGAAGATATTGGCTAAGTTGGTGCCTCCTCTACTACTTTAGAAGTGACTTATTTATTGTCATTGAAGAATAACCTGAATCACAGTTACCGGATGCTAGGGTAATAATAATAATAATAATAATAATTTTATTCTTATACTAGTCTTTAAACCCGTTACATTAACAGGTGCTAGAATATATGTATGTCTGTCTTTCTTTCTTTCAGTCTCACTCCCTGCCCTTGTGTCTTTCTTTTCTTTCTGTCTCCCTCCCTTCTATTATTTGTCTTTCTTTCTATTTGTCTCTCTTTCTGCCCCCTATGCAGCATTTATCTCCCCTTGTCCACTTTCCTGTACAGTAGCCATATCAGCATTCCCTCCTCCTCCATTTCCTTGTGCATCAGCATTTCCCCCCTCCCTACTTCCCTGTGCAGCATTTTCCTCCCTCGGGTGCTAGAATATATGTGTGTGTCTGCCTTTATTTCTTTCTCTCTCTGTCTCCTTAGCCACTTTTTCCTGTCCATTCTCCCTTCTTTTTACCTCCCCTGTGTCCACCACCACCCCTTCACTGCTCCCCTTATCCAGCAGCAGCCCTTCTCCCTTTCTTTTACCTCCCCCCTGCCCATCAGCACCTCTTCCTGCTCCCCCTGTCCAGCAGTAGGACTCCCTTCATTTCCCCCCCTGTCCATCAGCACCTCTTCCTGCTCCCCCTGTCCAGCAGTAGGCCTCCCTTCATTTTTCCCCCTGTCCAACAGCATCTCTTCCTGCTCCCCCTGTCCAGCAGTAGGCCTCCCTTCATTTTTTCCCCCTGTCCATCAGCACCTCTTCTTGCTCCCCCTGTCCAGCATTAGGCCTCCCTTCATTTTTCCCCCCTGTCCACCACCACCCATTCAAGCTCCCCTTATCCAGCAGCAGCCCTTCTCCCTTTGTTTTACCTCCCCCTTGTCCATCAGTATCTCTTCCTGCTCCCCCTGTCCAACAATAGGCATCCCTTCCTTTCCCCCCCTGTCCATCAGCACCTCTTCCTGCTCCCTCTGTCCAGCAGTAGGCCTCCCTTCATTCCCCCCCTGTCCATCAGCACCTCTTTCTGCTCCCCCTGTCCAACAATAGGCATCCCTTCCTTTCCCCCCTCCTGTCCATCATCACCTCTTCCTGCTCCCCCTGTCCAGAAGTAGGCCTCCCTTCATTTTTTCCCCCTGTCCATCAGCACCTCTTCCTGCTCCCCCTGTCCAGCATTAGGCCTCCCTTCATTTTTCCCCCCTGTCCACCACCACCCATTCAAGCTCCCCTTATCCAGCAGCAGCCCTTCTCCCTTTGTTTTACCTCCCCCTTGTCCATCAGTACCTCTTCCTGCTCCCCCTGTCCAACAATAGGCATCCCTTCCTTTTTTCCCCCCTGTCCATCATCACCTCTTCCTGCTCCCCCTGTCCAGCAGTAGGCCTCCCTTCATTTCCCCCCCTGTCCATCAGCACCTCTTCCTGCTCCCCCTGTCCAACAATAGGCCTCCCTTCCTTTCCCCCCCCCCTGTCCATCATCACCTCTTCCTGCTCCCCCTGTCCACGGGAGTTAGTACAGAGCCGGTCTCTGCTGTTCTTCCCAGAGTTTTTTATTTACTCGGATAGAGTCCTTGCCGCTCCCCCTTCCATTCCCGCGTACCCGATTACAAATTCGGCGATTCAAGCAGCCTGTACAGCAGTCTTCACTCGCTGCTTCGGGTTCTTCTACTGCCCTGATTTACTCTGGCACATCCCTGATGACATCATCAGAGACGCGGCAGAGCAAATCAGGGCAGTAGAAGAACCCGAAGCAGCGTGTGATGACTGCTGTACAGGCTGCTTGAATCGCGGGTTGTGCATGGCGGGAGAGGCCCCGACTGCCCCAGCTACAGCTTCTTCGTCGTTGAAAGTCGCCGCCGCAGCTCCTCTCTCGATCCTGGTGCAGTTCGAGAGAGGAGCCGGTACCACATGCACAGTGAGAGCCGGGGGTGAGGAAGGCCGGCACAGCTGTGTAATTTTTTTTTTTTAATTTGAAAGCCGCCGCCGCAGCCAGGGCCGCGCATGCGCAGTCGTGTTTCCGCGACGGATCAGGGAACACGACTTTGGAGTGCGCATGCGCGGCCTAGCATTTTATTATATTAGATACCACCAAAGCCATAGAAGTTCGAGGCGGTTTACAGCAAGAAGCGCCTGACAATCAGCGAAGAGGTTACAGTCAAAGTCAGCGAAGAGGTTACAATCAAAGTCAGCGAAGTCAGCGAAGAGGTTACAATCAAAGACAGCAATACAATCTTACATAATGAAGGAATATGAAAGCTATATAGTTCATTAGGGTTACTGGTTGAGTAAGCACAGCTGAGTAGATTCCTAGTTAACAAATCAATTGAGCAAGCTCATTTTTACCAGTTTTCTAAAATTGAAGTAGGATGATGAGATTAGCGCCCAAGAAAAGGATCTGGGTGTCATCGTAGAAAATACAATTAAACCTTCCGCTCAATGTGCAGCGGTGGCCAAAACAAACAGGATACTAGGAATTATTTTTAAAAAGGATGGTTAACAAGACTAAGAATGTTATAATGCCCCTTTATCGCTCCATGGTGTGACCTCATTTGGAATATTGCGTTCAATTCTGGTCTCCTTATCTCAAGAAAGATATAGCAATGCTAGAAAAGATTCAAAGAAGAGTGACCAAGATGATAAAGGGGATGGAACTCCTCTCGTATGAGGAAAGGCTAAAACGGTTAGGGCAATTCAGCTTGGAAAAGAGACGGCTGAGGGGAGATATGAATGACGTCTACAAAATCCTGAGTGGAGTAGAACGGGGTACAAGTGAATCGATTTTTTACCTTGTCAAAAATTACAAAGACTAGGGGGGACACTCGATGAAGTTTCAGGGAAATACTTTTAAACCAATAAGAGGAAATTTTTTTTCACTCAGAGAATAGTTAAGCTCCGGAACGCGTTGCCAGAGGATGTGGTAAGATCGGATAGCGTAGCTGGTTTTATGGAAGGTTTGGACAAGTTCCTGGAGGAAAAGGCCATAGTCTGTTATTGAGAAAGACATGGGGGAGCCCACTGCTTGACCTGGTTCGTAGCATGGAATATTGCTACTCCTTGGGGTACTAGTGACCTGGATTAGCCACCGTGAGAATGGGCTACTGGGCACGATGGACCATTGGTCTGACCCAGTAAAGCTATTCTTATGTTAGGGCCTTTTAAGTCGCTTTACAGCTGAATTAACACAATTTATGGCTCTAATGCTGCTTAATGAACTCCCCCCCCCCCCCTTTGTGTTTGCAAGAAGTAGCATATCTCTTCTGAAAGACAGGAAAACAGAGCTGCTTATCACCTCCTGTTCAATTGTGCCCAGAGTGGACATGAAACTGGTGAATATTCAGGAGTACGACACTTTGATTTCTATATTAACAGTCGAGAACAATATAAGCAATTTATCTTCCAATTCGTGGAACTCGTAGGCTAAAGTGCTGCCCTTTGCTAGTCTTTCCAGCAAAAGAGAATGTGTAATGGCGGGCATATCAATTAAGTCCTTACTTCACCATCAGGCATCTTCACAAACTGTTTATCTGATCACCACTGAATCCTTGCAGAGCCCCTGGCATGGCATTTCTAAATAATTTCAGCATGTCGGACTCAATAGACTTGCAAAGACAGAGAGTTAATTATCTTTGACAACTAATTTTCTCCGTCTATGTACCAAACCAGGGGTTTCTTTGCATCCTCTCTTGTCATATAGAATTTATCAATCAAATCAAGGCCTAAAATTGATTGCACAAGCATTCTGGCATCCCAATGAGAGCTTTATGTGTTTGAAATCTTTCCAACTATTTAATGACAGCAGCCCTGACACATAATGAGCAATGTTTGGTATGTAGGTGTACATTGGTCTCTTTGCTTTTAAGAAGCCATAGCCTGCACGCCCCACCTCCAGCCCCGTGTCTCTGTGTCAGCACAGCTGTCAGGATCAGACTTCAGATGCACAAATTTCACCTCTGTATTTCAGCTGACAGCGCCTGCCAGCAGCCACTCCATCACTGTCTCTGCTGTTCCTCAACCCCTCACTCAGAACATAAACCAGCTGAATGGCATGCTCCCCGATGACAGACATCCTGATAGTGGAGGCTTTGGCTCGGCCTGTCTCTGCTTTCTCTGATAAGCATTCATGTTTTACTTTAATAACCAAATCCTCCCCCTCCCCAACCTTGCTCTCTCTTTCTCTAGCTTTGTTCAGTAGCTCTGAATTTTTACAAGGATACCAAAAGGCTGTCGCCAGTCTATCCTGCTTATTCTCTATTATTCCTCACCGGTGTCAGCCTCCCCATTTGTGTGTAACACTTTCTCCTTTGACTTCTAACTGCGCTTGCTCACTTGATTTGCAGAGGAGGGAAAAACCAAAATAAGAGGAAAATCTCATATTTTTCATTTGGAACCTTCCATTTTATTTCAAGGGAAATTCCGTAATTTTAAGTTAAACAGTGGCTGGCAGCTGAAGATAATTAGGCTGCTTTTCCGCAGGCATGACAAAATTAGGAAGAATTTTCTACAAGACTAAACATTGCACCTTTTTCTTCCCTGTGAGCAAAAAGTAGCAGAAACCTGAATAAATCTTTGTGATCTAGCATATTTCATTTTATCTAATCTAATCTGTGAATTTATGAGTCGTGTTATGCCTACTGAGGTTCAGGGCTGATTTACAGTACAGTTGGAGATTTAGATATACAGTGGAACCGCGGTTTGCGAGTAATGCGTTTTGCAAGATGAGCAAAACACTCAGCAAACTTTTGTTTTGCAAACTGAGCACTGCCCCGATAAACGAGCACTTACAGCTGCAGGAAGCGCCGCTTCAGGGGGATTCCTCTTCCGTCCGCTGGCCAGCCTTCCACACCAGGTGCCTTCTGCATGTTGGAAAGCCTCTATCTGAGCCTATGCAGCCGAGTTCCATTCCACCTGCACGTTGCCTATGATCACGCACTTCAATCATCAACGTTGTGCGTGATCATACACAACGTGCAGGTGGGACGGCACTCGGCTGTGTGAGCTCTCATAGGCTCTCCAACATGCGGAAGGCACCTGGCGTGGAAGGTTGACTGGTGGACGGAAGAGGAATCCCCCTGAAGCGGTGGTGTGTGGGCTCAGGGGTTCTTCAGCGGCTGGCGGACAGACGAGGCATCCTCCCCAAAGCGGCACTGTGGGGTTCTCCAGCGGCTGGCGGATGGAGGAGGCGTTTCCTAGAGACCCGGCATCCGACACCCAGCAGGTACACACCCCTGGGCCACCCCTCGCCACTTCCTCAGCATCTTTTGGGTTCTGGAACGAATTGTCAGCATTACCATTCTGGCCTATGGGGAAAGTTGCTTTGATATACGAGTACTTTAGATTACAAGCATGCTTCTGGAACAAATTGTGCTCGTAAACCAAGGTACCACTGTACATTAAAATACCAGAACAGATATTCAGTACAATGCAGGAAGTGCTAGAGATACAACAAGACCTTTGGGATTCTTTGAGGAGGAGATTGTCGTTTCATGCAATTAAAGAGGTGGATTGGTGCAACTCAGCAGAGCTGCCAGAGGTACACTGAATGTGCATTAAGGGGAAAATATATACGTACAACATGAATGAACATCAAGGGGAGAATATGTACAACAAGAGGCCTAGAAGGTTCGAAGAAAGATGTCATGAGGGCTAGAAGGTTCAAGAAGATGTCATGAGGTAGGTAGAGTCTTTTGCAGTCATTAACAAATGGTCAGCTGAATACTTGATTCCATATTGGTATTAGGAAGATTTATTGGTCAAAATCTGTTTTAAAAGACAGAGTTGCATTACTTCATTTATTCCGGAATGCAAGTCATTAATAAATATACACATTCCAGTACATTGTTGGACCTTCACAAAATGTGACTTTCTGTCTAAAAGCTTGATATAAGTGTCTCTGCCATTACACATAGAACTATACACGTTGTATTAGGTAGTTGCCACTTAGAAGACTCATTAGAATAGTTTATGGTTTATTCAGTTTTGCTATACCACCTTAAGCTAAATCACAGATCAAAGCAGTTTACACTTCAAAAACATACAAAAAGGTAAGGAACTACAAAATTCAAATAGGAAAGAAAACATTCAATCACGAACAATCGTAAAAATTCTAGGCAACAAGGTAGATGGGTAATTTTATTTAGGATGTACCTACTACCTATGGAGAATTCAGGAAACGCCTGAAAACACATCTATTCCTGAAATACTTAGGAAACCAACCTATTCAATCTTAGTCCTTAACAACCGAGCGCAAGAACCACCTGTTGCTAAATCTGTACTTTGTTTATTCATTCAATCTGTAACTTTGCTTATTCACTCAACCTGTAACGTTTCTAATCATTGTAAACCGCATAGAACTTCACGGTCCTGCAGTATATAAACTGTTGTTATTATTATTATTATTATTCTAGGGGTGGGCAAAAACGGTGATCAGGGACTGTGGCCAGCCTAGGCCGTTGAAAGAGCTTGCTGAACAAGCCAGGTTTTCCCAATTGTTTCTAAATTTGTCTAACGGAAGGAGGCAGGGAGTTCCACAAAAATGGAGCAACAAATTAAAGGGCCAGTTTAGAACATAAGAACCTAAGAATAGCCTTACTGGGTCAGACCAATGGTCCTTCAAGCCCAGTAGCCCGTTCTCACGGTGGCCAATCCAGGTCCCTAGTACCTGGCCAAAACCCAAGGAGTAGCAACATTCCATGCTACTGATCCAGGTCAAACAGTGGCTTCCTCCATGTCTTTCTAAATCTAATAAGAAATGTTAGAAAACAAAGTATTACCTTCAACTAAGGAAATGCTGTAGCCACCTGGCCTCAGCTGGTACTGTTCTTCTATGTTCTCTCTCTATCTGTTCCTGTCAACCTCTTACTTGTAGTAAGTCAATCATACTCTTAGATAAAGTGTTGAGATTCTTATCAGCATATCTGGTAGTGCTCATATATAAAGGCCCCAAATTTTGACTCTTCACAGCTATTCATAGCCTATGAAAGCCATAAAAACTGATGATTTAATCATACTAGGATATTTTTATTCCAGTCAATATTCAGTGGTCAGATATATACCCAAATGCTCAATGTTAGATCATGTTTGGGCACCAGCATTAAATATCCAGGCATATCAGAACACACACTGACCACTGGCACTTATATTATTTAGCTAGGACCACCAATACAGTTCACCTTCTATTTCTTATCCCTCCCTCCTCCCTACTTCAGTTACCCCCTTCTTCTTCGGATTCAGCAATGCTTCAATTACTCCCCTTCTAAGCCCTCTACCCACACTGGACCCACTGTCATGCCTGGGGCTAACCTAGACTTGATCTCTGATAGTCTAGTGCAGTGGTAGGCAATTCCAGTCCTCGAGAGCCGGAGCTAGGTCAGGTTTTCAGGATATCCACAATAAATATGCATGAAATAGATTTGCATATCAAGGAGGCAGTGCATGCAAATCCATCTCGTACAGATTCATTGTGGATATCCTGAAAACCTGACCTGGCTCCGGCTCTCGAGGACCGGAATTGCCTACCCCTGGTCTAGTGGGGATGGAGCAAGAGCATTCCATAGATTCTGGATTCAGAAATGGTGGTCATGATGACCATAGTGGTAGTCTCATGCTAGGAGTTAATCATCCATTTAAGGGCAAATTGCCGTGTTTTGACTAGTTTGAAATCCCTAATACAGCTGAATTAGCCAATAGATGCTAAATCATTCTTATATTCAATCCAGATTCAGGACTTCATTTGCAACTGGTCCACACATCTCATGTTGGATCTTATCCTGAGCAGAACAGTCTTGGACACTCCGAATTACTCTACAAAGCTTTTTCTCAGTCAGATAGGTACAATAGAATTTATTTTTACCTATACTGCAGTCTGAAATAATAAATATACAATTTCAGAGTATAGAACAATTCAGTATTCAAGCTGTCAAGACTTTCTGTACTCACAGCCATGATCATCTCTACCCATCACAATGCCAGTGTTCAACACTGAACAAGATTAATGCCTCTTGCTGACAGTTACCTTGATAGCAGGACATAGCTGAATCTAAGTAGACAAAATCCTTTTGACAGCATTCATACGGTCTGGCTAGTCAAAGCGAAAAGATAATACAAATTGGTTAAGTTGCATTGTTTGTGATAGACGTTATAATTACATTTGTTCTACTTTTCTCTATTTCATGGAAGCCTTGTTTCTCTATAAAGTCGTCCATCTCATTGGGGCACTCACAGATCAAGAAGCGAATCCTTGCCTCCATCTCTGCATCTCCTTTCATAAATATCCCAAAATATCCATGCAACTTCTAGTACAATAAATTATTCACCCATTGGTAAACTTGTGTCCAAAGTGATGCGGCTATTTTTTCTAAGCTTAGAAATTGTCCCTATAAATTCATTTTAGCCCACCTAATTTAGGCCCTCTTTTACCAAGCCGTGGTAGAGTTCTCTACCGCAGCCTGGAGCGCTAAATACTCCTATGCTGCTCCGACGCTCATAGGAATTCAATGAGCATCAAATCAGCATCTACCATGACTTAGTAAGCCTCTCCCGCTGCTCAGTTAAAGGGGGAGGGGGGTTATTTATTTATTTATTTATTTATTTAATTTGATTTCTATCCCGTCCTCCCAGTAGCTCAGAACGGGTTACAAGCGAACATTTACAGTGGAATACATTTGGACAATACAAAGACTATACAGCAACTTAAGTATAGGTTAAGAATGGAGAAGTGAGTGCAGGAGGAAGGGGGCATTTTAGGAGGCAATGGGGGTTGATTGGAATTTTAATTGAAGAGTAGGGTCTTTACAGCTTTCCGGAAGGTCATCAATGAGTTCTGTAATCTGATTTGCGGGGGGAGTTGGTTCCAGAGTTGGGGGATGAAGTGGTTGTAGGAGCGTTTGTGGGCAGTTTCTGACAGGAGAGACCTTCCTGTGGGGGATGCATAGGCGTTTCTCCATTTCAGAGCGGAGGAGGCGGGTGGGGATGTATAGGGTTAGCTTGGATCCTATGTAGGCTGGGGTGGTGGCGTAAATTCTTTTATGCGCTATTACCAGGGCCTTGAATGAACAGCATTGGTTGATCAGAAGCCAGTGCTCTGCGTGTAGGGCTGAGGAGATGGGGTCACTGTAGGTGAGGCTGTGTAGGAGGCAGATTGCTGCGTTTTGTACACGCTGGAGCCGTTTGAGATCTTTTTTTGGCCACTCCGTTAAATAGGGAGTTGCAGTAATCCATCCTGGAGAGAACATAGGCGTAGAGGAGTTGGGCTAGGTCTGGTTTGGAGATGTAGGGTTTGATCCATTTCAGTTGGCGGGGGTAGTAGAAGGAGGTGGGAACTACTTGAGATATGTGGGTGGACAGGGACAGGTGGCCGTCTAAAGATACTCCTAGGCTGCGTACCTGATCTGCTGCCGTTAGAGAGGTAGAATCCCAGGATAGTGTTGGTGCGTGTGTATTTGATAGTTTTCTCCCTATCCATAAAAGTTTGGTCTTGGAGTCGTTCAGCTGTAGTTTGTTGTTAGTCATCCAGGTTTTCATGTCGGAAAGGCAGAGTTGGAAGTTGGCAATTTGGGATGATCGGTTTTCACCTAGTGGGAGGAGTAGCTAGATGTCATCGGCATAGGGAATGAGAAATAAATTGCAGTTTTTTACATTTTATATTTCATAGTCTGCCTATAAAAGCTAAGCAGCTTACAATAAAATCACATGCATAAAAGTACATCAAATAAATAACATACAACGCCACATTACAATACATAACAAAAAAAAGAAAAGCTTCACATCAGCTTCAACTAACCAACATATAGGCCCTGATTCTGCAAAAAGTATCTGATGTTAGGCACCTAGATTGGCCCGCCTAGCCGATCTAGTTGCCTAATATGGGCCCCCTTTTATCATGCCACTTTAGAGCATTTTAGTGCTGGCTGATGAGGTAAATGCTCCGACACTCATAGGAATTGAGTGAGCATCGGAGCATTTTACCTCATTGAAATGTAATACCTTGGGTTGATAAAAAGAGGGCCTTAATTTTTTAATTGATTCAATTGGTACTGTTAATTGAACAGTGCCATTAAAAACCAATTTAAAAAAAAACATTTAGGTAGGTGATGGTAGGTGGCTCGGTGTAGATGCCTACCCAAAAAATGGGATATGGATTATCTTAGGCACCAGTAGGCATCTGTGTTAGGCACTGGTAAATTATACCAGTACTAACATTATTTATTTAGTCGAATTTCTAGCCCGTCCTCCCAGAATAGCCTAGAATGGGTTACAAGTTTACATACACTAGTAGAAGGTTTAGCAGCAAGGTTACAACTTCATATACAGCAGATCGACAGAACAACTGATCAAAAGGATGAAGAGCAGTAGTAGAAATTCCTATGAACATGTTTTGGGTACTGGGTACTGTAGCATGGCAAATGATAGGCAACAAGGATACAAATTCACATATAAGATATTCAGAACAGCAGATTCAAGGGAAGAACAGCAGCAGAGGGATAATTCTTATGAACTGTATGGAGAGAAGAATTCAAGATCTGGGGAGTGAGCACAGTAGCATGGCAACCGATAGGCCCTATATGTAAAGCCGCTAGAATTACAATACATTTGAAGTCTAGGACAGATTTTGGCATTTATGGTTTGGGTACATCTTGCTTATTTTGTGCGCCAATAAGTCAAGTGGAGGCCACATTCAGCATGGCAGAATAATTTTGTTGAGATTGAAATAGAGGTTAGGGGCGCGTTGCAAGATTCAGGTAAAAAGGTGGGATTTTACTGCTTTCCTGAAGTTTAGTAAGCCTGTCAGTGATCTAATGGTTGGTGGGATTGCTTACTGGTGCCTAAGTCAAGTGTCGCTGGCGCCTAGCCATTAGGCATCGTTTATAGAAGCTGGCCCGTAATAACAGCAAGATCTTCAAATATTTCAGTGCCAATTCACAAAGCTATAGAGGCTTGCACCAATAAATGGGTTTTTAGTGTCTTCTTAAATTCTGACAATTTGGTAAAGATTATCAATGGACAGAGAATGAGAGAGAATCAGTGGCATGGAATACCGCTACTATTTGGGTTTTTGCCAGGTAGTAGGGACCTGGATTGGCCACCATGAGAATGGGCTACTTAGCTTGATGGACCATTGGTCTGACCCAGTAAGGCTATTCTTATGTTCTTATGAGCACATACTTGTGTAAGTGCTGGTATTCTAAATATTTATGAATGTAATATGTGAGTAAATGTGGATATATAGGTTACAGAGCCTACACATATGTTATAGAATTTCCCTTCACATACCCAAATACTGAAGCTTCTTACACAACGATGCTAAATAAATGGAGGCATTCTGCCAACCCTTGTGGACCTCCGTATTTCACTTTACATACATTGAAGGAAAAAGGAGTCCATCACAACCCACTGTGTCCAGGGCTGGATTAAAGGGTAGGCCCAATAGGCACATGCCCCAGGCCCAAAACATCAGGGGGGCCCACTGGCATTAGGAGAAGGCAAACAGGGCAGTTGTTCGGTCATCTCTTCCCCTTCCCCTCACCTTCGTGCTGCTTTTCCAAGCTCTCTCTCAGAGGGGCCTTCACTAGTTGTACACGTGTGGCTGCTGCAAAACCTCTCCTCTGACGTGATCTTACAGAAACCGGAAGTTGTGTCAGAGGAAAAGCTTTGGGGGAGCTGTGTGCGTGCAACTTGTGACAACAGCTTCACCGTCAGAGTTCGTCTGAGAGAGAGAACTTTGCTTTTAGAAAGCATCCATGAAGGTAAGAGGAAGGGAATAAGATGGCCTGATAACAGGAAGAGTGAGTAGTGCTTTAGGAGGACAGACGCTGAATGGAAGTGTGGGGGGAGTGAGAGAGGGGGACAGACACCAAGTGGAAGTGTGGGAGTGAGAGAGGGGCACAGACACTGAATGGAAGTATGGGGGAAGGGGGACAGACATTGAATGGAATGGGGGATGAGAGAGGGGAACAGACGCTGGAAGTGGGGAGGAGAAAGAAAAAAGGCACATGCTGGATTGGGGGAAGAGGATAGAGTTAGATACTAGAAGGGGTGAGGGAAAGAGGTGGCAAGCTATAGGTAGACACAGAAAGGGAAATTGAGGACTGAATAGTAAGAAAGAATTTAGACAGAGGCTGAAAATAAATTGAGAAGGAAGACCAGGGAAGAAAAGGAGGAAGGGAGAGGAGAGAGAGATGCCAGAGCATGAGGGGAAGGGGAGAACATAAGAACATAAGAAATGCCTCCACCAAATCAGATCTTTGGTCCATCCAGTCCGGTGACCCGCACACGCGGAGGCCAATCCAGGTGTTCCCTATTTACATCCTAGGTGTTCCCTGATGAAGACCTTATTTTCCCGTATCCCTCAATGTGATTTGCAAGGAGGTGTGCATCCAACTTGCACTTGAATCCCATGATGGAGATTTCCGTCACCACCTCCTCCGGGAGAGCATTCCAAGCGTCCACCACTCGCTGTGTAAAATAGAACTTTCTGACATTAGTCCTGGGCCTGTCGCCCCTCAATTTCAGTCTATGACCTCTCGTCTGAGTCACATTTGACAACGTCAATAATGATGCTTCTTGTTCTATTATGTCAAAACCTTTTAGTATTTTGAAAGTCTCTATCATATCTCCTCGCAGCCTTCTCTTCTCGAGGGTGAACAATCCCAGTTTTACGAGGCGTTCTTTGTAGCTCAAATTCTCAATACCTTTTACTAGCTTCGTGGCTCGCCTCTGCACCCTCTCCAGCAGAGTTATATCCTTCTTTAGGTAAGGAGACCAGTGTTGGACACAGTACTCCTGGTGTGGTCTGACCATTGCTCTGTAAAGCGTCATTATGACGTCCGTCGATCTACTTGTAATACCCTTCTTTATCATGCCCAACATCCTGTTTGCTTTCTTTGCCGCCGCTGCGCATTGTGCTGATGGCTTCAGGGTCCTGTCTATCAGTACCCCCAGGTCCCTTTCTTGTTCGCTCTTACCCAATGTCAGACCTGGGAGGAGGAAAGAGACAGATACCAGATCTGAGGGGAGGAAAGGAGGAGAGAGAGAGAGAGATGTTAAAATCTGCTGGGAGGGAGGGAGAGATGGAAGGAAAGAAGACAGATGCCACACCATTGGGAAGTGGAAAGAAGTAGATGCTTACCAGACCAATGGGGGAGGGGGAGGGGGAGGGAGAGATGGAAGGGAAAAGCAAACAGTTTCTGGAAGAGGCATAGAAAGAGAGCAGATGTCATATAGAAGAGGCAGAGAGAGGGCAGACAGTAGATGGAAGGAAGAGAATGATGAGAAGATGAGGAAACCAGAAACCAGACAACAAAGGTAGAAAAAAAATCTATTTGTTTTATTTATTTCTTTTTGTATTATTGTAGCTGTGTTGATAATCGTTTATTAACAGAAAATGGAAATAAAGTGATTATTTTTATTGGACTCATTTTAATACATTTTTTACTAATTCAGAGACCAAAACTCCTTTCCTCAAGTAAGGTCAGGGATACTGTAACACAGTATAGTTTACTGACCTGAAGAAAGAGGTTTTAACCTCTGAAAGCTAACTGAGAAATATATTTGTCCAATAAAATGGCGAGCACTAAATTTTCTTCTCACCTTGCCTCCTACCCAAATGCAAAATATTTATTGGCGGGCTTCTGAAAGCCTTACAGGCTGAAGATCTTTTCCTCTAGGAAGGTAGGGGGAATTTGTTCAGAGATGTTTGGAGGTTGCATAGAAGAAAAACTGTACCCTGGCACCGGTATGGTAATCATTGTTGTTTTGCATTTTAAAATAAAAGAAAAAGTAAAATCAAGTGGAAATAAAGAAGTAAAAAAGAAAGATAAATAAATGGAGGTGGGGCAGGGGGCTGAGAACAGGGAGGACAGGGGGGCCCAATGGACTTGTGTGCCTAGGGGCTTTCGACAAATTAATCCTGCCCAATGTCCTACCCATCAGAAAATAGAGGAACCAGTTAAAAACTGTACTGACTAACCTTATCTTCTTCAACCACTTTGAGATATAGAGGCCTGTAGTAGAGAATGACACGGTGACAAAATTCATCACCGTTCCCGTCCCCGCGGATAACCGCGGGAAATAATCCCATGTCATTTTCTAGTGTCTATTTCAGCCTCAGTCCTTCTACACCAGCATTCTTCAAAGCAAAGCTTGCGAGTCATTGGCTGTGTCCATTCATACTCTGATTCTTATGTGAGCCAAGGATAATGAAGCCATTGTGACATCACTGCTGTGATTGGCTCTTAGGTACTGGTGGAATGAGGCATTATGACATCACAATATCTGTCATTCTGTAGTGTCTGTTTCAACCTCAGTCCTTCTACACCAGCATTCTTTAAAGCAAAGCTTGCGAGTCAGTGGTTGTGGCCATTCATACTCTGATTCTTCCCTGTCTCCTTAAAGAATGACATGAAGATGGTTTCCCGCGGTTATCCGCGGGGACGGGAACGGTGATTAATTTTGTCACCATGTCATTCTCTAGCCTGTAGCAACTCAAGGCACTTTATTAAATGCATTAAAATGTTCAGTTTAATGTACCATAATGCAACATTTTACTGCTTGGTAGCTGAATATTTTACAATGTTCCATTTGAGGGCTTTTCCACTACTTTTATTATACAGTAGGTCGTACATTAATGTTCCTGTTGGCAAAGGGTACCGGCAGACAGTTAACGCATGATCACTTACCCCTTCATCAACTGTAAATTATCCAGGTAGCACGCAGTATGACCAGTGTACTACCTTTTTTTTTTTTTTTTTTTTTTAATAAATTCTTTTTTGAAACCAAATACATACTGCAAAAAGATGAATAATCAAGTAACATAATGCACTCCAACAAATAATCTACAGCAATTTAAACCCACCCTCTCCCCTGCCCCTCCTGGATGTGTACAGCAGTTTTCCATGAATCAAAGGGAAGTACTGCTAATAATTAACATTTAAGACTTACAATATTTTGTTAACGGGCCCCAAATTTCCTTGAATTTGCTATGGTGTCCCAGCTGTAAAGAATTAATATTTTCAAATTTATAAATCTGGCATAAGGATTCTCACCAAAAACTATAATTTAAGTTATTCCCAACTCTTCCAATTTTTCATTATAAGCTGCACGGCGACTCCTGTCATGATGAGGAGCAACTTATTCGGGTTTTCATTGATTGGTCTCTTGGGGATCAATATCGTTCCAAACAATATTACATCATATGACAACGATAATGGAACTTTCAGTATCGTAATAATTTGACCCCAAATGGATCTCCAGAATTTAAATATCAAGGGACAATAGTACAGTAGATAATGCTTCCTTTCCCCCTGTTAAAAAAGAATCATTAGAAAATCAAATAAAGCACAGTTTAACTTACCGTAACAAGCAAACAACCTCAAAACTCCTTAATATAGTCGCATGGTAACCTGTTTCTCAGTATTACAGTGTAAATTCTATATATGACACCTATAATCTCAGCGGCATAAATAGTGTTATTCTATAAGCCACGTTTAAAGTTATAGAACAGCGCTTAAGCCCAGGAACTGTACCTAAGTTTAGGTGCAACAAAAATGCGGCGCACATGCATCTACCCAAAATTGGGCGTGGTTGTTCTCATTCTATAATTACACATATAAGTTTAAGGAACACCCCTGATCTGCTCATTTCTGCACCCCCTTTTTTGACTCGTGTGTAAATTTTGGTGTGGGTCCTGTGCCTAAATTTATTTTATTTATTTATTTTAGGTATTTATATTCCGCCTATCAAGTTATCTAAGTGGTTTACAATCAGGTACTCAAGCATTCTCCCTGTCTGTCCCAGTGGGCTCACAATCTATCTAACGTACCTGGGGCAATGGGGGAATTAAGTGACTTGCCCAAGGTCACAAGGAGCAGCGTGGGTTTGAACCCACAACCTCATAGTGCTGAGGCTGTAGCTCTAGCCACTAGGCCACTCCTTCCTAAATTTACGCACATAATTTGTCATTCTAATTAGCGCCAATTGCTTGTTAAAACGCCAATTATTAGCACTAAGTAGCTTGCTAGCCAATTAAATTGCAGGCGCAAATCAGGTACGTGCCCAAATTTGCATGTGTTATTTTCAGTGCTTAGGGGGGTAAGGGCTTGATTCGATATGTAGCACCAAAAGAATCGGCTCCAACTAGAATGCCACTTAGCACAATTCTACAAGGTGTGTGTACACTTCTCCCTCCGTATTTGCTGTGATAGGGGATTTTTTTTTTTAATTTATCATTTTTAAATTAAACATATCAAGTATTAACTTGTATAGAAAGCAGGATCTAAAACATAGAAAAGAACAATCTATACAATACATTTAAGAAACTGAAAATTGTTTTAGCTTAGTCCCCAGCTGAAGTCCACATTTGGTTATATCCAAGATATATTTAACGGTTACAAGGAAAACTTTACTAGAACTTAGGCTAAATTATCTGAACTTCATATTTTCATATTAGAGTGATAGGGGATTAACAGAACTGCAAATACAGAAAAACCACAAATAACTTTTTCATATTTTATTTGCTGTTTTCTATTAAAAACCATCGTGAATATGGTGAAACCGCGACTAATATGGTGGGAGACCTGGCCTGTTCCTGAACGAAAGGCAAAACACGGTGAAGAAAGTGCCGGGAATCGGCGATTTTCTCTGTAAATGCTTGGAATCGGTGATTTCTCTATGCAAGCTGACGTCATTTGGTGGGGAGAAGCCAGCAAGCTACAAACCATGAATCATCAAAACCAAGATTGCTGAAAACGCGAATACGGAGGGAGAAGTGTACCTTTTATAGAGTCAGGCTAAGCATCAGTGTATCACATAACTTTTAGGCACACTAAAGCCAGGTCTAAATTCCTGTGCCTAAGTTGCACACAGATCGGGTGTATTCTATAAACAACACCCAGAACTTTTAGGAATGCCCATGATCTGCCGTGCCCCTTTTTCAAATTCATGTATAGAATTACGCTTTCCAAGTTGTGTACATAGCTTTTAATTAGTGACAATTAGCATCAAATATGAAATGTTAATTGCCAAGTAGACCAATTAATCAATTAAATGCGTGCAAATCGACTATGCATACCAATTTGCACAGGCATCATGTAGAGAATTGGGGTGTAAGTGCACAAGTACTTATCACACACACCCTTTTATGAAGCCGCAATAGGCCTTTTTATTGCTGGCCGCGGCGGTAAAAATTCTGATGCTCATAGAACTGAGCGTCTGAGTTTTTACTGCCATGACCAGTGAAAAAAAAAGCCTAATGCAGCTTCATAAAAAGGGGGGGGGGGGGGACGCTTTGGTTAAAAACGCCCCATACTATCAAACGCTGGAACTTATTTTCTTCAAAATCTTCATGTCATGATTTATTCAAAAGATCTTCAATCTAATTTTTTAAATAAAATGTGGAAGAGACGGCCCACTTATAGCAGGAAGCAATTGATCGTCGGCTTTATATATTTGTGTGCTTTTTAATGGGAAACTTTGGAATGTTAAAAAGGGACCCATGCATCCGGGAAGTAATTTTTTACTTCATGAAATATAACCAAGATGGGAAAGTAGACTTGGACAATTTATTTCTTGCCATTAATCTAGTTGAAATTCAGAGATTTTATTGAGCAAGTATTATATCATTTTAAACACACTTCAGCTCTTTCTGTGCTTCTGATTGGTAGTGATGGGTTGTGAGCTAATGATTGAACATGTCAGTTCACCGAAGTTTTATAGCACATTTAATTTAAAATTAAAACTGTTTCCACCAATACCTCTTCCTGAATCAACCACTTCAAGCTGTCTAGGTGAAAGACAGATGATTAGTCAATGCTGCCTGAAATGCTACACCTTTGCTAACAGGTTGAGTTCATGAAAAAATAAAACCAACCAACTGAACGGAGGAAACTCGTAAATACATATAGATCAACAGAATTATTAGTTCTATCAAAATGATCAGAGAGAGAGAGAGGGCAGATGACTAATCCATCTGTGAATTTGGGAGTCTTTTTACTGAGTGCTAAATCCAAATGTACGGTTAGCAAGTAAGAAAAGTCTTACTGCAAAATGTGTTAAAGCGTTTTGCGATAATTTACCAGTTTTTCCAAGTTTTAAGCTTTAAGAAAATTTGATTTATCGCCTATCAAACTTCTAGACGGTTATACATATTTAAAATTATAAAATTGGAGTAACGAACATTGTGACAAAAAAAAAAGACATATGACGACGATAGGGATAGAGGTACAAAGTACTTTTCAAAATGGGAAAGGGCGCCAAACCGAAGCTAAAACGAGAGCAAAGCTCTAGAAATGAAAGTGCATTAGAGGTCAAAGGCATCTTTTTTTTCTTTTGTAAATCTTTATTGATATTTCAAACTTTATAATGTATACAATTTAAACATCAGAAAAAACTATATGAAAATACCTTATTATCATCAAAATTATTACATTCATCAAATTTTAATCCCCTTCTTATCCTAATTATAATCAGTAATCTTATATATTATACTATGAATAATATTAAAACAAATAATCCACCCCCCGACGCTCCTCTGCCGGAAGGTATTTATGGTCGCGGTTGGTGGGGATTGGTTGGGAGGGAAGGATGGAGGGTCAGCGGTTCGGCTGCGCGGCGGGAGTGGTTGTTCAAGGGTTCTGCTGCACGAGGGATGGGAGGGAGGGAAGGATGGAAGCTGGGCAAGGGTTCTGCTGCACGAGGGGATGGAAGGGATGGAGGGATAGAAAGATGCTGCCGAGGGAAGGCACAAGGGGATGGGTGAGAGGGGAGGAAAGTGCTTTTCTTGATTTGTTAGCGTTCAGATTCATATGTATTGCACTGTTTCAACTTGAAAATCAATAAAGATTTATATATTAAAAAAAAATAATAATAATTACCCAAAAATCTAGAGAATAAGTACGTTTTCAAATGTTTTCTAAATTCCAGATACGAGAAAGACATAAGAGATAGTTTTTTGGAATTCTTTGTCCCAACTGGCAGCCTCATATGAAAGCATACGTTTCTGCTTTCCTCATCTTCTTGTTACTCTCTTCTTTCCATCCACTGGGAGGGTCGGAAGGGTTCACTCACTGGTCACCTTAAGTAAGGAGGGAGGGAGCGTGGTAGGGACCGGGCCGGCTGTGCATCCCCCTAAGGTTGCGCCCGGGGTGGACAGCCCCCCTCCCCCACTTGGTACGCCACTGCCCTTTGTAACTCTGTATTGTAACACCTTTACAGAAGCTCATGCAAGCCACTCTGAATTGACTCCCACAGTCATTAGTAGCAGTATAAAAGGTCACAATACACAATATATAAACAAAGTACATAAGATACATCATATTAAACCTCATACAGTACTTTAAAAATCCTAGGCAATAGTGTTTTAGACTAGAGAATGACACGGTGACAAAATTCATCACCGTTCCCGTCCCCGCGGATAACCGCGGGAAACCATCTTCATGTCATTCTTTAAGGAGAGAGGAAAGAATCAGAGTATGAATGGCCACAACCACTGACCCGCAAGCTTTGCTTTGAAGAATGCTGGTGTAGAAGGACCGAGGTTGAAACAGACACTACAGAATGACAGTCTCTGGTATCCAGAGTAGATATTGTGATGTCATAATGCCTCATTCCACCAGTGCCTAAGAGCCAATCACATCAGTGATGTCACAATGGCTTCATTATCCTTGGCTCACATAAGAATCAGAGTATGAATGGTCACAACCACTGACCCGCAAGCTTTGCTCTGAAGAATGCTGGTGTAGAAGGACTGAGGTTGAAACAGACACTACAGAATGACAGTCTCTGGTATCCAGAGCAGATATTGTGATGTCATAATGCCTCATTCCACCAGTGCCTAAGAGCCAATCACATCAGTGATGTCACAATGGCTTCATTATCCTTGGCTCCCATAAGAATCAGAGTATGAATGGCCACAACCACTGACCCGCAAGCTTTGCTCTGAAGAATGCTGGTGTAGAAGGACTGAGGTTGAAACAGACACTACAGAATGACAGTCTCTGGTATCCAGAGCAGATATTGTGATGTCATAATGCCTCATTCCACCAGTGCCTAAGAGCCAATCACATCAGTGATGTCACAATGGCTTCATTATCCTTGGCTCCCATAAGAATCAGAGTGTGAATGGCCACAACCACTGACCCGCAAGCTTTGCTTTGAAGAATGCTGATATAGAAGGACCGAGGTTGAAATAGACACTAGAAAATGACATGGGATTATTTCCCGCGGTTATCCGCGGGGACGGGAACGGTGATGAATTTTGTCACCGTGTCATTCTCTATTTCAGACCTCAAAATTATGCTATTTCTTCATCATATGCCACTCTAACTAGATGGGTTTTATGAAGATTGAAGGAGGAGGCTTTGAGCTGTAGAAATATGTCAGTCGAGAGCATTCGGAAGGGATGAGTGCTGAAACAAACTTAAATATACCAGTGCCCAAACATCGGCATATAATTATCAACAGTACTGGGTATGTAGCTCTTTTTTCTCAGTGCTTCTTTGTGCGGCATTGGGAAAGTCATAATTTCAGAACAAGAAATGTTGCTCTGTCCTTTTCCCTCTTTGATTCAGTGGCATCTGTGATCTGAATGACTCAAAAAGCCATTTTGGAAATAGAAAAGCTTGAGAATCCAAGGAAAGAAATTGGGCAAAGAGGATGCTGTCACACCACTTCATCCCTCTATAAACACAGCTGTAGGCGTTGTCTGGTGTATCTGCAGCCTTTCCACAATGTTTTGAAAGATAAGCAGTGGTGTTTTTTTGCCAGCTCAAGCCAGGTTTTCAAGCTGGAACTTCTTGTCACCTGCCCAGAATGGCTCCTAATTTGCTTGTTTTGCCCCATTGCAGCCAATGGAAAGTGGAGCTTTCCTCCCCTCCCTCAGTGGCCCCAACCCAACAACTTTTTGTTTTTATTTGGTTTTTACACTAGATGTAAAATGATTGAATGCAAGTAGACACCGTTGCTCCTCACATGGCTCTTTGAATTAAACTTAATGCACTCTATGTCAATGGATACCGTATTTTCACGCATATAACGTGAGCGTTATACATGATTTTACAAACCGTGCATAACCATGCACGTTATACGTGTGAGCGCGTTTTACAATTTTTTTTTTTAACATTCTGGTACTGAGTGGAGTAGAACAGGTACAAGTGGATCAATTTTTCACTCTGTGAAAAATGACAAAGACTACGGGATCCCTGATGAAGTTACAGGGAATAATTTTAAAACCAATAGGAAGAAATATTGTTTCACTCAGAAAATAGTTAAGCTCTGGAACGCGTTGCCAAAGGTTGTGGTAAGAGTGGATAGCGCAGCTGGTTTTAAGAAAGGTTTAGACAATTTCCTGGAGGAAAAGTCCATAGTCTGTTATTGAGAAAGACATGGGAGAAGCTATTGCTTGCCCTGGATCGGAAGCATGGAATGTTGCTACTCTTTGGGTTTTTGCCAGGTACTAGTGACCTAGATTGGCCACCGTGAGGACGGGCTACTTGACTTGATGGACCCAGTAAGGCTATTCTTATGTACTTGATACTGGTAGGGTTACCATATGGTTCCAGAAAAAGAAGCACGGATTGAGACATCCGGGTTTTACTTCCATTGCTTTCAATAGAAGTAAAATCTGGATGTCCCAATCCGTCCTTCTTTTTCTGGAGCCATATGGTATGGTAACCCTAGAAACTGGGCAAGTAAAGCATTGCTCAAACCCAGTATGTCAAAAGTGGAGAGGCAGGAGGACTGGTATTAGACATGCTTTGGCCTGGGGCAGAAATATGGAAGGGAGCTCTGGATTCTGCCAGCAAGCTGTGCCTTTTTAATCTGTGAACAGGCTTGGGGGTCCCCTGCTTTGTTTGCAACTCCATAACACTGGTATTGCAGATAACAGCACTATCCTGCTTGCTATACCCGAACTTGACTTCTATGATTGTGTGCCGTTTTTGTAGGCCTCCTCCAAGCTGAAACTGTGCTCCCCTCGTTAACCACGCCATTACAGACCCTGCCCCCCCAGAAGTGACATTATCGCTGGTAGCATCCAGTGCTGTACCTGAACCTGACTGTTGTGATTGTGTGCTGTTTTGCAGGCCTCTTCTGTGCTGAGAATATGCTCCCTTCATTAACCACAGTGTTACAGACCCCGCCCCCCTGGAAGTGACATCATCACTGGTAGCATCCAAAACCATCTCTCCTTTAAGGCGCACACCGCAGAGCGCACACAAGGAGCATGACATGCTTCTTTCTACACTCCTTCATGCAAGGATTTTCTCTACTGCAAAACTCATAATCTTACTTGTAACAGCATTTTTGCTAAATCGTACTTTGCTAACATCTATGACATCTTCTGTTCTGATCCCAAATTTCTGGGGCCATAGGCCTATGCCCTATTTCAGTTGCCTTGCATTCCAGGTAAGGCAGCTCAGATATTTAACTCCTATTTCTGGCAGCCAGATTACTAAGTACTACTGTGTTTCCCCGAAAATAAAACCTACCCTGAAAATAAGATATAGCATAATTTTTGGGGTAGGTCTTAATATAAGCCCTACCCCCAAAATAAGCCCTAGTCCTGGGATTCACCAGCAACTTTGCAACCCGCCCCCCCTCCCCGCCGCCGCTGCAAACCCCCAACCACACAGCCGGGTTCGGCTGTGCAGTGGGGGCGGGGGGTGCTCAAGGGTTCTGCTGTATAAGGGATGGAAGGGAGGGAGGGAAGGATGGAAGCTGGGCAAACTGCTGCACAGGGGGATGGGAGGGGGAGAGGGAGGGGAGGAAAGATGCTGCACATGTGGAGAGAGAAAGGAAAGAGGAAGAATTGGGGTGAAGGAGAGGAAGGGAGAGATGAATGAATATAAGACACTGTCTTTTTTGGGGGGGAAAATGGTATTTTCCATCCCAAGAATCAATATAAATAGCACTTCTAAATATTCGTTCACTAAGAAATAAGCAATATTTGATATGTGATCTCATTCTATCTTTATATGTAGATTGTTTGACTGAAACTTGGGGCTCCTTTTATGAAGGTTCCCTAGCGTTTTTAGCACGCGCTACAATGCTGTGCGTGCTAACCCTGCGCTATACGAAAAATACTAACACCAGCTCTATGGAGGCGTTAGTGTCTAGCACGCGCGCTAAAACCGCTAGCACACCTTTGTAAAAGGAGCCCTTGGCTAACTGATAATGAACTATTTTATTTATACCAAGTCACACCCTCAGGATATACCGTATATACTCAAATATAGGATGAGATTTTTGGGCCAAGAAATGGCCCAAAAATAGGGGCCTCGTCCTATATTTGGGTCATCACACAATGAGGACCTGACCCCCTCCCGGATTTGTTATAGGCCTCAGCTTGCCTGCCGTATGGCCTGGTAGGCTGGGACAGGAGGGAGCCCTCCCATCTCCCGTCCCAGCTGACTAACAATTCATTTTAACATCCCTCTCCTCCACGCGTACCTTTTATGCCGTTTTTAAATCCCTGGTGGTCCAGCAGTGTATGGGACAGGAGCGATCTTTCTGCGCTCCTGCCCCGTGCTGAGCCTCTCCCTCCCTGGATGTCTGCTTCCGATTTTGTGGCCAGCTACGCACCCAACAGGACTGAGCTTTTTGTGCTTCCTGCTCGGCCCCGCGCCGCTCTCTGAATGGCTGCCGCCAGTTCTCGGATGAGTTCTCGTATAAGCAACAGATCATATAAACTTGTCCCTGCTTATGATCTCATTTATCACTCCATTTTACTCAATCACTTATCAGAAATTGGTATAGCAAATATAGCTCTACTATGGTTTCAAGGCTACCTTTAGAATTGTTCCTATTATGTATGATGGAAAGAAGCTTCCACCGACAATTACCATCTACATTATGGAGTCCCTCAAGGATCATTGTTGGCACCAACTCTTTTTAACATTTATTAGGCACCATTTTTGACAATTGCTCAATCTCTAGGACTGGCTACTTATGTATAGAAACATAGAAACATAGAAAGATGACAGCAGATAAGGGCTACAGCCCATCAAGTCTGCCCATACCATTGACCCCCTTTTAAGTCTACTGGCCCCCTTAACTCTACTGACCTGCTCTATTAAGTCTATATCCTAGCGACCCTATTCATTGGTAGGACTCTTGTAGTGATCCCACATAGGTATCCCATTTATTCTTGAAGTCTGGGATACTGCGGGCCTCGATCACCTGTACTGGAAGCTTGTTCCAATGCTCTATCACTCGTTCCGTGAAGAAGTACTTCCTGACGTCTCCACGAAACTTCCCTCCCCTGAGTTTGAGTGGATGTCCTCTTGTGTTCGAGGGTCCTTTGAGAAGAAAGATATCATCTTCCACCTCGACCCGTCCCGTGATGTACTTAAATGTCTCAATCATGTCTCCCCTCTCCCTACGCTCCTCGAGAGTATAGAGCTGCAATTTGTTCAGTCTCTCTTCGTACGAGAGACCCTTTAGCCCCGAGACCATCCTGGTGGCCATCCGCTGAACCGACTCAATTCTGAGCACATCTTTACGGTAATGTGGCCTCCAAAATTGCACACAGTATTCTAGATGAGGTCTCACCATGGCTCTGTATAATGGCATCATGACCTCAGGCTTCCTGTTGACAAAACTTCTCTTGATACAACCCATCATCTGCCGTGCCTTAGATGAAGCCTTCTCCACTTGAGTAGCAGTCTTCATGTCTGCACTGATGATCACTCCCAAGTCTCATTCTGCCGTAGTCTTGGTCAAAGTTTCTCCATTCAAGGTGTAAGTTCTGCATGGATTTCCATTTCCGAGATGCATGACCTTACATTTCTTGGCGTTGAAGCCCAGCTGCCAGACAGAGGACCAACTTTCTAAAGTACGGAGGTCCTGTTCCATAGTATCCTGCAGATTGTAGCCGTTTATGATATTGCATAGTTTGGCATCATCAGCGAATAAGGTTACTTTACCTTGAAGCCCTTGAGTCAAATCCCTAATGAATATGTTGAAGAGGAGTGGACCCAGGACTGAGCCCTGCGGCACTCCGCTGGTCACTTCCGACGTTTTGGAGAGGGTACCGTTAACCATCACCCTCTGAAGTCTGCCACTTAGCCAATCTTTAACCCATGCAGTTAGTGTTACTCCTAACCCCATCGATTCCATCTTGTTCAGCAGTCTGCGGTGTGGGACGCTGTCAAAAGCCTTGCTGAAGTCAAGGTATACGACGTCTAAGGACTCTCCCGAGTTCAGCCTTCTTGTTACCCAGTCAAAGAAGCTGATAAGATTGAACTGGCAGGACCTACCCTTGGTGAATCCATGTTGACTGGGGTCCCGGAGATTCCCCTCATTGAAGACCGTATCTAATTTATGCTTAATTAGTGTTTCCATGAGTTTACACATTATTGAAGTGAGACTCACCGGTCTATAGTTCGCAGCCTCAGCCTTGCAACCCTTTTTATGCAGAGGAATGACGTTGGCTTTCCCCGTGCTTAGTGAGAGATTGAAGAGCACGGCCAATGGTTCCGCCAGAACATCTCTCAATTCTCTAAGCACTCTTGGGTGTAAATTGTCCGGTCCCATGGCCTTGTTCTCCTTGAGCCTTGTCAGCTCGCTATAGACGTCTTCAGGTGTGAATTCAAAATTCTGAAACGGGTCTTCCGCAATTTGTTTTGCCTTCAACTGTGGTCCGTGTCCCGGTGCCTCACAGGTGAAGACTGAGCAGAAATATTCATTTAGTATTTCAGCTTTTTCAGAATCTGCCACTGCGTAGTTTCCGTCCGGTCTTCTAAGGCGTACTATGCCATCTGTGTTCCTTTTCCTATCACTAATATACCTGAAGAAAGATTTGTCCCCTTTTTTAATGTTTTTTGCCAAAGTTTCTTCCACTCGAAGTTTGGCCTCCCTAACTGCTGTTTTGACCGCTGCAGACCTGGTCTTATATTCTACTTTAGTTTCTCTTCTCTGCGTACGTTTGTAGGAAAGAAATGCTGTTTTCTTCTCCATAATGAGGTGCGAGATCTCCTCAGTGAACCATTGGGGTTTATTGTTTCTTTGCCGTTTGTCTACCGATTTTATGTAGCGATTAGTAGCTTCGTGTATGGATGATTTCAGGTACGCGGATGATATCCACCTAATTGTTACCTTTGACTCCACCCCAACAGCCATTGCATCACTTAATAATCAGTTGGATCAACTTTCTTCCTGGTTATTCCATAATAAATTAAAATAACTCGAGGGGGGGGGGTGTCCAAGATGGCGGCATGACTGGTATGTAGCTGGCAATTCTCTGTCTTTTTTCCTGAACGAGATGCCGCATACCAAAAGAAAGGGCTTAGTTCAGTCTGTTCCCTCACTGGCCGGAACATCTACGCCTTTGTGACAGAGTTTGCTGGACTTCACTGCCAGAACTCCTCTCCCAGCTGGAACACAAGGCTTGCTGGAGCTGGCGTCTAGGGACTTGGGCACCTCCCCAGATCCGGAAGTTTTTCTCTTGCCTCCTGACCCAGTAGTTCCTCCGTGCCCTGCAGCTGACTCGTCTGTGCTGGAGAGAGGCCATGCCGCCGAGGTGGCTACGGGAGTTACCTCCACTGAGGGGAGCAGGATGGAAGAAGGAGCTGCGGGGAATGTCCAAGTTATTACTACTGCGGCCGGCACTAAAAACGCTAGCGCGGCTTTGTAAAGGAGGGGGTTATTTTTATTCTCTAACTTCTCTATAACAAATGGAGTTCTACCTTTAAAATTTTCTAGTGCTACTTTTTTTATTTTAATGTAACTGATCAGATGGCTTTGGCCCTGGGGCAGTATATCAGACTTGAATAAAACTTGAATGTGCTACAGCCTAGGCCCTAGGGTCTGAAACAGGGTATCTGAAATCTGCTTTCTACACAGTATCTTGGCCAAAACCCACAGAAAGGAATTTTGCAAGGTGTTATCTAAAAAGCAAAGTATGCCGATAGCCTGACAATGTCATCATTAGCAATCAATGGAGGAGAGCGTGGCCTAGTGGTCAGAGCCACAGCCTCAGCACACTGAAGTTGTAGGTTCAAACCCTGTGCTGTTCCTTGTGACCCTGGGGAAGTCACTTAGGCCCAAATTCTGTAACCAGCGCCTAAAGTTACACACCACAAGTACAAGGGGGCACTCACAGAAATTGAAAGGGGAAAGGTTTAGAACAAACGCCAGGAAGTTCTTCTTCACTCAGAGGGTGGTGGATACATGGAACGCGCTACGGGAGGATGTGATAAGCAGGAGCATGCTACAGGGCTTCAAAGAGGATCTGGACAGGTACCTGGAGGACAAAGGGATTGAGGGGTACAGATAGAAGTAGAGGTAGGTATTAGGGATAGGATTAGAGGCAGTTACAAAATTAGTCAGGGACATTGTTCAGGCAATTAGGCCTGATGGGCCGCCGCGAGAGCGGACCACTGGGCAGGATGGCCCTCTGGTCTGCTCCAGCGGAGGCAACTTCTTATGTTCTCATGTTCTTATTTCGGAGGCGCCCAACTAGATAGGCGCCTATCTAAATTGAATAACAAGATCAATTAAACTTTTTAATCAGCACTGATTGAAACATAGGCGCCTATCAAGATAGTGCGATTCTGTAATAGGCACCTCTAAAAATTTAGCCGGTCTTCAAAAAAATAGGCGCTATGCATGTTAGGCTTGGGCGTGGCTACGTGTTAGGTGCCTTCTTACAAAATAACTGCTCTTAAGCGTGCTTAAGCGTTCACATGGGCGCTTAACTTTTAGTTGTCCCTAGAGCTGGCCTATTTAATGGGCGCCTCCAAAATAGGTGCCGCTCAGCGCGATTCACTAAACAGCACCCAATTTTACTTGAATCGCGCTGAACGGTGCCTATTTCGGCGCTAACTTTTGAGCATTTCTTGTAGAATTTGCCCTTTAATCTTCCACTGCTCCAGGTACATTAGATAGGACAGATTAGGAAAATGCTTGAGTACTTTTATTTGTAACCCGTTCTGAGCTCTTTGGGAGAACAGGCTGAAAAATGGAATAAATAAATAAATACTCAGAAGGACAGAGTTTCACCTTGCACCATGGCACTTTTTTTTAAATAAAAATTTGCATGGTCCTATAGTCCCTTCCAATCTGCCCCCCCCCCCCCTTTCACTCTTAGATAAATCCTGCTCTGTCTCTGGGTTTTATTGCTAACTATTTATGTCTTCTAATCAATTTTATTTGACTGACATGTTTGCAGATAGATGGCTATCAATAATATACCCTGCAATTCGTAGGATAATAAAAATAGTTCCCTGAATTGTCACTTTCATAATATTATAGCTTAAATTGGAGCCATGATTACAGGTTGTACAATTGTCTTAAATTACTTACACAGTTACCTGCTTTCACTGGTAAATCCCTAATACCTAGAGTCTCCAGTTAATATATACAATTAAGGAGCTACCACGTTTGAATGATTAAACCAAAATGATTACAAATGCATAGTATGTTGCTACAATTGCATATTAACAAAGGCTTGGGGCCAATTAATCTTTATCCCATCAATAAATAATCTGCATAAAACTGTTCTCTTAAAGACTCCATGTTTAGGGGGTGACAGGGTTACCTCATTGATTATGTAAATTTAACAATAGGCTTTACAGAAGCAGTCAAAAGAAATAAAAAGGGCTGTCTTTTTCCAGGGAACTCGGCACCCGACAGAACCTGCTATGTCTAACTACAAAGTTTGGAGATAAAGGCAGGATGCATGATGAACATTTCATTTTATTATTATATATCAATTTCAAACATACAGTCTCAAGAATTCATCTTGTACAGAAAAAGAAAGTAGTAGCTAAGAACAAATAATACATAATCGATATCTAGAAAGAAAATACATAAGCTAATCCATCTCAAATCCATATAATGGTTGAGATCCTTGATTGCTAGAACGAAGAAAACCAAAAGCTTGCAAAAATCTTAGGAAAACTAAGGGCTCCTTTTACGAAGGTGCGCTAGCGTTTTTAGCGCACACACAAAATTACCGCGCGCTAAACCGCACGGTACGCTTCTAGAATAATGCCAGCTCGATGCTGGCGTTAAGGTCTAGCGCGCATGGGCAATTTAGCGCGCGCTATTCCGCACGTTAAGGCCCTAACACATCTTTGTAAAAGGAGCCCTAAGTTCCAACATCTGAGGTTTCAGGTTTCAGGTTTATTTAAAAATTTGATATACCGCCTTATTAAAAATTCAAAGCGGTTTTACATAATATAAAAACAGAGTATAATAAAAACGTACATTAAGAACAAATTACAAACAATGCTACAAACAATCAAACGCACTGACGAACATAAACTTACTGATACAAGATGGAGAAGGGCAGAAATACAATTTGTATGAAGAGAAAGAGAGGGGAAGAGGGATCAAGGCAGAAGGAAGGGGAAAAAAGTATAAAGAGAAAGAGAGGGGAAGAGGGATCAAGACAAAAGGAAGGGGAACAAAGTATAAAGAGAAAGAGAGGGGAAGAGGGATCAAGACAAAAGGAAGGGGAAACAAAGTATAAAGAGAAAGAGAGGGGAAGAGGGATAAAGACAAAAGGAAGGGAAAACAAAGTATAAAGAGAAAGCGAGGGGAAGAGGGATCAACACAAAAGGAAGGGGAACAAAGTATAAACAGAAAGAGAGGGGAAGAGGGATCAAGACAAAAGGAAGGGGAACAAGTATAAACAGAAAGAGAGGGGAAGAGGGATCAAGACAAAAGGAAGGGGAACAAAGTATAAACAGAAAGAGAGGGGAAGAGGGATCAAGACAAAAGGAAGGGGAACAAAGTATAAACAGAAAGAGAGGGGAAGAGGGTTCAAGACAAAAGGAAGGGGAACAAAGTATAAACAGAAAGAGAGGGGAAGAGGGATCAAGACAAAAGGAAGGGGAACAAAGTATAAACAGAAAGAGAGGGGAAGAGGGTTCAAGACAAAAGGAAGGGGAACAAAGTATAAACAGAAAGAGAGGGGAAGAGGGATCAAGACAAAAGGAAGGGGAACAAAGTATAAACAGAAAGAGAGGGGAAGAGGGTTCAAGACAAAAGGAAGGGGAACAAAGTATAAACAGAAAGAGAGGGGAAGAGGGTTCAAGACAAAGGAAGGGGAACAAAGTATAAACAGAAAGAGAGGGGAAGATGGATCAAGACAAAAGGAAGAGGAACAAAGTATAAAAAGTGTAAAATAATGTAAAATAAGCTAAAATTATTAAAAGATGGCAAGGAACAGATTTCCATTACCATCCTTAAAAGGACTATTATACACCGAATGCGTCTTTAAAAAGAAAAGCCTTCAAGTTACTTTTAGTCAAGGTTTGTTTATTAAAGTTTTTAGTTTTACAGAACATGGTGGATAACATGTAAATGCACTTCATAATACGTGACATGCACAAGTATCAAACAAATAATTAACATGAAATACAACTGCAGTATGCAATAATATTCTCAGTACTGTAGAATTAACAAAGCAAATCACAGTAAACAAGAAAAGTTATCTTAGAAAACCAAGCATGAATCGTCCAGGGTAGAAATGGACAGTACACATGAGATCAGATGGGAAAAAGGGGAAGAGGGAAGCGAGCAGGTTAAGACGGAGTATTTTTTATGTATAATCATAAAGAGTTCCATTTTAGTTGGAATTGGGAAAATCTGTTGGAAGATTTAGCCAAGTAGGCTTCTGTTCTGTAGGTGAGACATACAAGGTTCCACCAGTGGGAATGGGAAACTTTGGGCAAATCTTTCCAAGAGGTAAGGAGAGTTTTTAAAGCTAGTGAGAGTAAAATGTCCAAAAGAAAAGTATCAGAATCTAGAATGTTATCAGATAACGCGAAAGATTTCAGTAGAAGCATCTGATAAGTAAGGGGAATGTTTATATGGAAAATAGAGCAGTTACTTTTAAATTTATCAAGGGATTTAATTTCTCTTATATAATTTGGTGCTGAATTCCAGATGGTGGGGGCCGTGACAGAAAAAATGCTAGTGCGCATAGTGTTAATGTATCTTAAAGAGGGGATGGATGGGAAGTTTTGATTAGATGAACGCAATGTACGATGGGGGGTATGGCAGAATTTAATTTCTAAGAGTTCAAAAACTTCAAACCCCTTCGAGACGCTTTAGGGACAACAATATAGTTAAATATGAAAGTTCAAAAAATACATATTTCAGGGATTTATATTTAACTACACATTTACAAGGGTATCTTAAATAAAAGGTACCCCCCTATATGCAAAACTCCAGGTTTTTTAACATCAAGAATTGTCTTCTTCGCTTTTGAGTCTCGCGCGAAACATCTGAAATCAAGTTTTGTGTTAGTTGTATTGTATTCATTTTGTCAAATATTTCACATTATAATTTGAATATTGTACTTTTTATAAAGCTGTAAAAAAATAATTTCATTCACCACTATAAAGTATCTTTATTTGAATCCATTTACAGTGTTATTGCTATAATTAAATACCCGTGCAACGCCGGGGCATCAGCTAGTAGCTTATAAATCAAACACAGTAGCCTGAAATCAATTCAAGCAGATAAAGACAGCCCGTGAAGACTCGCTAAAATTGGTGTGATATGATCAAATCTTGAAACCCTCACATCTATAGCGGCCTTAGGTACTGTAAGACACCACCTTAGATGGGAAAACGGCGCAAGTTTTGGAGGTGCCCTTAGGCACCTTCGTTTTTTTTTTTAATAACATTCTAATTGGTTTTTAATCAGTGCAGTCAATTACTGCGCCAATTGAACCAATTAAAAAATTAAGTTAGGTGGCATAGTGAGGGTGAGAGGCGCCTGGAATGGTGGCACCCCTCCCTGACCTCTTATCCATCCCCCATCAGCTCCTTCCCCATCCCTTCTGCCATGCGAGCAAATCCCTTCCCTTCCCCCACACCTCTTTCACATTCCTGGTGCGAGCAACCCTCAACCTTCTGCTCGCGCCAGCGTCGGCTCTTCCTTTGACATCACTTTCTAGACGTGGGTTCAGGAAGTGTTGTCAGAGGAAAAGCCGACGCTGGTGCAAGCAGCAGGTTGGGGTTCCTCACGCCAGGAATGTGAAAGAGGTGCAGGGGAAGGGAAGTGGCACACACGCACACTAGTGTGGACGGGGAAGGAGCAGGCGGGGTGGAGAGGAGGATGGGTGCCAACGCCCCTATCATGACGGCGCCTGAGGCGGACCCCCCTTCCCCTTACTACTCCACTTGTGGCGTTAGGATGCCTAACGCCGCCTAACTTAGGCACCATTAGTAGAATCTGGCCCTCTGTCTCCAAAAAGAATAACAAGTCACAGATTTTCGGTGACCCGTGAAATGAGCACAGGTCAATTGCACTCTGACAAATGTGCCCTGACAATTGCGCGCACTGACAATTCCATGCACAGACAAGTGCACGCATGGACAATGGCGGCGGTGGATACTATTTTGTCTTTATGAAGGTTACAAAGTAACCCTCTTTTTTGAGGGTGGGTGGGGGACCCTCCCTCTATACACTTTAAAGATTCACTTGCTATCTAGTGTTAGGGTAAGGTTTATATCATATTTTTGGGAACCCTAATCATGATATAAATCTTACCCTAACACGAGGGCCCTGATTTGCTGACACTCCTCAGGCCCCGTCCCTTGGGAGGGGCTTGAGGCACTTCAGCCGCCTCAAGCCCTTCCCAAGGGACGGGGCCTGAGGAGTCTGACCAAATCAGAGCCTTCCAGTTACGGGCCATAATTGTCATGCACACACTTGTACGTGCACGCAATTGTCGGGGCGCATTTTTCCGAGTGCAATTGTCCTGCACGGATTTTTCGGTGTAACCAGATTTTCACAGAATAAATATACCAAGTGCTCCAATATTTAGAGGCTAATGTATTTTATTAGCCCATTCTAAGCCACTCTCATATATGAATGTGGGTGAACTCACCCGGAAAAAAGGGGGGGGGGAGCGAAATTGCTTTGCAAAAGCAACACAGAGGAGGAGCAACTGTTTAAGCAAAAGCCACATTTCTTGCTCAAAGAAAAACCTACTGTGTGGCAATTCATTTCTTTTCATGAATGCCTGTGGCTAAATCTGAGCTGCCCCTGGCTCCCTGGGGGCAACTGTAATACGCTGTCGAGCCATTTATATAGATTTCAGTCAAATTCTAATTTTAGTGTTCATTAAATATGGGCAATTCCCAGGCCAATGCAGGAGTCACGTAGTTTTCATAATGACTATGAGATATAGGTCAGATACACTTAGAGACACACAGATGTCAAGTCCTGTCATTGCAATTATCAACTCCATTAATATTTGAAACATTATCGCAAAGGGGGAGATTTTCCTTCTTGTGTTGTGTTTTTTTAAATGTGTTTTGTTTTGCCAAGAAAATATCCAAATGACCATTAAACTTCAGATTTCGGAGGCTATGGAGGACTAGCTATAAGCAGGCTTCTTCTATCCCAGGGGAGGGCGACCTTTATACACAGAGGGGCACGTGAATGTCAGTACTAGCCCGAGCAGACCACAACGTTATGTAATGTCGGAACCAGAAATGTACAGAGCTCCATAGACCTTCCGTGATAAGTAAATAAATAAAAACTTATCTAAAACAATGGAAACAAACCACTAGAGTGGCCATTTTGGAAATATTTAATAAGGTATTCTGTGTTTAGGTTCCATGGTTTCAGGGGCCACATAAAATTGAGTGGTGGGCCTCACTGAAGGAGCTGATTTACAGGTTTCCATTTTGTCTCAATTATTCTTGGAAGCTGCACTGGGGAATATAGTCTCTTGTTTATTTATTTATTTTCATTCAAGAAGGAATAAAAAGTATCAAACATAGAAACATGATGGCAGATAAAGGCCAAATGGCCCATCGAGCCTACCCATCTGCAGCATCCACTATCTCCTCCTCTCTCTAAGATCCCACGTGCCTATCCCACGCTTTCTTGAATTCAGACACAGTCTCTGTCTCCACCACCTCTTCCTGGAGACTGTTTCACGCATCTACCACCCTTTCTGTAAAAAAAAGTATTTCCTTAGATTACTCCAGAGCCTATCACCTTTTAACTTCATCCTATGCCCTCTCATTCCAGAGTTTCCTTTCAAATGAAAGAGACTCAACTCCACCATGTAGGTATTTAAACTATCATATCTCCCCTCTTCTGCCTTTCCTCCAAAGTATACATATTGAGATCTTTAAGTCTGTCCCCATAAGCCATATAACGAAGACCACACACCATTTTAGTAGCCGTCCTCTGGACCGACACCATCCTTTTTATATCTTTTTGAAGGTGCAGTCTCCAGAATTGTACACAATATTTTAAATGAGGTCTCATCAAAGTCTTATACAAGGGCCTCCTTTTTCCTACTGGCCATATCTCTCCCTATGCAACCTAGTATCCTTCTAGCTTTTGCCGTCACCTTTTCAACCTGTTTGGCCACCTTAAGATCATCATATCCAATCACACTCAAGTCTTGCTCTTCCGTCGTGCACATAAGTTCTTCACCCCCTAAATTGTACCGATCTCTGGTTTTTGCAGCCCAAATGCATGACCTTGCATTCTTAGCATTAAATTTCAGCTGCCAAATTTCAGACTATTCTTCAAGCTTCGCCAGGTCTTTCTTCATGTTATTCACACCATCCAGCGTGTCTACTCTATTGCAGATTTTGGTATCATTCACAAAGAGGCAAATTTTACCCGACAACCGTTCAACAATATCGTTTATGAAAATGTTAAAAAATAAGGCCCAAGAACAGAACCTTGAGGCACACCACTGGTAACATCTCTTTCCTCAAAGCGATCCCCATTGATCACTACCCTCTGCTGCCTTCCACTCAACCAGTTTCTGACTCAGCCCGTCACTTTGGGACCCATCCCGAGGGCACTCTGTTTATTTATTAGATGTCTGTGTGGAACACTGTCAAAGGCTTTGCTAAAATCTAAATACACCACCTCTAGTGCGCATCCTCTATCCAATTCTCTGGTCACCCAGTCAAAGAAATTGATCAGATTTGTCTGACAACACCTCCCTCTAGTGAATCCATTGTTGCCTCCAGTCCTGTGTGATACTCTACTAGGATTTCCCATACAAGTTCTACTGCTGTTCAAGAGACAGGTATATACTGTTTCATTTAGACCTTTGTGGGGTGGGAGGGAATTAGTTACCACTGGAGGAGTGTGTGTGTGTGGGGGGGGGGGTCATTACTTAATCCTTCCAGTGGTCATCTTGTACATTTGGGTGCCTTTGTGGCACTTAGATGCTTCTAAAACAGGACTACCCTAAAACATCAAAGTCTATGAACCATACCTCCAATATATATTCAGATACCTAAATAAGCAACCACCATCTGTATCCAGTAAACTTCTTCCTTCAATGTTATGTAATTATCTTCTGTTACCCGAATGTATTGTTATTCTCCACTGTATTCTGTGATTACTTGAATCTTTGTTATGTAATTCTCTCGGAAAAGTCCAGATATCTTCTAATTTGTAATCCGCTTAGAACCAAATGTATTGTTATTCTCCACTGTATTCTGTGATTACTTGAATCTTTGTTATGTAATTCTCTCGGAAAAGTCCAGATATCTTCTAATTTGTAATCCGCTTAGAACCAAATGTATTGTTATTCTCTACCATATCCTGTAACATACTTGAATATTTGTTATGTAATTCTCTCGGAAATGTCCAGATATCTTCTAATTTGTAATCCGCTTAGAACCGCAAGGCACAGGCGGAATAGAAATCACTAATGTAATGTAATGTAATTATTGTCACTGGACATCCAAGTCTGATCCACCTAAAGCACACCTCCCTAGACTTTGGGATACACAGTGGGCAAAACACCTGGCTTGACGTCTTTGAAAATCAGCACTTTGAAAGACTTTGAAAATCGGCACTTGGACGTCCCAGCAATTAGCATGTCCAAGTGCTGACTTATGAGGGTTTTTGGACGTCTTTATCTTTTGATTATGAGCGTAGTTAGTTTATATGCCTAAGGTCTTTATTTCCTAAAGTTTCTAAAAGGCAGAAAAATAATCATTTAAAAACATCCTTTGGGCAAAAATATTACTGTGCATGCAAAAACACCATGGCACTTTTGCTTAATAAAATAATATTTAAAAGTCAAGGAAAGCTTGACATTTTTTTAACACATTTTCTGTAATTTTCCCTTGTAGAAATTGCAGGAAATTGAACCCTTCTAGTAAAGGAGATTTAAGGGCTATATTTAAATACAGTGACCTTAGGCAACTTAATCTGTCTTTTTCTTTCGTATTATAGCGAATTAATAAACTGAACCCAGGTTCTTGTAGTTTTTATAGTAAATGTAAAAAGTGGATTCAGAAGAAAAAGACAGCGAAATGATTGCCCTTCAAAAAGAAAAAAAAAATGGAGTCATCTTCAGTGGAACACGTTCTGGAACCTTGGTAATGATCTATAACCACCTCTCCTGACCTTGGGAAGCTTGAGTCCCTTTGGGCCACAGCACTAGCTGTAGAACAGGGAGCGTGGCAGGAAATGGATATGGACGGAATAAAATGATTCTGTTATCCTTTCACATACTCTCGTCAAGAAGCTGAATGAGTTTGAATGCGATCCATCAAAGCATCGATCCCTGGGGGAAAACGGAGCTGTGTTAGGGAATTTCAAGTGTTTCCAAACCAGATCATACAGCATCAAACCTAAGCAGCCCAGAACAACTGACGGGAAGGGGGGGAGGGGAGAAGGTGGAAACAAAATTTTCACTGACAGCTGGCAAGGGAGGACATTGAGGGTTGGGGGGTCCAGAGATTATGGATTGAAATAAAGGAGTTTCTTCTTGAAATAAAATTCTTTGACCTATTCACAAGACAACCATCATAAAAGCTAGAATGATCAACTTGCAGCCACTACCAAAAGATGCTATAAATCTATTACCGTTCAGAAAAACAAACTTTATTAGCAGCAGGAAGAATACAAACGCATGAAGTCAATGCATAATTACAACCTACCAACAAATAACAGTTACTACTTCTTGTCCGACAAATGTCAACAACAAAAATGTATTATTTCTATAGCGCTACCAGGTGCATGCAGTGCTGTACATTAAGAACATAAGAATTGCCGCTGCTGTGGTCCATCGTGCCCAGAAGTCCGCTCCCGCGGCGGCCCTTAGGTCAAACACCAGCGCCCTGAGACTAGCCCTACCTGAGTCCGTTCTGGTTCAGCAGCAACTTGTCTAACTTTGTCTTGAATCCCTGGAGGATGCTTTCCCCTATAACAGCCTCCAGAAAAGCGTTCCAGTTTTCTACAATATAATTATGGCAGACACAGAGGGGCTAAAAGGTGTTAGGGGGCTATTAAGGGTATGACAGACAGAAATATTGGTTGGGTCAGTGTTTAAACGCAGCTTCAAATAAGTGGGCTTTTAGTCTGGCTTTGAATACCGCCAGAGATGGACCCTGACATAGCGAGCCAGGCAGGTTGTTCCAAGCATGCGGCGCAAGGTAGAAGGGACAGAGACAGAAGTTGGCGGTAGAGTGGTACAGAGAGGAGGGACTTGTCTGATGAGCAGAGTTCCTAGAGGGGAGTATAGGGAGTGAGTGAGAAGCATGAAAGCGCTCTTTCACCAGCAACACTTCTCTGTATTGGTTCAGTCAATTATCCTGTCAAAGTTGGATTATTGCAACTCAATGTACCTGGGTCTCTCAAAGGTCAGTCTACAGAGACTTCAATTGATACAGAGCACCGCTGCCAAGCTCATTTTTGGTAAGAGGAAATTCAATCAAGTAACCCCCATTGCTCAAGGAATTACATCGGCATCCAGTGTATCTTAGAGTTCAATTTAAGTGCGTTTGTATTGCATTTAAAATTCTCTTTGGCATCTTTATTACTTTGGTTCCTTTAGATTGGAATGTACACAGATCTCATCTCGCTAGGAGTTCAAATAAATTAAAACTTACATTTCCTTCCCTTAGAGGTAAAAACAGAACTTTCAAGAGATTCAGCCACTCTTTCATTTTCAAACTAACTGAGCTCTGGAATGAGTGACCACTTTAACTTAGGAGTCTAGGGGAAGGGGTAAAACGCGGACCTGACGGACCTCGCGGATCTAAACCCGCATGTCCTTAAAAATCTGAGGTCCGTGCCACTTGTAGTTAGTTTCTGGCTCTGACAGACCTCGATGACAATTTAGCACTGACGGATCCGTCTCAGCTTAGGGAGGGAAAAGTATTAGGATCCGTCAGCGCTAAAATGTCACCGAGGTCTGTCAGGCCATAAGAGCTTTATCTATTGTCATCATTTATGTGTATTCCTTTGTAGCTGAATAAGTCTCACAAATTACATTCAAACCAAATCTATAGAGAAAATGCGGCTGATTTCTACAGCAAAACACAGATGTTAAATGGGTTTAGATGAAAAAAATATTATCGTATCTGACAGTATTCACTTTATCAAAGAACCATGAAAGAATTTACTGCCTTTTAAAATTATATATCTAATAAGATTATGAAAGAATTACCAGCCACATATAAAACTTAGGACAGTCTCACTCTTTAACGTCTCTTGTGATATCTTCTGCCAGTCAGTATAAAAGGTTTATATGACTACTCGATTTCTGCCAAGCTAAAGATAAAACAGAGGATTCCTCCATTCATATTGAGATTTAGCTCACAAGTGAGACAAAATTACACTACAGAACAATAATGAATGTAGTAGAGACAGTAATGTTACGAAAAAACAAGATGTGTTATACATGATTTCTGCTATGATGAATTTTCAGACATGTTGACTGGTGAAGAGTTTTTACTGTAACAGGATTGAGCACCTAGAGAAACAGGAAATGGCAGTAGATAAACATCACCCTTTTCTGAAGCAATAAAGTAGAAATGACCTGTTTTGAGCGGTGATAGGTCAAATGCTCGCAAGACAACAGCGCGCGGACAAAAACCCGAAGACAAATCAGCGCAAAGATAATACCGCGCAAAGACAATGTCGCGCGAGACAATTGAGCGCAAGGATAACTCAGCGCGAGACAATTGAGCGCAAGGATAACTCAGCGCAACGACCATTCAGCGCGCCTCAAAATGGCCCGTGGCGAACGAAGGGCACGCGCACGGTCATCGCATTAACACGTGATCACGTCACCACGTTATCAGTATGGTTCACCACGTTATCAGTATGGTTGCCTTGCCTCTTTGCGTTTTCAACCGTTTTGAGCTGCCCTTCTTACACTGCAGTAAACAGAAGGCAATTTTTGGGTGGGCCAATGGGTGAAATGGGTGGGCCAAATGGTGAAATGTATGCTACTACTACTATTATTAATTATTTCTATAGCGCTACCAGACATACACAGCGCTGTACAGAGTCACAAAGAAGACAGTCCCTGCTCGAAAGAGCTTACAATCTAAACAGACAAGACAGGCAAACAGGATGCCATGGATACAGTTAGGAGGAATAGTTAATCTGCTGGCTAGGGCAGTGGGGAGTAGGGTACGGATTGAAGGTTATATCAGAAAGGTGAGTTTTCTGTCTGCTTTTAAACAAGGGAAGGGGCATGAGGGACAAACTCAGGTAGTTTATTCCAGGCATATGGGGCAGCTAGATGAAAGGAACGAAGTCTGGAATTGGAGAAGAAGGGTACAGATAAAAGCAGCTTATCTGAGGAATAGAGTTCTCGGGCAGGATATAAGGAGAGAGGAGAGATATTGAGGGGCTGAAAAATGAACACACTTGTGGGTTAATAATAGGAGTTTGAACTGAATGTGATGGTAGATAGGGAGCCAACGAATAATAATAATAATAACTTTATTTTTCTAGTCAAACTGACTTCTAGGCGGTTCACATAGAAAGAAGGCTGGACAATCAGCGAATTACAAAATGCAAGAAGAAGGAAGTTACATCATGAATTGGAGAAGCATGGGGAAAGAATACACGAGAGAAGAAAGATGTTACATAATACAATGGGGTTATAAGGGGGAGAAAAAAAAAAAAAAGCTGAGAGAGGTGATCTGATTAAGCAAGGAATTTGCCAAATAGAACGGTTTTAATTGATTTTCGGAATGTGTTGTAGGTCTGTCTGGCTTTATTTATGTGGTTTCCCAGCCAGGATTGCTGTCTGTTTGCTTGGAACATGAAGGTTCTGTCTAGGAAGGATTTGTATTTGCAGCCTGTGATCTTTGGTATGCAAAGATGTTTTTGTTTCTGGTTGTGCGTGTGGGGTTGTGTAGAGTGAAGTGTGTTTGCAGGTAGGAAGGTGCTAGGCCCCAGACTTGTTTGAAGCAGATACAAGCAAATTTGAACAGTATTCGCGCCTCCACAGGTAGCCAGTGTAACTTCTTGTAATAGGGGCTAATGTGGTCTTTTTTTCTCATTCCGAAGATCAAGCGAACTGCAGTGTTTTGCACTAATCTTAATTTTTGTACTGGTTTTTTTGGGATACCCAGGTAGGCGATGTTGCAGTAATCTAGGGTAGATACTGCAGCGATTGCGTCAGTAATCTGAATGATGTTGTGTCAAAGTATTTTTAATAGTCCTTAGCTTCCACAGCATGTAAAAGCATTTCTTCACCAGTAGGTTTGTGTGGTCAGTCATGGTTAAGTGAGTATCTAGAGTGATGCCCAGTATTTTTATGGTTTTGGCAATTGGATATTCATGGCCGTTTATTTTTAACGATGTTTTCGTTATTTTGTCGTTGGGGCTTGCCAAAAAGACTTTTGTTTTCTCTGTGTTTAGTTTTAGTTTGAAGCTGGTGGTCCATTTTTCAATTTCTGTCATTGTGTGCGAGAGGTTATCTATAGTTTCATTTGTGATGTCATTTAAGGGGATTAGGATGGATATATCATCTGCGTATATATAGTGTTTTTAGTTTAATTTTTGTAGTAGGTGACCTAAGGATGCGAGGTAGATGTTGAATAATGTGGGTGATAGAGGGGAGCCTTGGGGCACCCCTGATGGGTTTTTCCATGGGTTGGAGTAATTTCCGTTGCTGGTTACTCGGTAGGATCTGTTTGTTAGGAAGTGATTTAAGGAAATGTAGCAAGGTTGGTAGAATATGAGTCGTGCAGCAGAGTTTGGTACAGATTGCAGGGGGAAAGGCAGCTCAGCAGGAGACCAGTTAGAAATAGATTGCAGTAATCTATGCGTAAGGTTACAAGAGTTTGGACATGGGTCCGGGTAGTATGCTGAGAGAGGAAGGCCCGAAATTTGGTGATGTTGCAGAGACAGAAGCTTTAAACTTTTGCAGTTTGTTGGATGTGTGTAGAAAATGAGAGGTCGGAATCAAGGATGACTCTAACCCCCCCCCCCCCCCCCAGTTAGAGGATGTAAACTAAAAAAAACACCATGAACACCTTCTCTCACATCAGGCAGCCTTATGGGGTAAAGATCTAGAACAATTGCTTTCGCCCACTACTTATGAGGAATTCAGGAGACGCCTAAAAACGCATCTGTTCCTGAAGTATCTAGACAGCTGACCCATTCATCTCTCTCCTCATTAACGGTTCTCTTGACCTATCAACCACTTGCTTTCACCTCTTTTAAGTTCAATCAATTTGTACCTTCTTTCATTCTTTTGTAAACCGCATAGAACTTCACGGTACTGCAGTATATAAACTGTTATTATTATTATTTACTTAGGTACGCTAACCAAATTAGCGCACATTAAATGCTAATGCGTCCATAGACTAACATGTATGCGTTAAATTGATTAGCGCACCTTAGTAAAAGAGGGCCTAAGGTTATGAGCAGAGGAGACTGGAATGATGACAGTATTATTTACAGAGATGAAGAATGGAGGGGTGGAGTGGAGGGTTTAGGAGGAAAGAGGAGCAGCTCAGTCTTGGACATGTTTATTTTCAGATGGTGGCAGGATATCCAGGCAGCAAGGCCAGCCAAACAGGCTGAAATTGTTTCTTGGACTTTAGGCAAAATTTCGGGTGTACAGAGATAGATCTGGGAGTCATCAGTACATAGGTGATACTGGAAGCCATGGGAGGAAATCAGGGCACCGAGGGAAGAGGTGTAGAGTGAGAAAGAAGAGGTCCTAAGACAGAACCCTGGAGTAAGCCAACCGCTAGCAGGATAACAGCAGAGGAGGACTCACCAACGCATTCACTAAAGGTGCGTTGGGAAAGGTAGGAGGCAAACCAGGAGAGGACAGATTCACGGAATCCAAACGAGGACAACGTACCGAAAAGTAAGCTGTGATGAACAGTATCAAAGGCAGCAGACAGGTCAAGAAGGATGAGGATCAAGTAAAGGCCCTTAAATCTGGCCAGGAACAGGTCACTGCAGACTTTGGTGAGAGCAGTCTCTGTGGAGTGCAGGGGGTGAAAGCCTGATTGTAAAGGATCAAGAGTCTGTCAAGATGAAAGGAAGTCAAGGCAGTGACAGAGGACAGCACATTTGAGTAGCTTGGATAGGAATGGAAGAAGGGACATAGGGCAATTGTTAGATGGGCAGGTGGGGTCCAGCGAGGGTTTTTTGAGGAGTAGCTTAACCACTACATGTTTGAAGGCATCAGGGACAGTTGCCATGGAAATGGATAGGTTAAAGATATGGCAGATGGGAGGGAGATGGGGTCAAGTAGAGGGGTGGGAATAGGGTGGATATGCGCACAATATTTTTCCTCCATCCTTCTGCCACTTCTCTTGCCCATCCACTAAACTTATCAATTTAATACCTTAGCTACCATCCCCAAGTCCAACCAACTGAAGACCTCCTCATCTTAGTGAACCTCTGGGACCTTAGAAAACAATGGCAGGGTTCCTAGTCATTAACCCTGAAACTCTATAGCGCTGCACATGTTCAGTTCTCACACATAACTAATGTTAGTATATTGTGCTGACCTGAGGAAGGAAGTTTTGGCCCATGAAAGTTAGTCAAAAATATATTGTTAGTCCAATAGAAAGATTTAATCTTATTTTCCATCTTTTCTTTAAGTTTATTTATTAGTCTTTAAAGCAGACTAATATGACTACCATACTATTTTATCCAAAATTAAAAATAGAATTATTTTTTCAACTGTTGCTGTCTGGCCAATTAAATTTTCTAATCATATGATCCCATTCTCTAGTTTCTACTTTCCTCTCTTATCTCTCTTTCCGGGGATTCCTGTCCATTTCTCATTTTTCTCTCTCCTTTTGCTTTTACCTCCTTTACTATATTCATCTTTATCATTGATTGCTTCCTTTCAGTTTTCTTCTATTTATTTTTCTGCCCCTATTTTCACACACATTTAAATTAGTTATTACACACATATATCTAGCAGCACTATAGAAATGATAAGTAGTAGCAGTACTATGCATTCGTCAATTTTCCTCTTGTTACTGCATCTACCTACAGTTTTCTATCTTTCCCACATCCTCCTATTCCTTTTCTTCTCTTTCTCCAGTCTGTTAGATCTCTTTCCCTTCTCTTTCTTCTCCTTCCATCCAATACTTCCTCTTTTTTTTACCTTTTCCATCTAGCATCCCCTCCCTCTCCCCTTTTTCTCTCCTCCACTCTGCCCACCATTGTACCTCTTTCTATTTCCCCTCCTCACCTGTCTCCCTAAGCCTCCCTGTGTCCACGATCACCCCTCCACTTTCTTATTTCTCCCTATGTCAAGCATCTCACTTCTATCTTCTTACTCCCCCATGTTCATCATCTCCTCTCACCCTATTCATGCCCCCTCCCCCAGCAGCATCTCTTTGTGTCCATAGCATTCTTTTGTCTGCCCCAGGCCAAAATATCCCTTCTCTGATGACAATAAATGGGATGTAGTCATACCAGGGTACAAACTTTACAGGAGAGACAGGACACACAAAAAGGGTGGAGGAATAGTGCTATACATAAAGGACTCCATACCCTCAACCAAAATGGAAACAGCAGTAAGGGCGGACGGCTTGGAATCAATATGGGTTAAGCTATCAGGAGGATCTGGAGCAGACATCAAATTGGGTCTATACTATCGTCCGCCTGGCCAATCGGAAGAAATCGACCGGGACCTGGAGACTGAACTGCGGCAGGTATGCAAGAATGGAAGTGTGGTGGTGATGGGGGACTTCAACTACCCTGGGATTGACTGTAGTATCGGGCACTCAAGTTGCGTGAGAGAGACCAAATTCCTGGAAGCCACGAGGGACTGTTTCCTGGAGCAGCTGGTCACAAAACCTACACGAGGAGAAGCTACTCTTGATCTAATCTTCAGTGGACTGGGGGGACCTGCAAAGGAAGTAGCAGTATTAGACCCACTGGGGAACAGCGATCATAACATGATCCAGTGCAGACTAGAACTGGGATCATCCAGGGTGAAAAGAACCACAACAACAGCGCTCAACTTCAGAAAAGGGAATTATGATGCAATGAGGAAAATGGTGGGGAAGAAACTCAACGGCAGCACAAGGAAGATAGAGTCCGTAGAAAGCGCCTGGACCCTGCTCAAGCGTACGGTGCACGAAGCATAGAACCTGTACGTCCCCAGGTTCAGAAAAGAGTGCAAGAAAAATCGAATAAAGAACCCAGCATGGATAACGGCTGCTGTAAAAAAGGCGATCAGTGACAAGAAAGCATCGTTCAAAAAATGGAAACAGGATCAAACGCAGGCCAACCAAAAGGATCACAAGGAAAGACAGAAGGAGTGCCACCGAGTGGTTAGGAGAGCAAAGAGGGAATATGAAGAGAGACTAGCGGGAGAGGCAAAAAATTTCAAATCATTCTTCAGGTACGTAAAGGGAAAACAACCAGCGAGGGAGGAAGTGGGGCCCTTGGATGATGGGGATAGAAAGGGAGTAGTGAGGGAGGAAAAAGAAATAGCTGACAAGTTAAACGACTTCTTTACGTCGGTCTTCACGAGGGAGGACACATCCAACATTCCGGAACCAGAGGAAATAGAAAATGGAGATCAAGATAGCAAGCTGGTCCAACTAGAGGTGAGCCAGGAGGATGTCCTCAGGCAGATAGACAAGCTAAAGAGCGACAAGTCGCCAGGTCCAGACAGCATTCACCCAAGGATGCTCAAGGAATTAAGGAATGAAATAGCAGAGACACTTCAGCAAATATGCAACCTATCCCTAAAAACTGGAGAGATCCCGGAGGACTGGAAAATAGCTAATGTCACGCCCATCTTCAAGAAGGGTTCAAGGGGCGACCCGGGAAACTATAGGCCGGTGAGCCTCACATCGGTCCCGGGAAAGATGATGGAGGCGCTGATTAAGGACGGCATCTGTGATCATATCGAAAAAAATGGACAGCTAAGGTCGAGCCAGCATGGGTTCTGCAAGGGTAGATCGTGCCTCACAAACTTGTTGTACTTCTTTGAGGGGGTAAATAGCCAGGTGGACAAAGGTGAACCCATAGACATAATTTACCTAGACTTCCAGAAAGCCTTCGATAAGGTACCACATGAGCGGTTGCTCAGGAAACTATGGAATCACGGGGTGCGAGGGGAGGTCCACCGATGGATCAAAAACTGTCTGGCAGACAGGAAGCAGAGGGTTGGTGTAAAGGGCCACTACTCGGACTGGCAAGGGGTCACGAGTGGGGTCCCTCAAGGGTCAGTGCTGGGACCGCTCCTGTTTAACATATTTATTGACGACCTGGAGGCGGGAACAAAATGTGAGGTCATCAAATTCGCAGATGACACCAAACTATTCAGCAAGGTTGAAACCACGGCAGATTGCGAGGATCTCCAAAGGGATCTTACGACACTGGAAGAATGGGCGAAAAAGTGGCAAATGAGCTTCAACGTGGGGAAATGCAAGGTCATGCATATAGGGAGAAGGAACCCGATGTTCACTTACAAAATGGGGGGATCAATGCTAGGGGTCAGTAAGCTGGAAAGAGACCTGGGAGTGATGGTAGACACGACATTGAAGGTGTCGGCACAGTGCGCCACAGCCTCGAGGAAAGCAAACCAAATGTTAGGTATCATTAAGAAGGGTATCTCGACCAGAACGAAGGAAGTCATCCTGCCACTGTACCGGGCTATGGTGCGCCCGCATCTGGAATACTGTGTACAGTACTGGTCACCGTACCTCAAAAAGGACATGGCAATGCTTGAGAGAGTCCAGAGAAGAGCAACTAAACTGATTAAGGGTATGGAAAACCTTACATACACTGACAGACTGAAGAAGCTGGGGCTGTTCTCCCTGGAAAAGCGAGGAGATATCAGAGGAGATATGATAGAGACCTTCAAGATCCTGAGGGGCATCGAAAAGGTTGACAAGGACAGATTTTTCAATTTGAAAGAAACCACAAGAACAAGGGGTCACTCGATGAAATTGAAGGGGGACAGGTTTAGAACAAACGCAAGGAAATTCTTTTTCACACAGAGGGTGGTGGACACATGGAACACCCTTCCGGAGGCCGTGATAGGAAATAGCACAGTACAGGGTTTCAAGGAAGACCTGGATAGGTTCCTGGAGGACAAAGGGATTGAGGGGTACAGATAAGAGTAGTGGAAGGTTTAGAGATAAGTGTAGAGGTAGGTATAAAATTAGTCAGGGACCGCTGCTCAGGCAATATGCCTGATGGGCCGCCGCGTGAGCGGACCGCTGGGCGGGATGGACCTCTGGTCTGCCCCGGCGGAGGCAACTACTTATGTTCTTATGTTCTCTCATCCTACTCCATTGCCAACTCAAGGCCCCACATTCTATTTCTTTCCTCTTCCCCCAATCCATTGTCTCTGTTCCCCCTCCATTATCCTGCACTTTTGTTTTGTCATCCCCACTCCCTTGCCATCTCCACTGCTGCAGTTTTCCGAGACCTGTAAAAATCAGAAAAGAGATGCAAGGGTATTGCCTCTGTCTATATCAGAAGGGGTGGGACTGTCAGAGCTCGTAGCAGTACACAGAAAAAAAAAAAAAACCCAGACCCATGCACCATTTAGGGTTTTGTTTGTTTGTTGTTGCTTCAGGTCCTAGGAAGTGGTTGCAGTAGAAGTATTTTGAATTTGTATTTATTTATACTCCGCCTTTCTTAAGGCGGGTCACAATAGAATACAATACAAATAGAATCACATCCAGTCACAAATCGAACATGAATAAAACATAACAGTGATCACGTAAAGCCTCTTAAAATTACAAAGAGGCTACCAGCGCCTTGCATCAAAAAAAGGTGGAGAGGGGCAGATTCTTCAGACTGGCGGGGGAAACAAAAACAAGAGGGCACGCAAGAAAATTGAAGGGAGACAGATTCAGAACAAATGCTAGGAAGTTCTTCTTCAGCCAGCGGGTGGTGGATACCTGGAATGCGCTTCCGGAGGAGGTGGTAGAGCAGAGTACGATTTTGGGTTTCAAAAAGGGGTTGGACATGTTCCTAAAGGAAAAGGGGATTGAGGGGTATAGCTAGAGGGGTACTATAAAGGATAAAATGTCTTAAGTGAAAGAACACTACAGGTCATGGACCTGGGGGGCCGCCGCAAGTGCGGACTGCTGAGCACGATGGACCTATGGTCTGACTCAGCAGAGGCGATGCTTATGTTCTTATATAACTCAAGTCCCATATTTCATTTTACAGAAAACGGGTTTCTTCAACATTTTCTTAAAACTACTCAGCTACAAAGTAGAGGTGGGGGAGAAGCTTGTGTTAGGATTAGGGAGCCATTTTCCTGTGTATTTATGTTATTGCTAGTAATACAAATGGAGTTTATGTTTGGAGCGGAATGAGCAATAGGAGATTTTGGTTTTGATTCTGTTTATTAAAAACTCTATATAGCGCATAACAGCCTAAAAAGGATCCAAGCGGTTTACAATGTATAGTTTACATTCATTAAGAAAAGAACTCCATTTAAAAATAGGAAAGGAAAGAATAAGAGCAAAAGTTAATTTTTGTTTTCCTAAAATACTATAACAACCAACACCTCAGTAATAACAAGTCTAATAATACAAATTCTAATAGTAAAACAATAAAACAATCAGATCTCAATAAACCATAACTAATACATGACTAAAAATTTTCATAACAGAAATTAATCATTATGTACTTTAGTTTTAAATTAGTTCGTCCTTCTATGTTTTCTTCTATGTCTTAATTATATGTGAACTGAGTCGAGCTCCACTGGAAGATGATCCGGTATATAAACCAAAGATTAGATTAAATTAGATTACAGTCCCAGACTCAATGCTTCAATCTGAGAAAGCCAGTTGGAAAAAATGTGCTTTTAAAATTTATATACAATTCTTCTTTTCTCAAGTCTATGGGCAAGTTATTCCATAACTGCGGAACTAAATAAAGGAACACACAATTTCTAGTTGTACTTTGAGTTTATGGTTTACATTAAGGCATATAATCACAGGAAAGAACAGATGAAATTGTCTTTTTTGTTTGTTTGTTTCTGCATTTCTTATGTTCTTATTTGCTTCTTCAAGATTCTTGAACTGTATGTTTTGGGGGTTTTTTGGGGGGGTTAGTCTGAAGTGTATAAAAAATTAACTTAAAAAGCACTAGCATTGGGAATACAGGAAGGATTAGTGAGAAAGCAAAGGCAAAATTTGAGATGGAGTGCTATGTGCAGTAACTCAGCAAGAAGCACACACAAAAAAAGACTGGGCAGGTTTCGTGGCTGGCCTTCAGATTCTCTGCTTTATCTTCCTTGACAGCATCTGACTGTTTGGTTCTCGGGCCGGGATCTTGCAGCTAAAGTGACTCCTGTCTGCCACTGCTTTAAATATGTGATTCAAATGAAAAAATTCTGCTATGGAAAGTCCCTACTCTTTGGGATCCCAGGACAAATTTTAAATGTTTACAAAGGGCTCTTTCTATAGAAGAGTGGGGGTCCCACCCTAAGCCACTGTTGTTTGTAAAGACTATGCAAATGAAGCTAGGGCAGGGTGCTTCCCCAAAGAGACCTCCTTACTAAAATTATTTTACATATTGTTAAACTTTAAGAGAAAAACAAGTAACTTTTATTCTTGCAGGATATCTAGAAAGGGAGCCACAAGGCATTAAGCTATGCTCCTCTGACCACATAGTGAAATTAAAGAAACGTGGGACAATCTAATCTCTATCCTTTTTTGGCTGCTGATTCCCAGACATAATTACCACGGACTCCATCAGAGCCCAATTCAGACCCCACAACTGATCCAATGTAATCCCAATCAAACCACTTACGAGAGGGTGCTGAAATGTTCTCAGCCCAGTCAACCAACTTCTTACATTCTGAACGTTATTTTGTTAAGTGCCAGTTTGCAGAAACAAAATTCTCAGTTTTGACATGGTTTCAGATCATTGAACCATATCCAGGCCATTCTCTTCTTGGCTGGGCTGAGAACTTTTCAGCACCCCCCTCCTAGCAACATTCCAGAGCTGAGACTGTGACGTCATAATGCCTCATTCCACCAATAAGAGCCATCCTCATCAGTGATGTCACGATGACTCGATTGTCCTATACTTAGCTCACTTTTATTACATACGAGGGGGTGCTGAAAAGTTCTCAGCCCAATCAACCAGCTTCTTACATTCTCTACGTTATTTTGCCACCGTAGCTAAAAAGAGTGTTATCTTATTTTGTTAAGTGCCAGTTTGCAAAAACGAAATTCTATGTTTTGACATTGTTTCAGATCATTGATTGAACCATATCTAAGTCATTCTCTTCTTTGCTGGGCTGAGAACTTTTATGCACCACCTCATAGTGTGAAGAGTTTCAGTCTGTGGTAGCCAGAGCTGAGACTGTGATGTCATAATGCCTCATTCCACCAATAAGAGCCAACCTCATCAGTGATGTCACAATGGCTTGATTGTCCTATACTTGGCTCACTTTTATTACATACGAGGCGGTGCTGAAAAGTTCTCAGCCCAACCAACCCACTTCTTACATTCTGAACATTATTTTGCCACCGTAACTGAAAAGGGTGTTATCTTATTTTGTTAAGTGCCAGTTTGCAGAGATGAAATTCTATGTTTTGACATTGTTTCAGATCATTGATTATGGTTTAATAATATCAGTATTGAAACCGTCCCACGACACGCAAACTCTGTTTTGTAACACCTTTACAGAAGCTCATGTATTGTAACGCCATTACAAAGCTCATATAAACCGCTCTGAATTGACTCCCCCAGCCATTAGCAGCGATATAGAAACTTTCAATTAACAATATAATTGACTGAACCATATCCACGTCATTCTCTTCTTAGTTGGGCTGAAAACCTTTCATCACCTCGTCGTGCTGCTTTACATTTCATCCAGATTGTTTGGTTTTTTTTTTATTTACCTCCCTCTTTTACAAAGGCGCACTAAGCTTTTTAGCATGCGCTAAATACTAGGGCGCACTAAACGCTAACGTGTGCATGTTATCCTATGGACACGCTAGCAGTTAGCGCACGTGTTGATTTAGCGGGTGCTAAATCCGCGCTAAAACGCTTAGCACGCCTTTGTAAAAGAGGGCCTTAGTGTTACTAACACATTTATGAAAGGCATAGGGGGCAATTCTATAAATTTTTGCCTTGGTTTAGACTTCATAAAAGAGTGCACTTAGCGCAAGGTCTATAACGGCTTCAGGGTACACCTAAGCCATTATAGAATACTAGCACTACGCTGCATTGGCGTTCCAAAATGGGACTGGACAAGTTCCTGAAGGAAAAGGGGATTGAGGGGTACAAATAGAGGGGTACTATGCAATACGGAATGCTTTAGAGTAATAGATGACTTACAGGTCATTTGACCTGGGGGGCCGCCGCGGGAGCGGACTGTGGGCATGATGGACCTGTGGTCTGACTCAGTAGAGGCGACGCTTATGTTCTTATGTCCATGTTAGATGCATCTACTTATGATACTGAGGAATGAATGGGAGTGCTTAGGTGTGCCGTGCTACATGTGTAACTGATAATATTCTATCATTTGCACGCGTCGCTTGGAAACACACCCATGACACATCTATGCTCTTTCCAGTGGCATAAAACAATTTTACATCATTGTATGTTTTCTTTTTTTAATTCTTTTTTTTTGCTTGAAAATTTATTGAAGATTTTCAAAAATACAGAAATAAAAAATAAACAAAACAGCTATGTGCCTTCTTTTTGATGTTTGCATTTGTTTCGGTTTTATAATAATAATAATAAAAATTTTATTCTTATATACCGCCAAAGCCGTGGTAGTTCGAGGCGGTTTACAGCAAAGAAGAGCTGGACAATCAGCGACTATAGGTACAATGTAAGATCATCAAAATACAGGAGAGCATGATACAGAGGTGAGGCATGAGAGAACTTGGGAACAATTCGGTTGGAGATGGAGAGGTAGGGCTTAAGAGGACTTGGTTACAAATTGGTTGAACAAGTTTGTTTTTATAAGGTTTCTGAAACTTAGGTAGGAAGAGGAGTGCGTGATAATGCTACCCAACCAATCGTTCCATTGACCTGCTTGGAAGGCAAGTGTTCTGTTCAGGTATCTTTTGTAATGGAGCATTCCTCTTATTTATCACCTATTTTTAGCTGACCAATTAATATGATTGGGTTCACGTCCCCCCTCTTTTTGTGATAATCCTGTCACTTTCTACATTTATGTGATGTTTAATATGGTATTTTGTTTCTTTTTAGGACAACGTCTTTTTTTTTTTTTTAATCATTTTTATTAAGGAGTCAACAAGTGCTGTTGATTTTATTCCTTCTATGCTCATCTTATAGGTTGGCTATGGTTTTTCCATGTTCTTTTATGTATATACAATCCTTATATTAGTTTTTATTAGGTTTGTATACATAATTTATTTGTTTAATTTGTTTAATTTTTGTTTTGTTTTAAATTTTAGTATTTGTGACCCCTGAGGCAGGCGTATTTTCACACCAAAACACAGTACTGTGTCGGGTCCCGACCATTGTGTTTGGACATAATAAATATTTTGACATCATCCAATTGGCTGTGTTCATTGTGGAAAGTCCATTTGTGCAAACAACATACTGTATATCAGAACAAAAAAATGGATCATAGACCAGAAACACAATCATCAACAACCAAAACGGTTCTATCACATGAGAATGCATGCTGCTATGCGCAATTGTCTACAACGGAGGGAGCACTTTTGCTAAAGTCAACCAGAAACTGTACAGAGGGGGGACCTGCTTTGAAACAGCCTGGCCAGGGAGAAACATGGATTCGCGTTGGCATTAAACCCCCTGATATGTCTTTAAAAGATAAGTGTTTCTCTATTTGCTCAGTCCTGTTACAGTAAAAACTCTTCACCAGTCTTAACAGTATAAAACAGATATACATAAACATGAGTGCTTAATAATATAAATCAGGGGTGTCCAACTTTTTGGCTTCCCTGGGCCGCATTGGCCAAAAAAATGTTTTTGGGGCCGCACAAATGCGCAAACGCTGCAGCAAGACAGAGGAAGGAGCTGGCAAGACGGTAAACACCCGGGGGCAGCAGAGGAAAACACTGCATCACCCTCGACCGGGGCCACACAAAATACTTTACGGGGCCACATGCGGCCCTCGGGCCACAGGTTGGACACCCCTGAATTATAAAGGATGCAGTAGAGCAAGCTGTGGATAATAAAATATTACACATCCCCCCTTTTACAAAACCATAGCATGTTTTTTAGCATCAACCTTTATTCCTCATTTTTTGGGGAGTGGAGGGGCCAGAATCTTAATAGACTGGCCATGTGGACATCCCAACAGGACAGTGACGCACCTTAGAGGGCGCTGCTGTGAACGTCTCATAAAGGGTACCAGGTACATATTTCACCAGGACCCCCTTTTAGTGTATGGTGATCCCTCCAAAACTCTCCCCCCCAATAAAAAAAACTTTGAGTATCCATCTGTCTACCACCCCAATAGTCCTTATGGCTGCAGGTGTCATCTATGTGGCAGTACAGTAGGTTTTGAGTGTTTTGCTGGGCTCACACTTTCCACCATAAATATAGTGGTTAGAGTGGCTTATGGGTCTTGCTACTCCTTTCTATGATTCACTAGCCCACCCACCAGGCTACATAAGACACCTAGGGAGGAAAATAATGTCATCTCATGAATGAGGTATAAGAAAAAAAACCAAGCAAATTGCCGCATATGAACAAAACTCAAAGAAAATCGGCAATGATATGAGGAGAAGAGGACACCTCCACTCATATAATGAAGAAAGAGGGGAAAATGAGTATAAACACAAAAAAGAAAGTTAGACTAATGAGATAGTGTGTAAAAAACTTATAAAAAAGAACAAGCTCCGATATCGCATAGGGTGGAGCGCGGCCAAATCGGCCGAAGCCTGTGCAAGCCGAGTGGGGCGGGGGGGGGCAGAGGGGAAGGGGGGAAGGCCAACCAATAGAGAGGAAGTGGGGAGGGGGGGTTAGGCTAGAATAGCGGGAGCGGAAGGGAGGTACAAAAAAGAAAGTTAGACTAATGAGAAAGTGTGTAAAAAAACTTATAAAAATAAGACCTCTGAACAAAACTTTAGAGACTTCAGTATCGGGGAACTGCAATGAAATTAGGTGCCCTATAGCAGTATCCCCCGGGCTAACTGATTCGTGAAGGCTATTGGAGCCCAAATTAATTTGCCTGATACATCATATTGTCTCTTTAAGTGCTCAAATAGTGCTTCAAAAAAACTACACCAGCTTATAAGGTTTCACACCAGCTGCATTATTCTTTTGCATAATAATGAGAGGTTTTACATACATTAGCTTGCTTTGATTGTTTATTGGACGCTTCTATACCTCTACTAATGACTGGGGAGTCAATTCTGAGCGGTTTGCATAAGCTTCAGTAAAGGTGTTACAATACCTGAGCTTCAGGTTAGAGAATGACATCTACTAGGCTTTCCAATACCAGGTGCTGCTGTTCTGGAGACAGGTATGTACTTTTGTATTCTGATCTTTGTGGGGTGTGAGGGGGTCAGTGAGCATTGGGGAAGTGCGTGGGGGGTCTTTACTTTATCTCTGCAGTGGTTATGTGGTCACTTTGGGAACCTTTTTAACACTTATACCCTTTTAAAATGGTGTCAGGTCAAAAGCGCGCTGGGACAAAGGCGCGCGCAGACAATTGAGCGCATTGCGGAGGCGTGCGCCGCAGAAAATTACTGATTTTAGGGCTCCGACGGGGGGCGTGGGGGGGAACCCCCCCCCACTTAATAGAGATCGTGCCGCGTTGTGGGGGCGTTGTGGGGGGTTTGGGGGTTGTAACCTCCCACATTTTACTGAAAACTTCACTTTTTCCCTGTTTGTAGGGAAAAAGTTAAGTTTACAGTAAAATGTGGAGGGTTACAACCCCCTAAACCCCCCATAACGCCGGCGCGATCTCTATTAAGTAAACTGGGAGGGCTCCCCCCAAAAAAACCCGGTCGGAGCCCCTAAAAACTATAATTTTCTTCGGCGCTCGCCTCCGTCTTGCGCTCAGTTGTCGGCGCGCGCCTTTGTCTTTCGCGGGGTTGTCTATGAACCTTTAAAACAGGTCTAACTCAAAATGCATAAGTTCCGTCCAGGACGTCTGCCAAAACATTTGCTTATCCCTGCAGGACGGCCAAATCTAATTCTGCCCAGCCTGCTCAAATGCCGCCCATAACACTCCTACCAACACGCTCCTTTGAGCTCTGGACATGCAGTGAGAGAAATGTCTTGTTAGATGTCCAGGAAAATAGTTTTGATTATCGGCACTCGGACGTCCTATGGATTAAGACGTCCAAGTGCCGACTTAGGTGGGTTTTTGGATGTATGGATGTTTTGATTATGAGCCCCATTACCTTTGAGAATCTAGTTTCTGAAACCTGACTATGCGGGATTCAGTATGTTGTGGAGTTCTTAAAAATCCTGGTGGCCATAGATAACAGTTTGACCCTAAAGACCACTTTGGAAACCAATCTGTAGGGTCAAATCGAGAGAGAGCTCTTTTTACCAAGGTTGAGCTCAAAATGGATGCGTGCAAAAGAATGGGAAGCACATGATGCAATATGCAGATTATAACATCCTCTTCATTTTCCTGAGATATGCTCATTGAAATAAATAAAAAGATATTTGCAACAAAACATATTTTAATTAACTATTCAAGTCTTAAAAACCAAGGATTTTGGACCGATTGCTTGGCTTTTATGGATAGATATAAAGGGGAAAGGGAGGATTTGGACAGTTAATGCAATATTTTGGAACATGTCTATTAAAAATAAGTCATAAAATTTTGCATAAAATGCTAATGACAACTTCCTGGGCTATTTTCCCCTGATTTGTTGCAGCATGACTTAATTAACATAACCCATGAAACAACATGCCCTAATCTCCATCCCCCTGCGAGCTGCATAAACTCAGACTGAACTCATCCCCTGGATCAGTTAACTAGCTAATGCGATAGATTAAGATCTGGTTCGTAACTCTTACAATAATTAATCTGATGCAATAAACATTTAACTAGCTGTATAAGACCCACACTAATAGCAACGATCTGGCTATAATCCTCTATGCCATGGCTAGAAGGTAGCTTTCAAAACTGTGGTATAGCCTTTTTTTTTTTTTTTTTTTAAATAATACACACTCCTCCTATGTGATTGCTGTGGTTGTTATTGTTAGTCTTGCCAGATCATAATCATTTTATAATTGTGACAATCCCCCTGAAAACGTCTGTTTCTAAAATTAATGGCTGATTTCACAGACCATTAACCATCAAAGGCAACAGTTCATTAACCACTGGCAACAACCAGTTTCCAGGGGTTACTGCTTAATTCAGCGCTCGTGGTGCTTTTGCGGGGGGATGGAGAGAGCTGAATAGCTAAGCAGACTTTTTTTTTTTTTTTTTTCTGAAAATCCGGCTTCAGGTAAACTGAGGTTCAGCCCCGCTCACTGCAGAACGGAAAAGCAGAGCTGTATTCTGCACCTGAGGAAAATATCAAGGGCGCCCTCCTTCAGATTAAATGATAGGCTCAGTTATTTTACACTATTGGGTGTGATCTATACAGCTCTCGTAATAATACATATACTGATTTCTTGGTTCGCCGGAATTTAGGGCTCCTTTTACGAAGGTGCCCTAGCGGTTTTAGCGCACGCTACAATGCCGCGCGCATTAGATGCTAATGCCTCCATAGAGCTTAGAAACATAGAACATGACGGCAGAAAAGGGCCACGGCCCATCTAGTCTGCCCACACTAATGGCCCACCCCCTAACTACCTCCATGAACAGATCCCACATGCCAATCCCATCTTTCCTTAAAATCTGGAACGCTGCTGACCTCAATTACCTGTTGTGGAAAATTATTCCAGTGGTCAACCACCCTTTCGGTGAAGAAATATTTCCTGGTGTCGCCATGAAATTTCCCACCCCTGATTTTCAACGGATGCCCTCTTGTTGCCGTGGGTCCTTTAAGGAAAAAGAGATCCTCTTCCACCTCGATACAGCCCGTGACATATTTCGATATGTCATGGGCCGTATTGAGGTGGAAGAGGATCTCTTTTTCCTTAAAGGACCCACGGCAACAAGAGGGCATCTGTTGAAAATCAGGGGCGTTAGTATTTTTAATTTAGCGCGTGGTTTGCGCGCGTTAATCTTCAGCGCGCACTAAAAACGCTAGCACACCTTAGTAAAAGGAGCCCTTAATTCCATGTTTTTTTGGTTTTGTTTTTTTAATGTGCATTCTCTGTGTTTAGTGCTGGGTCAGGTTTCTATGATCTTCGCATGATGTATAAAATAACTGGTCCTACTATATGGCTAATATTCGGAATAATCAAACTGTTATTATACACCAGTCATTCTATTGGGTGTGATCTATACAGCTCTCTTAATAATACATATACTGATTTCTTGGATCGTCGGAATTTAGGGCTCCTTTTACTAAGGTGCGCTAGCGTTTTTAGCATGTGCTATAGCGCGCGCCAGCTGAAAAATTACCGCCTGCTTAAAAGGAGGCGGTGGCGGCTAGCGCGCCTGGCATTTTAGCGCGCGCTATCCCGCGCGTTAAGGCCCTAACGCACCTTTGTAAAAGGAGCCCTTAGCGCAGTAAGCCTTCACATCTTGTTTGGAAAGCTGCTGAAACACTTAGATAAGTGTTTATAAAGTTTTCTAAATATATTATTAAACAATTAAATTATTGAAGTATTAAAATACATGGCTAAAAAGAAAAAAATATTAGAAGGATAGATGACGATTTCAGTAGCTTTCCAAACAAGATGTGAAAGATTACTGAGCTAAGGGCTCCTTTTACAAAGGGCCTTAACGCACGGGATAGCGCACACTAAAATGCCGTGCGCGCTAGCCGCTACCGCCTCCTTTTAAGCAAGCGGTAATTTTTCGGCTAGCGCACGCTAAAAACGCTAGCGCACCTTAGTAAAAGGAGCCCTAAATTCCGACGATCCAAGAAATCAGTATATGTATTATTAAGAGAGCTGTATAGATCACACCCAATAGAGTGACTGGTGTATAATAACAGTGTCCGAATATTAGCCGTATAGTAGGACCAGTTATTTTATACATCAGATGAAGATCATAGAAACCTGACCCAGCATTAAACATAGAGAATGCACATTAAAAAAACAAAAACAAAAAAACATGGAATTAAGGGCTCCTTTTACTAAGGTGTGCTAGCGTTTTTAGCGCGCGCTGAAGATTAGCGCGCGCAAACCACGCGCTAAATGAAAAATACTAACGCAAGCTTTATGGAGGCTTTAGCATCTAGTGCGTGTGGCATTGTAGCATACGCTAAAACCGCTAGGGCACCTTCATAAAAAGAGCCCTAAGTCTTTTTCTTCAAGCCCAAAACTTCATATTAGCACGCAATAAACACTAACACGTCCATTGTAGTCTATAGACACGTTAGCGTTTAGTGCGTGCTAATATTTATCACATGCTAAAATGGCTAGTGCATGTTAGGAAAAGGACCTCTTGCAAATAACTTGTTAAACTCTATGAACTTGACACTAACAGTTTTAGGCCCTGTTTTACTAAACCGCGGTAGAGGTAGAGCCCGAGACACTCAGGCCCGGATTCTGTAAACTGCGTCCCGATTGTAGGCAGCTGTAGGCATCCTACAGCTGTCTAATCAGCCAATCGGGAGGCACTTTTCTAAAAAAAATGCTCCCAGAGAGGCCGCCTATATTGAAGGTGCCTCAAGGAGCCTAGGGAGGCCCACAAGCCCGCCTAAGCTTGCCTAAGGCTAGGCAGTAACCGTAGGCGAACCTAGGTGGCCCTACGCATCTCCCTAGTAGAGCGGGAGACGCTTACAATGTAGGCCAGAAAAATGCTGGCCTACATTGTAAGTAGACGCGGCCACTATACTTGTTCGTAACAAGGGATCTACCTGCCGCGATTAGTATAGTGGCTATGGCCACCAGTCTCCCCTTCCTACCCCTACCCCTAAGCGAATGAGGAAGGAGGGTCGTCCAATTCATTCTGCTAAAAGACCCCCCTACCCGCCCCGACGATCACGGCAGTAGGGAGCCTAACCCCTCCTGCCAGTAGGCCCTCACCCTTTCCCGACGATCGCAGCTTGAAGGTGCCCAAACCCTCCTGCCAAAAGACCCCCTTACCCTTTCCCGATGATCGCGGCATGAGGGTGCCCAACCCCTCCTTGCCAGTAGGTCCCCCTACCCTTTCCCGACGTTCACAGCAGGAGGGAGCCCATCCCCTCCTAACAAAATGCCCCCCACTCGCCCCGATGATCACGGCAGGAGGGTGCTCAACCCCTCCTGCCGGTAGGCTCCCCATCCTTTCCCAACGATCGTGGCAGGAGGGTGCCCAACCCCTCCTGCTGGTTGCCCCCCAATGAACCCCCCCCCTAATGAAATGCCCCATCCCCCCTCCCCGGACGACCCCCCAATGAAAAAACCCCTATGGAACCCCCCCCTGGGCTCACCAGGAAATTGGCTGGCCATCCGGGTCCTTGCACCGGCCGGCCAGCCAACAGGCCCGCCTCCATCCAAATGAGGCGGGCCCACCCCTCCCCTGCCCAACCCACAGGAGCCTAGGGCCTGATTGGCTCAGGCGCCTAAGGCCCCTCCTATGGCCGGGGCCTTAGGTACATGGGCAAAGATGATCCTTTTATTATGGTGCTACAGTTCAGGATTATATTAGATCTGTGTCTTGCAAACTTTGCGAGCTGAATTACACTAAACTGGCGGCCGCAGCTTGAAGGCATCCAGAAGTGCACGGACATCAACGTGCTGACATCACGCGCATGCATGATGTCATCACATTGATGCCCGCCCATACGCAGAGGCCCTCCAAACTGCAAAGAAGACGCGCGGAGAGGAGAGGCACTGGCGGCACTTGACTGCCTACAGGATTTGCCTCTCACTGCAAGAGGTGTGTCCTGTAGGCAGTCAGCCGGTGTCGGCGCCTCTCCTCCTCCCTGGCATCTCGCGGCACACTTGAAATCTCAGGCGACCCACAGTTTGCGATTCACTTGGCTTTTCTATGCTTTTCTGAGCTTCAGAAGACTCTTAGGCTCACACGTGGCAGCTCAGAACAGAGAACGCCATTTCCCTGGTCAACCCCTCCCTTTGCATCCCCCCACCAAAAAAAAAAACCCCTTCAACATCTTTAGTACTGTGCAGCATCACTTATCTACTGCTTGTAAACCAGCTGCTTGACCTTCTGACAACAGGGGAAATCAAACATTTCCACAGCAGTGGAAGAACTTATCCAATTCCATTTTATGCAGACTTCATTTCAGGCCCTAAGGAACGCCTTTTTCATTTTACCGGCGCCCTTTCCTCTTCACCCTGACCTGCCTCTACATTCCCCAGTAACTCAGCCTTTATCTTCGTGTACAAAGGGCAAGAGCCTGCTGTTTCTTGTTCCAGCTTCAAAGAATTATCCCTGCAAAGAAATAGTCCACCCATGAATACATAAGAGTAAACTGGCACTCATCTCCTCCCTGAACTGTCAACAAGTGTGTGTTAGATATTAAACTGCTTAAATCATAGAATATCTGCAAATAGCAGACGAGATGAATGGCAATGGTGCTCCGACAATATGCAATATCTTGAGGGCACTCAGCTTTATTGTAGCGTAATATCTTTTAACCTTTAGAAAACTATGGGGTTAATAATAATTTTTAAAAAAGTCTAAAAAGTGTCCTAAATGGCTACTTGGACGATCAGAAAGCCTGATCGTCCAAATACCCATAACCAAAGCTGGTTTTTAGACGTATCTAAAACCAGCTTAGGCCTTTCCCCTGCCTCTAAACGCACAGAGAGAAAAGAGGTGTGTTTAGAGGAGGGGAAAGGGCGGGCAGAGGGCGGGAGGTAGGCCGACCTACACCTAGGCGTACAACAGGTATAACCAAAACATTTACAGGTTGCCTAGTCGGCACTTAGACCTTTTTGACTTAGACGAAGTCAAACCATGTCTAAGTGCCGAAAAAGGGGCCGCTGAGCTGATGGCCGCTGGCGCCATCGGTTCAGTGGCCCGGCAACCTACCCACCACAAGCATCGCAGCAGGAGAGATGCCTCATCTCCACTACCACGATGCCATCACTCCTCTACCCGAACTGCCGCGACCCGCGGCAGGAGAGATGCCCTATCGGAGGGGAGGGGGATTCTGTCGAGGGCAGGAGGGCCTGGGATCCCTCCTGCCCGTATTGTAGTAGGGGGTGGGGGTAGGGGGTCGCCAGGGCCAGGGGGGCTTGGGCTCCCTCCTGGCCCAATCCAGTAGGGGGGGGGGTCGCCGGGGCCAGGAGAGCTTGGGCTCTCTCCTAGCCCGTTCAATCGGAGAGGGGGGGTCGCCGGGGCCAGGAGAGCTTGGGCTCTCTCCTGGCTCGTTCAATCGGAGGGGGGGTCGCCGGGGCCAGGAGGGCTTGGGCTCCTTCCTGGCCAGATCGAGTCGAGGGGGGGGCACGATCGCCGGGGCAAGAGAGCTTGGGCTCCTTCTTGCCCCGATATCGTCGGGGATGCCTCGGGGCAAGAGGGCTTGGGCTCCCTCTTGCCCCGATGTTGTCGGGGGGGGGGGGGGTTCGCGGTTGGACGGGGCAAGAGGGCTTGAGCTCCCTCTTGCCCCGATGTTGTCGGGGGGGGGGGTCGCGGTTCAACATGGCAGGAGGGCTTGGGCACCTTCCTGCCTGGATCGTTGGGGGGGGGGGGGGGGGTTCTGTAACCGGTGTTGTTTTTGACAGACACCGGTTACAGAATCCAGCTTTTAGGCGAAGGACTGGCTCCTCCTTCGCTTAAAAGCCCTTCTATTGGACGTTTGGAGCTTAGGTGTTTTTTTTGGTTCATTATGGCCAAAAAGTGTAGATGTCGTGGGGGTGTACTTTTAGACGTAGTGGTGATCTGGGCGTTTAGTAGAGGCAGGCCATAATCAAAACAAGGACGTTTGTTTTGCTTATGGACACTTTCCCTGCTTTTGCTTTGAACGTTTAAGGACTTAGGCCAAAAGGGGACTTAGACGTTTTTTTTTTTATTATGCCCCTCCACATGTATATTAGAAGGGTGCTGAAAGTTCTCAGCCCAACGAAGAAGGGAAAGACGTGGAGCCATGAAACGTACAAGTTATTCCACATATTCACCTCGAAGTTCAACACACTTGGCACGTCGTGTCTGAAGTTTCTGTAAGCTTTCCCAAAAATACTCTGGCTGGTCACTCAAATACTGCTCCGCTGTTGCCATCGCCTCTGAACCACTCAAAACTCTTTATAAGGTTTGGAAACAGAAAATAGTCTGCTGGAGCAAGATCTGGTGAGCAGGATGGATTGTCTGTGCACTGAAACCCCAATTGCGTCAAAACATCCATTGTTCTGCCAGCCTTGTGAGCAGGTACTGAGATGGGCATGGTATCAGCCGCCACGGCGCAGTACATTTCACAACTTCCCTCTCCTTTTCCTTTCAATTCCTCCTTTAATCGGCACAACAAGTTACAGTAGTATTCTGCATCAACTGTTTGGCCCCTTGGAAGATAATCGGTCAGGACATCAACTTCCTAATCCCAAAACACTGTGGCCATGACCTTTCCTGCTGACTTTTGGATCTTGAATTTCCTTGGCCTTGGAAAACCTGAGTGCTGACATTGTGTGGATTGTTGTTTTGTCTCAGGATCAGAGTGGTATAACAACCGTTCCTCAACTGTAACTAGTTGTTCCAAAATGTTGGCACCAGCTCGCTGAAAATGCTGCAAAATCATCTTTGGAAGTGTCCACTCAACATTGTTTCTCTTCAGCATTCAAACATTTCTTCTCTCTCCATCTCCATCTCCATCATCCATACCCTCTGCGTCGGTCCTGTCTGGTCTTTATCCTCCCTCCTCCACACTCGGCATCTACTTTCTTAGAGCTCCTATCCATTCCCCTGTGTCCAACCTTATCCAGCTTCTCCTCCTCTCTTCCTACCTGCTCTAGTGAAACCATGCTGCCTTAGGTCCTGCAATCCATTGCATTCCAGAAATCTCATTATTCTCTGTTTTAAAAGTGTTTCCAGTAATTTATTTGCCACAGAGGTCAAACTAACTAGCCGGTAATTCCCAGAATCCTCCTTACTTCCACTTTTATGGAGAGGGGGGGGGAACCGCATCTGCTCTTCTCCAATCCTCCAGGACCCCTCCTAATTCTAAAGAAGCATTGAAAAAGTCAGAGAGCCAAGCCACCCGAACTTTCCTGCTTCATTAGGCGCCATCAGACGTATACCCTCTAGCTCAGGGGTGTCAAAGTCCCTCTTCGAGGGCGCAATCCAGTCGGGATTTCATGATTTCCCCCAATGAACATGCATGAGATCTATTAACATACAATGAAAGCAGTGCATGCAAATAGATCTCATGCATATTCATTGGGGAAATCCTGAAAACCCGACTGGATTGCGGCCCTCAAGGAGGGACTTTGGCACCCCTGCTCTAGCTGCATCATTTTGTCTAGGCTGTGTCAGAAACACTTTGTAGCAATAGTTTTCTGGCGTTATTCTTGGGATAGTTACACATTGGCCTCTTTTTCCCTAAAAGGACTCTTCACATAGGCTTGCAAAAGCTTTCAGTTCAAAAGTCATCATTTTGGAACCCTTTCAGCATTCTTTCACTGAAGGGTTTGACGCAAAACTTCAGGGTATAGCCATTAACAAAACAAAATTTCTCCATAAAGGTTCTTCAGTTCATAAACGCAGAAGTCTTTTCCCTCCATCCAAACTAGCTTTTACCAGGATCACCTGACTTTTTATAATTAGATCCCAAGAAGCAAAATAGATTTTATGCTGCTTATCCTTGGAATAAGCAGCGGATTTCCCCCTTTACTTAAAAATGCCCACTGGCTCCCCATTCTTCATAGCCTTCATTGACAAACTACTCATTCCTCACGCACCCGCCAGAACTCTCAGATCTTCGTCCCCCAAATCTACTCTTCGTTCCCTCTCTTAAGACTTTTTGCACCCGCCGTATAACCTGCTTTGCTGTTACTGCTCCCCTTATTTGGAACTGCCCCCCTATATCAGGGAAGAATCAAATTTAGATAAATTTAAAGGTTCTTTAAAAAGTTTCTTATTTAGAGATGCCTTTGAGCACTAACATTGGTACTCCTTCTTCGCTCTCTCTTTTTTGAATTTCTAGGCTGTATGAACAATACCTCCCTTTCCTCCTGTCTTATCCTTCTCCGCTCTCTTTTTCTTAATCTTATTGTAGTTCATCACTCTCCCTCTTGTATCTCGTTAGTCTGTCCTGTCTTTGTAATAAGTTATTTTGTTGTTATTGACCCACCCCCCCTCCGATTATATTATATCATGTACAATTGCTTAGAATTAAGAAAGGCGATATATCAAATGTTCATTAAACTTGAAATTATCCAAGCCTTTTTGAAACCCCGCTAAGCTGATTTCACCACATTCTCCGGCAACGAATTTGAGTTTAATTACATGCCATGTGAAGAAATATTTTCTCCTGTTTGTTTTAAATCTACTACTTAGTAGCTTCATCGCATGCCCCCTAGTCCTAGTATTTTTGGAAAGAGTGAACAAGCGATTCACATCTACCCTTTCCGCTCCATTCAAGGACATGGTAGAATTATATGACTTCTGCGAGGCTTCTGGAGAAAGCAGAGCTAACTGAAGAAATTCTAATTTTACCAATGGCAGCTATGATATCATTCTTTGTACTAACTTCTCCACCCCACCTCACCTCCCCCCTACCCCACTCTTATCCTGATACCCAGTCTTTATCCTGTAGGAGACCCATGCATGACACTTTTGAATTGGGGGGGGGGGGGGAATTCTATAAATGGCACCCAAAGTTAGGGGCAGAATGCTAGCTCGACACAAATTATTCACCCTTGAGAAGAGAAGACTGAGAGGGGATCTGATAGAGACTTTTAAATTACTAAAAGGAATCGACAAAATGGATCAAGCTCCCTCACCAGCAGGGGGAAAGGATGATGAGCAAGAAACAGCGTTATTCACATTGGCAAATGTGACTCAGACTCGGACCAGAGGTCATGGCCTGAAGCTGAGAGGGGACACGGCCAGGACAAATGTCAGAAAGTTTTGCTTCGCACAGCGAGTGGTGAACGCCTGGAACTCTCTCCCGGAAGAGATGGTGGAGGAAACCACCATTCTAGGATTTAAGGGAAAATTGGACGCACATCTTCTTGCAGGACACATCGAGGGATACAAGTGACTAAGGTATTCGCCAGGGTATGCCTGGCTGAGCCTCTCCGTGTGCGGATCACCGGACTAGATGGACCCCAGGTCTGATCCAGTGCAGGCATTTCTTATGTTCTTATGAATGAGCAATGCGATTGCTGAAACTTGGCGTAAATGCCGGCATGCAACTAATGGCAATTGGGCATGTAATTGACTCTGTTCTATTACATTCAGCCAAATTCTGTATACTGTATAGCACCTTAGGTTGTGTGTGCAAATCGATGCACATAGCCGATTTGCATGTGCAACTTAATTATTTAATACGCCAATCAGCGCTCATGATCATCAATGAACACATCTTAGTGTAATTCAGTGTGCCGCAGACTTTTTGAAGCCGCGGCTCACTAAACGCAAGGACGTGGCTGGAGGGCATTCAGAACGGTGCAGATGTTGACGCTATGACATCACGTGCAGGTGTGACATCATCACATCGATGTCCGCGTATGCGCAGATGTCCTCCGGCCCCAGACCTGAGCCTCCTATTACCACCGGTGGGGGAGGGGGATGCTGGAGAGGGAGGGTCGCAGAGAGGAGGAGAGGCGCCAGCGCCTCCTACTGGATGCGCCCCTTGCTGCGAGAGGTCGGCCAGCGCTGGTGCCTCTCCTCCTCGGGCGTCTCACGGCACACCTGAAATCTGCTGCGAAACACTAGTGTGCCACGGCACACATTTTGCGATACACTACTGTAATTGATGGTAATTGGCACTAATTAGAAGTTATGTGCAGTGGCTATGCAGTTACCTAGCATATGTGACACCCGGGGCCCATCATTTTTTGACACACCCCCATCTGTACGAAAAACATGATTTTTAGTAACAATCCACACGTCACACATGAGTACCTAGGAAAAGGCAGCATCTTACATACTGCAGTGAGCAGTACAACATAAGTACACCTATTGTAAAACTAAACAAGCCAGACTAGTACAGATCAATCTTACACCGTCAATCCTAACAGAAAACCATGTTTTTCGAATACACAGAACACAGAAAACACCTTTGCTTAATATGGAATATGTCATCACAAAGTAATCCCTCCCCCTTTTACAAAACTGTAGTGTGGATTTTAGCCACGGTGGTAACAGCTCAGATGCCAACGCTAAAAAATGCTCTACAGTTTTGTAAATGGGGAGATAGAATAAAAATATGTAGACAAAGGTTAAACTGAAGCACCAAGAAGCTGGACTCTGCATACAATGCAACATCACAGAAACAGCAATGCATCTCCCCTAAAGCAAAAAATAAATAAATAAATATAATTTTTTTTTCTACCTTGTCTTCTCTGGTTTCTGCTTTCCTCATCTTCTTGTCACTCTCTTCCTTTCATCCACTGTCTACCCTCTCTCTGCCCCTTCTATATGGCATCTTCTCTCTGTCTATTCCCGTTCTAGAAACTATGCATCCCCCTTCCATTTCTCCCTTCACTCCCATTAGTCTGGCATCCATCTTCCTCCCTTCCCTCCTCCAATGGTCTGGCATCTCTCCTCTCCTCTTCTTCCCTTCCCTCTCCCACACCCATATAGTCTGGTATTTCACTCTCTCCTCTCCCTTCCCCCCACTTCCATCAGCATCTGCCCCCTTTCTCTCTCTCTAACCCAATTCCATGCAGTATCCTTCCCCCTTATCTCTCTTTCCCTGCAATTTCATCAGCATCTGCCCCTTTCTCTCCCTCCACCATGCTTCCATACCACCCTGACCCCTTTCTCACCCTTCACCATGATTCCATACCACCCTGACCCCTTTCTCACCCTTCACCATGATTCCATACCACCTTGACTCCCTTTCCCACCCTTCACCATGATTCCATACCACCCTGACCCCCTTTGTCACCCTTCACCATGATTCCATACCACCCTGACTCCTTTTCTCACCCTCCACACCCTTCCATACCACCCTGACCCCCCTTTGTCACCCTTCACCATGATTCCATACCACCCTGACCCCCCTTTGTCACCCTTCACCATGATTCCATACCACCCTGATTCCTTTTCTCACCCTCCACACCCTTCCATGCCACCCTTACCCCCTTTCTCACCCTTCACAATGTTTCCATACCACCCTGATCCCCCTTTCTCATCCTCCACACCCTTCCATACCAACCTGACCCCCTTTGTCACCCTTCACCATGATTCCATACCACCCTGACCCCCCTTTGTCACCCTTCACCATGATTCCATACCACCCTGACCCCCTTTGTCACCCTTCACCATGATTCCATACCACCCTGACCCCCTTTGTCACCCTTCACCATGATTCCATACCACCCTGACCCCCCTTTGTCACTCTTCACCATGATTCCATACCACCCTGATCCCCCTTTGTCACCCTTCACCATGATTCCATACCACCCTGATCCCCTTTGTCACCCTTCACCATGATTAAATACTCCAACCGCTTTCATGAAGCGATCCCATCCCCAATGTTTTATCCTTTCCCTCTCCATTTCCTTTCCTTTCCTTTTTTTAACTTCTAACAATGTAACTTTTCCCTTCCCCGCTTTCTTCCTCACCATCACTACCTAGTATGTCTTGTTAAAGTCTGAATGTTCACGACCCCACTCTAAATATCATTTTTATTAGTATTACTTTTATCCTATTTTAATTTGATACTTGTTGATGGTCGGTATATTAAAATTTAATAAAACTTAAAACTTGAAACTTGATTCCATACCACCCTGACCCCCTTTGTCACCCTTCAGCATGATTCCATACCACCCTGACTCCCTTTCTCACCCTCCACACCCTTCCATGCCACCCTGACTTCCTTTCACCACCCTACTATGCTCCTTTCTTTCTCCTTCCCAAAGGTCCCGCGATGACTGCTTCTGCTCCGGATGGAAGAGGTAAGTGACGTCGGAGGGGGCTGGGCCGGCAGACGCAGTTAGTTGCAGCAAGATCCTGCAATGACTGCGGCTGCCGGTCCACTTCCCCCCAACGTCACTTACCTCTTCCGGAACAGAGGCAGTAGACAGCACAGTCAACGCGGGACCTACGTTCACTTCAGCGCGGCTGCCGACTCTGCTCTAAGTACGGCAGCTGTGATGAGGTGCCGTTTGTAGCAGCGTGGGAGGTTCAGTCGGCTGTGTACCCCCTTGGAATGTGCACCCGGGGGGACTGCTCCCCCCCTTGGTAAGCCACTGGTTATGTGCACAACTTTTTCAGTGCATTCTACAAAGTGACACACATTACATCTAGTGCACAAATCTGAAAAGGTGGCATGGCCAGGGGGAGGAGCATGGGTGGATCTTTGGCATTCCTAAAAGTTAGGCGCACTGTTAGAGAATACACCAGATCCACGCACAGCTTAGGCTCAGGTATTTAGGCCTGGTTTTCAGTGGCCTAAATGGGTGTGCCTAAATGTTAGTTACATGTACGGCCACACAGTAGTGTAATAAGGGGAGGGATGGGGCGGAATGCCCCAGGCACCATCTTTATGGGGGGGTGCCTCTCCCGCATACCTCTTGAAGTGTTTGCCAGTGCAAGCGGCATTTTCCACCTGCTGCTCGCGCCAGCCTCAGCTCTCTTCTGATGTCACTTCCTGGTCAAGGGACCAGGACGTGTCATCAGAACGGAGCCCAGACCGGCGTGAGTAGCAGGTGGAAGATGCTGCTCGCACCAACAAATGTTTCATCAAGTACATGGGGGGCAGGGGAGATGCTCAAGTAACGAGGGGGAGGGACGGGGAGGAGCAGGGGGTGCCATCGTTCTGGATGCCAACTTCCCTAGTTATGTGGTCACTAAGCGTGATTCTATACACGTGAAACGCTATGCCCTGTCCATATCGACGCTCAATTTTTTCATACCAAATATAGAATTTAGCCCATTGCGCCTAAAGTCTGGGAGTGCCTCTGATCTGCCCATGAATCTCCCCATGGCAATGCCCTCTTTGGAGTTGCATACTCTAAAATTTAGTCACACAAGACATTCAAACACTTCTCTCTCCTTCGCCATCATCCATTCCCTCTGCATCGGCCCTGCCCTGTCTTTATCCACCCTCTGCCACACTCGGGATCTACTTTCTTAGAGCTCCTACACATCCCCCTGTGTCCAACATTATCCAGCTTCTCCCCCCTTTCAGGGCAGATCAACACATAAACCCAAATGACTGCCAATGAGCACTAATTATTGATTGTTAATGGTTCACATGTATCCGGGATCTGCACCCAAATTTGAGCAACTTATACAGAATCTTGGGTTTTGTGTGTAAATGAATGGTTTGTTAGCACCCTGGAGACATATTAATGCATTCTCATTACGTTTCAGTGTGTTTGTACCAGAGTTACCTCGGAAACATATACAATAACCAGTAGAGAAATACAAGAGTGAGCCACAATGAACCCAAAGTATATGAAACAATTTGTTTCCGAAAATGAATGGGATCCTAAATACCAGTTTATAGTTAAAATGAGTACTTAGGTTTATTAAGTACATAGCACATTAATCTATTTGGCATGCAATTAATTCAAAATTACATGAGCACTAAATGTGTAATTAAATCTGCAAGGAATGTTTAGACATTTAGGTGGCATTTATGAAAAAAAGGCCACAGTAAGTTTATTAACCAGTAATTAATTGCTAAAGTACGGGCCCCTTCACGAGTATGAAGACTGAAACCAGCTTGCTTTATCTATATCGTTAGATGATAATTGAGGGTTTTAACACATCTTTCAAGTGAAATCATCGATATGCAGGTGTAAGTCATTAAAATAAAGAGTACTCAGGGCGGTATTAATTTGTCAAGGGCCCCTAGGCACACAAGTCCACTGGGCCCCCTGCTCCCCCGTACTCTACCCCACCACCATGCCCCGCCCCCATTTATTTACCCATTTTCTTATTTACTTCTTTATTTCCACTTTATTTATTTTATTTTAAAATTCAAAATAGAGAATGACACGGTGACAAAATTCATCACCGTTCCCGTCCCCGCGGATAACCGCGGGAAATAATCCCATGTCATTTTCTAGTGTCTATTTCAGCCTCAGTCCTTCTACACCAGCATTATTTAAAGCAAAGCTGGGCCCATTCATACTCTGATTCTTATGGGAGCCAAGGATAATGAAGCCATTGTGACATCACTGATGTGATTGGCTCTTAGGCACTGGTGGAATGAGGCATTATGACATCACAATATCTGCTCTGGATACCAGAGACTGTCATTCTGTAGTGTCTGTTTCAACCTCAGTCCTTCTACACCAGCATTCTTCAAAGCAAAACTTGCGGGTCAGTGGTTGTGGCCATTCATACTCTGATTCTTATGTGATCCAAGGATAATGAAGCCATTGTGTCATCACTGATGTGATTGGCTCTTAGGCACTGGTGGAATGAGGCATTATGACATCACAATATCTGCTCTGGATACCAGAGACTGTCATTCTGTAGTGTCTGTTTCAACCTCAGTCCTTCTACACCAGCATTCTTCAAAGCAAAGCTTGCGGGTCAGTGGTTGTGCCCAATTATACTCTGATTCTTCCCTCTCTCCTTAAAGAATGACATGAAGATGGTTTCCCACGGTTATCCGCGGGGACGGGAACGGTGATGAATTTTGTCACCGTGTCATTTTCTACTTCAAAACAAACAACAAAGATGACCATACCAGTGCCAGTGGACAGTTTTTCTTCTAGGCAACCTCCAAACATCTCTGAACAAATCCCCCCCTTCCTTCCTAGAGGAAGAGATCTTCAGCTGGCAGGGCTTTGGGAAGGGAAGGGGTAAAACGCGGATCTAAACCCGCACGTCCTTAAAAATCTGAGGTCCGTACCACTTTTTATGTGTAATCAATTTTTATTTTCAAACAGAAAAGCAACCTACAAAGTACAGGCAACCGTGGAATAACAACAAAGTAGAACCCAAATACAAAATAGACTAACCCAGCACCCTGCCACTTTAGTCTCAGCATAGGTTTTGGCTCTGACAGACCTCCATGACACTTTAGCTCTGACAGATCCTAATGCTTCACTCTCCCTATGCTGAGACTAAAAGTGGCAAAACATTTGCCACTTTTAGTCTCAGCATAGAGAGGAAAAGGCATTAGGGTCTGTCAGAGCTAAATTGTCATAGAGGTCTGTCAGAGCCATAACCTGTGCTGAGACTAAAAGTGGCAAGGACCTCAGATTTTTAAGGATGTGCGGGTTTAGATCTGTGAGGTCTGCTTTTTACCCTTTCCCCCTTTGAGAAGCCCACCAATTTATATTTTGCATTTCGGTAGGATGCATGGGGCATGGTGGGAAGAAAATTTAGTGCCCGCTATTTTATTGGACTAATACATTTCTCAATTAGATTTCTTCAGGTCAGTAAACTATACTGCTGTTACAGTATTCCTGTCCTGATCTGAGGAAAGGAGTTATGGTCTCTGAATTAGTAAAAAATGTATTAAAATTAGTCCAATAAACAGAATCACCTTATTTCCATTTTCTATTAATAAACAATTATCAACACAGCTACAATAATGCTTTATCCTACAGCAAAAATAAATAAATAATCAAATAGTTTTTTCTGCCATAAGGTGGTAAAATGGGCCAAAGAGACTACGAGGAAAAAATAGCCAAAGAGGCAAAAAACTTCAAGCTGTTCTTTCAATATATTAAGGGGAAACGTCCCACGAAGGAAGTGGTGGGACCGTTGGATGACCAAGGAATAAAGGGAGTGCTAAAGGAGGACAAAGCAATCGCTGACAAACTGAACACATTTTTTGCATCTGTATTTACCGAAGAGGATATGCACAGCATACCGGAACCCATCAGGCTATATGCTGGAAACGAAGATAGGAAAAGAATCAGCTCCGATACCCATAGGGAGGAGCGATGGCAAATCGGCCGGAAGCCGTTGCCAATAGTCGCCGGGGGGGGGGGGGGGGGCGGGGGGAGGAAGGGTAGATAAAAGAGGAGTGGGAGGGAGGACGCACCCCTTTTCAGCGACGCAAGAGATTAGAGAAGGAGGCAGCATTTCCACCTCCTTATATCTCCATCGCCACCCTTCTGCTTGTTTTGCAATAAAACAATTTTAACAACGACAACAACAGAAATATATTTCAAATAACTAACCGTCCTAGTCAGGTAAGACTCTTCTGCCGGCAGCGGCCACGTGGCAGCGGCCCTCAATTTGCCTTCCGGCCCTCAACGCTGCGGGCACACGTGTGCCAACGCAGGCCCGATCTTCTGCAGCCCGGCGATCCGCCTCGCGTTTACGTTCGCTGCCTCGCACGCGGATAGCAAGCCGCTGCCCCAAAAGGGGGGGGGGGAGGACGCGGAGGACGCTTACGCGGAGGACGCTTTCTGCTGTTTCGGCCTGCCCGGGAGCATCTGCTCCTCTTCCCGCCGGCAAGCCGCGGCCCGGAAGAGGGTTAGGAGGGGGGGGGGCCGGAGAGGGCGCATGCAAGCTGGGGAGCATCTGCTCCGCTTCCTGCCGGCGAGCCCAGGGAGGTAGCGTTCATGCTGGCTGTGAGCGCTGGCTGTGAGCATCTGTTCCGCGTCCTGCCGGCTAATACAAAAAAAAAAAACAAAAAAAACTTAAGCCGGCTTTCTGCAGCGCGCGATCCGGTGAAGGAGATCCACGTGTCGCTTCCCCCCCCCCCCCCCTCACCCAGCGGGACTGTAGCCACTAGGGCAGGGAGCAGTCCCAGCGATCCCGGCCTAAGGAGCCTATGCTGGAAACGAAGATAGGAAACTGAAAGGGTTGACGATCAGTCTAGAAGAGGTATGCAGGCAGATCGATAAGCTTAAGAGCGATAAATCCCCGGGACCGGATGGCATCCATCTGAGGGTCATCAAGGAACTGAAAGGGACTATAGCTGAACTGCTTCAACTAATAGCTAATCTGTCGATCAAATCGGGAAAGATTCCAGAAGACTGGAAGGTGGCGAATGTTACGCCGATCTTCAAAAAAGGTTTGAGGGGAGATCCGGGAAACTACAGATGGGTGAGACTGACCTCGGTACAGGGAAAGATGGTAGAGGCGCTGATAAAGGGCCACATCATTGATCACCTTGACAAACATGGTCTGATGAGGACCAGCCAGCACGGTTTCAGCAAAGGCAGATCTTGTTTGATGAACTTGCTGCACTTCTTCGAGGGAGTAAACAGGCAAATAGACAAGGGCGACCTGGTCGACATTGTATATCTGGATTTTCAGAAGGCGTTTGACAAGGTTCCACATGAATGACTACTTCGGAAAATTGTGAGCCATGGAATCGAGGGTGAAATACTCATGTGGATTAAAAACTGGCTAGAGCATAGGAAACAAAGAGTGGGGGTAAATGGACAATACTTGGACTGGAAGAGCATCACCAGTGGGGTGCCGCAGGGCTCAGTGCTTGGATCCATGCTCTTCAACATCTTTATAAACAATCTGGACATTGGTACGATGAGTGAGGTGATAAAATTTGCAGATGATACGATGTTATTTAGAGTAGTGAAGACACAGGGGGATTGCGAAGATCTGCAACGTGACATAATCAAGCTCGAGAAATGGGCATCGACATGGCAAATGGTTACTAAGTGAGTTACAATAAAAGATTTGGGGTTAAAATAATGATAATACTAATTTACAATACAAATGACGATGCTAAATTTGGACATATGACTAACGAGAGACGCAAGGGTGGAGGGTATGAAATGCAATCGTAAAGGAACAGGAGAGCATTTACGGGAAAACAAAAAGGGCTGGGGTGAAAGAGTGTTTCATTGATGGTTGACAGAGTCTAGATTTTAAGGTTGTCATACTGTAAATCAGGGGGTCTCAAAATCCCTCCTTGAGGGCCGCAATCCAGTCAGCTTTTCAAGATTTCCCCAATGAATATGCATGAGATCTATGTGCATACACTGCTTTCAATGCATATTCATTGGGGAAATCCTGAAAACCCTTTGAGATCCCTGCTGTAAATCCTTCCTTAAACAGATGACTTTTAAATGAACCCTTAAAACAGTCGAGACTTTTTCCAGTTCTCAGATTGGTGGGAGGCGAATTCCAGAATTGTGGGGCAATAACAGAGAAGATATCCTGGCATTTGGTACTAATTATTTCTAATGATGGACTGGTCAATAGTCCAAGATCAGCAGATCTATCATTCGAGATGGTTTGTAAAGCTAGTTTGTGAACATTGAGGACTGGATTTGAGGACCTGTGACCTAGCCCCACTTGTGGAACAACCCTCAGAAGCACTTCTACTGTTTCTGCACATTTCTTCTATTTTAAGGTGGTTTTATCAAAATAATCCCCCCAAAAATATCTATCAAGAAGAAAATGTGCCTTTCTACGGTATGGAAGAAGCGGGGTAAGCGGCGTCTGGGACAGTGGCGCACCTCTCCCATCCCCCCTGTGTGAGTGTGCCCCTTCCCCGTACCTTTTTATCTTCGGTGCGAGCAGCCACAAAGTAGCTGCTCGTGTCAGCTTCGGCACTCTCTGATGTCACTCCCTAGGAACGGGTCCCGGAAGTGATGGCAGAGAGCGTCGCTCGCACCAAAGATAAAAACGCACAGGGGAAGGGGCATGCAAGGCAGGGGGCTGAGACCAGGAAGGGTGCCAGCACCCCGAGGAAGACCATACCCGGAACAGACCGCCCCCTTCCCCGAACCCCCCCCCCCTTTTCTACACTACCAGACCAATGTGTGAGGGGCTAGGCGCAGCACTGTTCCTTATAATAACTGAAATCTTGGTAGGCCATGACATCTATAAAGGACCAACAAAGCAGGAATCTCACCACATAACATGGATCTGTGAGGTCATAAAAAGCACCTGTGCTACTTCTCTTTTATGGATCCTCTAAACATATCACAAGCTAGGAAGACTCTGATATAAGCTATGTCTACGCAGTATAATCTCTGACAAAACAAAATTCTTCCTAGCTACCCCCAAAGACAAAATCAAAGACACCACAATTCAAGTAAAAGGATCGACTTTCCCCCTCGAACAAATCTTAAAAATACTAGGAGTCACACTGGACAAACATCTATCCTTGGAAAAACACACTGATAATTCAGTCAGGAAAAGTATCTCGGTACTCTGGAAACTACGCACTATAAAAAAATACTTTGACGACACGTCATTCCGCCTGCTAGTACAATCCTCTATTCTTAGCATACTGGACTACTGTAATATCATTTACCTGAGCTCCACGAAGAAAACCATCAGAAGACTTAGAATGATCCAGAACACCACGGTCCGCCTCATATTCGGCCTGAAAAAATGGAAACATGTCACCCCTTTCTACCGCAAGCTTCAATGGCTGCCATTAGAATCCAGAGTCCTATTCAAATTCGCCTGCTTTTGTTACAAAACAGTATCCGGTCTATCCCCAAGCTACCTCAACACACACTTCCTCCTGAACCCCAGCAACAAGAACTCCCGCAGAATTCAGCTGTTCGCCTTCCCATCCCTAAAACTCTGTCACTCCAATAAATTCCTCGACAAAACCTTTGCCTACCAGGCCGCCAAACTAAACCCATGGCTAGCCCAAATGATCCTTGAGGCCCCCACCTACCTCGGCTTCAGAAAATTACTCAAAACTCACCTCTTCCAAGGCCAGGACCCTTAATGCCCCTCCACAAAGAACCAAAACCTCCCCCCCTCCCCCCATTGGTACTACCCTACCCTCTCCCCCTCGACCCACTCTCTCCTACTCCTTACAACATCTACTACTTTGTCGCCCATAACTTTGATCAACCGATATTGTACCGTTTGTAACTCTGATTAATTGATGTGAACCGCCTAGAACTCCCTGGGTATGGTGGTATACAAAAAATGTTATGTTATGTTATGTTATAACGGACTTCAAGGGACCTGGAAAAATGGTCCGTTATATCCAGAGTTGCATTTTGTAAAAACTTTATTTAGGTCAACTTGAAACAACGTACAGTCAATGAACAACAGTCACTGCACAACCATACCAGCAACATCAAAAACAAAACTCAGCAAAACATTGGTATGGCACAAAATGATTGCAAAACCAGAACACTAAAAGATGTTCTAAGCATTATGTCGCACTGTACTGGAAAGAAAAATACTCTGCCCTTTTCTTCTGGGCTGCATTTTGATACTATATCACCGGCGTGCCACGTGCCTTGTAGGCAGAGCCTGCATGTCCGTTATAGCCAAAAAAAACGACAGCTAAAAGTGGCTCTGGGGACCAAATTGGTTGTCCGTTATATCCGAAAGTCCGTTATATGCGAGTCCGCTATATGCGATGATTTTCTGTATGTTTATAATGGTGCACAGCCGGGGCCAGCGGACATCGCATTGGATTCAAACCACACTCACGGAAGGCCAATTCCCACTTGAACTAGGTGAGATTATAATTACCCCACTACTGAAAGATCTCAAGGCCCAATAGATACTCCCTCCAACTATAGACCCATCGCCTCAATCCCTCTATACGTTAAAATATTCTATACGTTAAAATAATAGAAGGTCTAGTAGCACAATACCTCACCAACTACCTAGAAGACCATAACATACTTCACCCCTCTCAATCAGGATTCAGAACCAGCTATAGTACAGAGACACTATTAGCAATGCTACTAGACACAGCCCGACAGCACCTCAGTAAAGGAAGAAGGATGTTGCTAATTCAACTCGATCTCTGCTGCATTCGACCTGGTAGACCATACCATACTACTTCAGATACTAGACGCCATAGGGATCTCAGGAGGGGTATACAACTGGTTCCAAGGATTCCTAAAAACAAGAACGTACAGAGTCAAGTCAAACAGCCATAAATCAGACCCCTGGTCTAACCCCTGTGGAGTCCCACAAGGGTCACTGCTGTCACCCATGCTCTTCAACCTCTTCATATCCTCCCTGGACACCACTCTAGACACCCTAAATGTAACATCTTTCAGCTACGCAGATGATATAATCATACTCCTCCCCTTCGACACACAAGACCCCACCTCGTTAGGCAACCTAAAAACAACACTGGAAGCAGTGGAAGAATGGATGTTAGACCAAACTGAAACTGAACTCATAGAAACATAGAAAGTGACGGCAGATAAGGGCCAAGGCCCATCAAGTCTGCCCACACCAATGACCCTCCCCTACCTCCCTTTGTGAAGAGATCCCACCTTTCGATCCCATTTAGCTTTAAAATCAGGCACACTGCTGGCCTCAATTACCTGTATCGGAAGACTATTCCATCGATCTACCACCCTCTCGGTGAAGAAGTACTTCCTGGTGTCGCCATGCAATGTCCCTCCCCTGATTTTCCACGGATGCCCTCGTGTTGACGTGGGTTCCTTGAAGAAGAAGATATCCTCCCCTACCTCAATAAGGCGCGTGAGGTATTTGAATGTTTCGATCATGTCCCCTCTCTCCCTGCGTTCCTCTAGGGAGTAGAGCTGCAATTTATTCAGCCGTTCCTCATACGGGAGCTCCCTGAGCCCTGTTACCATCCGTGTGGCCATTCGCTGGACCGACTCAAGTCTCAGCACATCTTTGCGGTAATGTGGTCTCCAGAACTGCACACAATATTCCAGATGGGGTCTCACCATGGACCTATATAATGGCATTATGACTTCGGGCTTACGGCTAACGAAACTCCTGCATATGCAACCCATGATTTGTCTGGCCTTAGATGAAGCTTTCTCCACTTGAGTTGCAGTCTTCATGTCCTCACTGATGATTACCCCTAAGTCACGTTCCGCTACAATTCTCTCTAGGATCTCACCATTAAGACTGTAAGTCTTACATGGATTTTTGTTGCCAAGATGCATGACCTTGCATTTTTTGGCGTTGAAATTTAGTTGCCAGGTCTTGGACCAATTCTCCAGTAGGAGGAGGTCATGTGCCATACTATCGGTCTTGGATTTGATGTCAGGTCCTGTTGTGTTCTTGTCTACTATATTGCATAATTTGGCGTCATCGGCGAATAACGTTAATTTACCCTGAAGCCCCTCAGCCAAGTCCCTTATGAAGATGTTGAATAAGATTGGGCCCAAGACCGAACCCTGCGGTACTCCACTGATCACCTCTGTCATTTCTGAGGGGGAGCCATTCACTACCACCCTCTGAAGTCTACCTCCTAGCCAGTCCCCCACCCAAGTAGTTAAGGTATCACCCAAACCTATAGAGTTCATCTTGCTCAACAACCTGCGGTGTGGTACGCTATCGAATGCTTTGCTGAAATCTAAGTACACGACGTCCAGGGACTCCCCAATATCCAGCTTCCTCGTCACCCAGTCAAAGAAGCTGATCAGGTTGGATTGACAAGACCTCCCCTTTGTGAACCCATGTTGACGGGGATCACGCAGATTCCCCTCGTTCAGGACCGTATCCAATTGGTGTTTGATTAGAATTTCCATTAGTTTGCTCACTATTGATGTGAGACTCACCGGTCTGTAGTTCGTGGCTTCCGTCCTGCATCCTTTTTTATGTAGTGGAATGACATTAGCAGTTTTCCAGTCTAGCGGGACTCTTCCCTTGCTAAGGGAGAGATTGAAGAGTGTTGATAGTGGTTTCGCCAAGGTGTCTCTTAACTCCCTGAGTACTCTGGGGTGTATGTTGTCTGGCCCCATAGCTTTGTCAACCTTGAGTTTGGATAGTTCACTGTAGACACTACTGGGCGTAAACTCAAAGTTGAAAAATGGGTCTATCGAGCTATCCCTTGTTGGTAGCTGAGGGCCGGATCCCGGCGCCTCACGGGTGAAGACTGAGCAAAAGTATTCATTTAATAGTTTAGCCTTCTCGGAGTCCGATTCTACATAGCTCCCGTCTGGTTTCATAAGGCATACTATCCCACCTGTGTTCCTGTTCCTATCACTAATATACCTAAAGAATGCTTTATCGCCCTTTTTGATGGTCTTTGCTAGATTCTCCTCCATCTGCAATTTGGCCTGCCTGACTGCCGTTTTGACGGCTCTTGACTTAGCCAGATAGCCTTCCCTGGAGTCCTGCTTCCCTGAATGTTTGAAGGAGATGAATGCTCTTTTCTTCTCTTTTATGAGGTTGGAGATCTCCGTAGAGAACCACTGCGGTTTGTTATTTCTTCGTCGTTTACTTACTGATTTTATAAATCGGTTTGTTGCTTCTTGTATAGTAACTTTCAGTGTTGACCACATTTCCTCTACATTATCTGTCTCTGCTTGGTTTTGTAGCGACTGATGGATGAATTCCCCCATGTTCTCGAAGTTGGTGTCCTTGAAGCTGAGGACCTTGGTTAATGTGTTGGATTTGGTGAAACCTTTTCTGAGGTTAAACCATACCATGTTGTGGTCACTGGACGCAAGCGTGTCTCCCACTGAGACCTCTGTGACACTTTCTCCGTTGGTAAGTATTAGGTCTAGAATCGCCTGTTCCCTAGTTGGCTCCAAAACCATTTGTTTGAGTCTTGCTCCCTTTATAGCGTTTAATAGCCTCCTGCTGCTGCTGGTCGCAGAGGAAATTGTGTTCCAATTCACATCAGGTATATTGAAGTCACCCAGCAATACTGTGTCCCCCCGCAAAGTGATATTCTCTATGTCCTCGATTAATTCCATATCACGGTCTTCCTGTTGTCTTGGAGGTCTGTATACTATGCCAAGGTACAGACATTTGTCCTTTCCCCTGGCCAAATTTACCCAAAGGGATTCCCCTGTGTACCTAACGTCTGTGATTCTGGTAACTTTGATGTCATCTTTGGCATATAGTGCTACCCCTCCTCCCATTTTGCCCTCCCTGTCTCGGCGGAACAAATTGTAACCCGGTATGGCCATGTCCCACATGTGGGAGTCCGTGAGCCAGGTTTCGGATATCGCCATCACATCTAGGTTGGCGTCCCTCATTTCCGTCTCCAATTCCAGAATCTTGTTGCCCAGACTGTGGGCATTGACGTACATAGCCTTCCAAATCTTAGGTTTGTTATGGCTATCTAGTGATATTCCCGATTGAACTCCATCGGCTCCTTTGGTAATGTTTGCAATGTGTGTATTCTCCTTAGACCCTGAAACACAGTGTGAACTTACCCCGGACCCGAAAATGTGAGTATCCCCCCTGAATATGGAAATGTGAGCACCCCCCCCAGACCCATACTTAGAACTATTTGTTAGCGCCTCAGATCCCGACCCATGATTGCTATGTGTGTTTACCTCAGATCCTAAATGGTATTTGCAGCTTACTTCGTTAGTTAGGTTATTAGTGTTATTAGTGCCCGTACCCTCCCCCAACTTACCTAGTTTAAAGCCCTATGGAGTAGGCGGGCTAATCGGTGTCCAAAGACGTTCTTCCCTCTGCTGGACAGGTGCAGCCCATCTGGTCCCTGTAGTCCTTGTAGTGCCTCTCCGTGGTTCAGGAACCCGAAGTTCATCTCCTTGCACCATCCTTGCAGCCAGTCGTTTGCCTTCTGGATCCGATTCTCTCTGGCTCTTCCCTTGCCCCTTACCGGAAGGATCGAGGAGAACACAACCTGCGCATCCAACCTCCTCAGCTTCTCACCCAGGGCTCCAAAGTCCTCAGGTATGCTCTCCGGGGTGTTCCTGGCGGTATCGTTGGTTCCGACATGGATAAGAAGCATGGGGAAGTGGTCTTGGGGTCCGATGAGTCTGTCCAAACAGGCGGTTACATCCCGGATCCTGGCTCCTGGCAAACAGCAAACCTCTCTTGATTGAATATCAGGTATGCAGATTGGGCCCTCAGTGCCCCTCAGCATTGAATCCCCAATTACCACCACTCTACGCTTCTTGGGGGGGGGGGCGATCTGATGTCTCTGGGACCGGAACCTCCTGCTGGATATCTTCCTATTCCTCCTTGTCTACTACTAGAAAAGGACAAAACCCCATCCATAACAGAACTAGAAATAAACGTCACCAAATACCCCATACAGCCCTCTCTCAAAATCCTGGGAGTGTCGATAGATAGATGCTGCACAATGCAGGTCCAAATCAACAAAACTACTCAGAAAGCATTTTTCACCATGCGCAACCTACGAAAAATAAGAAAATTCTTCGACAAAGATCACTACAGGATCATAGTCCAATCCCTTGTCCTAGGACTAGTGGACTACTGCAACATCCTCTACCTACCATGCCACACAAACTTGATAAACCAACTTCAGACCATTCAAAATACAGCCATCAGTCTAATCTATTCACTCGGAAAATTTGACCATATCACCAATGCCTACCTAGACTCACAATGGCTACCGATACGAGGTCGAATCCAATTTAAATTTTACTGTCTATTATTCAAAGCAATAAACGGAACTGCACCCACCTACCTAAACAACCGTCTAAATCGTAACCATACATCCAGACTAAGAAGAACCCAGATCCCATTTTCCTACCCACCACTCAAGGGAACTCAGCACAAGAAGATGTACAACGGCCTCCTAGCGACGCAGGCAGCGAAGCTGGACCCCTCCATATCCAACCTGCTGACAACTACAAGTGACTTTAAATCATTTTGAAAAGAAATCAAAACTCTGCTATTCAAAAAATCTATAAAGCCTTCTTATCCCCCCCCCCTCGCATCCTCCCTCCTCCATGCAAATTTCCAGCTGACCTCCTACCCCTCTACTAATATCTTCTCAATGACTCTATCAAATAACCAACCCTAAACTGCATCTTCCCTTTAAGTAAAACATCAATTCTCCACCCTTTCTTCAAATTCTCCCCTTTGCCTCTACTATGTAACCGACCCCTAAATTGTAACTTCCTGGAATTGTCCAGCTATCTTCTACTGTAATCCGCTTAGAACTGCGAGGTACAGGCGGAATAGAAGTCACTAATGTAATGTAATGTTCCGTTATACAGTATAATCTCGTTATAACAGACTCACTTATAAGTACAAATAGACTCAGTATACCGTAAAAAGTATATGGGAAATTCTCTATTGCTGTCATCTTTCTTCTCATGTTTTTAATTCCTTTGTACTTTTCTCTCTCTCTCTCTCGTGCTCTCTGTCACGTCAGTTAATTTCAGCAGACAGCATCTTAAAAGTTTCATTAAAACCAGTGCTTCTGGAAGCACATCAGCTTGTCCAGTGTTTAGGATTATCACAATGAATGCACATTAGATTTGCATACAATGGTCTCCAACATGTGCAGATTTATCTCATGCATATTTGCTTGTAACCTGACGGGCCAGGTGTGCCTGCAGGAGAGGACTGAAATGCACTGAGCTATCTTTGCTATGTGAAATGCTATCAATATTCACCACTATGGGGATCTTAAATATTTGCAGTGCAAAGAATTTTCACAGCTTCCATTCTGCAGGGTTCATCACCATTTTCTAATGTGCCCACCCCCCCCCCTCCCATACACACACACACATACACATACAAACAGTAGAATTAAAAAAAAAAAAAAAAACACCTCAAAGTGCAGAGAAAAAATAAAGCTAAAAGACACAGATCTTTTTTAAGCTGCAAACTCTCCTGGTATAAACAAACACGATTCTCGTTAAACCTGCAGCTCCATAACCACAAACATGTATGTTTTTCATAAAGCTCTGGAAATTGCTCAGGGCTCCGGGGAAAGCAGAAAGCGGAGGATCTGGTGCCTTGAGAACAGAACTCTACAACTCCTGGAGACAGAATGTGCTGTTTGTAACAATTATAAAAATACACCTGAACTACCATTGTCAATGTGGAGTGCCCACATGGGGTCTCATTAGTATTGTATCAGGGCTGCATAGGGAAACAGATAATGGCTCATAATGAAAAATGCCAAATTTCCTATATAATAAAAATGAACTTGATTAATGAAAATCACTTTCAGGGAAAGAGTTACAACGTTGTTAGAAGTAAAAAAATGATGTATTAATCCGCCACTCTTACAGATGGTCCCAACCTCCTGACAACTGCTATTCATTTGAGATGCTATTAGCATGCATAATTATGCTAATTAAGTTGTAATTAAGCACCAATTCTTCAGAGAGCTTTTTTTTTTTGTTCTATCATTTAACACAACTCGGCTTCACAGAGAGATCAGAGCTGTATTTTTCTATGAAAGGGATACCCAAGATTCTCAGCAAAGCTTTTTTGCCCCTAGAACAGTGGAGCGGGCACTTAATTTTTGTTTTGGTGCAGAACTGAGCCCAGTGAATGGAACGCCCGGTGTGCTGCTTATGGATAAAAAATTAACACATCCTCAAAAATAGCACAGTGGAACAATTAGGAGAAAAAGGATAAAAACACTTCCTAACATGCGAGAGAATAAGTTCAGCTACTGAAATGTGTTCAGTTTTTATCATTTTGCATAAAAGTTTCCTGTGCTGGGGTATTTCAGGAAATAGCCAGAGTTACTGCAACTTGCTGTCAAAGCCTTAATACCACTCAGTCCTTTCTTAGCTCAGTAATAGAGAATGACACGGGGACAATTTTTCCCCGTCCCCGCAGGAACTCAATTTCCCCTCCCCGTGAGTTTTCTTGCAGTTGCTGTCCATGTCCCATTTCTGTAAGCTCTGCCTTAACCGCACAAGTCTTGAACACATGATTTTAAAGAGTTTGAGGCTTGTGCAGATGAGGACGGAGCTTAGGATTGGTGGAATGAGGCATTATGACATCACAATCTGAGCTCTAGAATGTTGCTACTTAGGATTTTAAAGGGTTTGAGGCTTGTGCCGATGAGGACAGAGCTTAGGCATTGGTGGAATGAAGCATTATGACATCACAGTCTGAGCTCTAGAATGTTGCTACTTAGGATTTTAAAGGGTTTGAGGCTTGTGCAGATGAGGACGGAGCTTAGGCATTGGTGGAATGACGCATCATGACATCACAATCCGAGCTCTAGAATGTTGCTACTTATGATTTGAAAGTGTTTGGGGCTTGTGCAGATGAGGACGGAGCTTAGGATTGGTGGAATGAGGCATTATGACATCACAATCTGAGCTCTAGAATGTTGCTACTTAAGATTTTGAAGTGCTTGAGGCTTGTGCAGATGAGGACAGAGCTTGCAGGAATGGGGCAGGGACAGGAAAAGAATTGGTGGGGACGGGAAGGGGAAACGAGTTTCCGCAGGGACGGGGAAAAATTTATCCCTGGGTCATTCTCTACTCAGTATAAGTGGTTTGGACTTGTGTTTCAAGGACTGAGCGTGAGGGACAGTGCACAGAACCAGTGAAAGCCTGGTTCTTCTTCCAAGCCTTTAATACATAGAGTGACTGACTATCCTGTAAACTCATTAATAATAATAATAACAGTTTATATACCGCAGGACCGTGAAGTTCTATGTGGTTTACAATGATTAAAAAATGCTACAAATTAAGTAGAACTGACAAGTTAAAACTAGTGAATAGCGGCTCTAGAGATCAGTTAATGTGGGAAAGGTTGTACAAATCAGTTGCCTAAGTACTTCAGGAACAGATATGTTTTTAGGTGTCTCCTAAATTCCCCATAAGTATTCTGCAGCTGGACTAGCAAAGATCAGTTCCTTAAATATTGTTTAAGTGTACAAACAACTTGCTTTGAGTTCAGCCACCCATCTATTTATCCCAATAGACTCTGACCCACCTGCCTTATCTCCATCTAATATCTGCACTCGGCCCCTCAGCTATAAGATAAGCTGTATTGTAAAAAAGCAGCGGCGTCATATATCTGGTATTCGAATATTCTAATGTGCTTATTAGGCGTTTCATTAATATTACGCTGACATTCTATTAGATCTCTTCTATTTGAATTTCAGTGCTGTTAAATACATATATTTTTTGAAACTCTTTCATGGTTGTCACTGTATTTATATTAATATTTGGTCTTTTTACTATTGTTATGCTGTTAACAAAATGGTAAGTTTTATGTTGAACTGGACTTGCTGTACGCTGCCTTGGTGGTTGATAAATCCCAATAAATAAATACATGAAATTAATTTTAAAAAGTTGGACTGGTTGCAGATAAAGAGACTGCAGTTTAAGCCCAGAGAGAGAACATAAGAAGTTGCCACCACTGGGTCAGACCAGAGGTCCATCACGCCTAGCGGTCCGCTTCCGCGGCGGCCCATCAGGTCTGTGACCTGGGAAGTGGTTCCTGACCATTTCTGTAACCTACCTCTACATCTATCTGTAACCCTCAATCCCCTCATCCTTTAGGAACCTATCTAAACCTTCCTTGAAACCCTGTAGTGTGCTCTGGCCTATCACAACCTCCGGAGCACACTTGCACTCATATTCCAAATACACCCCGGAATACTTGGCAGACATGGAACTTTCACATCCTCCAAAGGAGACTTTGAGGTTGCCCATGAGAGAGCAAGAGTCCGTTGTACGCCGAATTCCAAAAGGCTCATTTGTCAGTGCAAAATATCAGTGTAATAACATAGTAGATGACGGCAGATAAAGACCCAAATGGTCCATCCAGTCTGCCCAACCTGATTCAATCTAAATATTTGTTGGGGGGGGGGGTTTCCTTCCTCTTCTTAGCTATATCTGGGCAATAATCCAAAGAACTGCAGAGCTAATCTAGATTGATAAACCCACACATTGTTGTTAACCCACTCAGTGGCATAGTGAGGGCAAGTGGTGCCCCTCCCCCGACCCTTCCCGACCCCTCCTGCCACACGCACGTCCTCCTTCCCTTTCCCCTTACTTTTTAAATTTTACAGGCGAGAGCAACAGCGCAAACTTGCTGCCTACATCGTGCCGGCTATCCTTCTGACATCACGTCCTAGGCACGGGGCGCAGAAGTGACGCCAGAGAGAGGCGACGCTGACGTGAGTAGCAAGTTTGTAATGCTGCTCACGCAGGAAAAAATTAAAGAGGTACGAAGGAAGGGAAGGGGGCACGCGCGTGTGGCACGGGGAGGGCCGGGAAGGAGGGGAGGCGGAGAGGAGGACGGGTGCAGGCCCCCTTTACAAAGACCATGCACCCCCCCCCACCCCTTACCCTCCTTACTATGCCAGTGAACCCACTAGCAAAGATAAAGGAGTCCAACACCTAAGGCTCCTTTTACAAAGCTGTGGTAACGATGCCTCCAATGGGTGCAAAATGCTGCAATCCGCCTCCTGAGGAACCTGGGCATCCGCAACCACGTCACCCCTGCATTAACGCTGCGCCTTTAAAACCATGGTTCTTGCCTTGAAAGCCTTCCGTAAGATGATACCAGGCTATATGACAACCAAACTTCCAATCTACGTCCCCAGCCGACCGTTGAGATCCCAAGGAGAGAGACGACTGATCCTTCCGCCTGGACGTACTCTCATGACCGGAGCAGCCCACAAATGCTCCTACTCGTATTTCATACCTAGATTATGGCACCTCACCCCCCCTTCCTTCAGAGCAGAAGATGGGCTATGGAACTTCAGGAAGACCGTGAAAACCTTCCTCTTTACAAACCCAGCCCACGACTCAATATCTCAGAAGTTCCATTACCCTACCTATCATGCTTAGAGTAACTTAAATGTTGCTACCTACTGAAATTCAGATGTTGTATTTCCAACTATCAGAATGTGTCATATATGTCTTGTCTTGACCTATACTGTGTATGTACGCCTGTAACCCGTTCGGGGCTCCTTTGGGAAGGCTAAAGAAATGAATGAATAAATAAATAAATAACCCCTCCCCCCTTTTACAAAACCGTGGAAGTGGTTTTTAGCGCAGGCCAGCACTGTGTGGGGAGCAGCGCAGAGCATTCAGCATGCCGACCTGCACTAAAAACTGCTTTTGTGTTTTTGTAAATGGGGGGGGGGGGGGAGGAAATAAATAAATAAATGCACCACAGCCCATAGGAATTGAATGGGTTTCAGTGCATTTACCACGGCTTTGTAAAAGGGGCCCTAGAGTGCACATTTTTAAACATTCCAAATAATTCCTTCTAGTTTTCTTCACTTCCAAGCCTATCTTGACTTAAGAAGAATTTGGGGTCTAACGGGGAAAAAAAAAATCAAACCTGCTGGAGAACATTCATGGTAAAATATACGAGCAATCGGTAGCCAGTGTTTCCTGTGTTGCTCGCAAGCTGCAAAGGAATGACGCAAAAGTTAAATCTGCCCCATTAGCATTTTTTTTTTTTTTTAAATAATTAGGTATTTTCATTGGACCAAATAATTACTACAGTTTGACTCCTATGTTTGGCTCCTAAATTTCTGTTGTATGTCGCTGAAAATTCAGCTCGACTGCGGACACGGAATTAGAAGCTGACTGAGACTGAGGGTGGTGAGAATGACGGGGGTTTATTTTCCCCCTTCTTTACAAAGCCGCACTAGTGTTTTTAATAATAATAATAATTTATTCTTATATACCGCCAGACCACGAATGGTTCTAGGCGGTTCACAGCAGATAAGGCTGAACATCCAGCAAATATACAGTTCATTAAAAAGACATCTATGGAATGCATGGATGGGAGAACATCGCAGGGGAGGAGACATAGGCATCCTGGGACTGTCTGCCAAGTCTCTTCCCTGAAGAAGCCCTTTCTGGAAACGTCAATCGCTCCTCCTAAACTTACTTGCTCCACTTTATCACTGACGCTGAAACCGTGGATTGAAGACAAAGTTTTATTTTATTTTTCTTTCCAGCTTATGATTTATCTTTAATCTTATCTATTGTTTTGCCTTTTGTCTTTGTTTTGTTCTATTTCTATCATTTAAATTTCTCCAGAATTCTACTGTTCAACGGCTCCCCCTTCTGCTTCTATTCCTTTCTCTCCTCTCTTCTACCTTCCAAAGTATTTAGATCAATGCTGTCTTGTTAAAATGTTTATTTTATTTTTATTTTTCCTCTAACTCTACTTTTCACTTCTCTTTTACCCTCCAGGTACTTTAGTTAGATTGTGAGCCTTCGGGACAGTAAGGGAATTTTTCAAGTACCTTTCTTATTTCTAATCTTAATGTATATTTTCTGTAAACCGCTTAGAACCTAACGGATGTAGCGGTATATAAGAAATAAATTACATTACATTACATCTAAAGTACATATTATATTATGAAAAGCATTAGGGAGCTTAGGCTGCAAATTTGCCAAATAGTTGTGTCCTGAATAATTTTCTAAAAAAGTAATAGGATGAGACTCCTGGCATGATTTTGTCAAACCAGGCGTTCATTTTAGCTGCCTGGAAAGAGAGAGTTCTATCGAGAAATCTCTTAAAACGACACAGTTTGACAGTTGGATACGTAAGTAACTGGACTCCATGTGTGGGCTTATTTGAGAGATTTAAGGAGAAGTGGGAAACAAGGTAACCTGGGGACATACCGAAAATTGACTTGAAGCAAATACATGCTATTTTTTTTTTTTATATATTTTATTATTTTATTAAATTACAACAGTGAAATACATTTGGTTAAAAGTATCAAGTTCTTACAGAAAATACACCATTTTAGAAATATAACTATATCTCCCTTACTAACAATAAGTGATAATACTAAACAACTTTATTACTATAATAACAATATTTCATTTCCATTTTTCCAGTATCTTTCCCTCCCCTCCCCTTCTCCCGCCCCGGATGTGTAATGAAAAAACTCAGAAGGCAAAATATTCTCATTTGCTGTGAATCAACAAATAAAGCCAATGGACTCCATATTTTTTTTTAAATAAAGCACTAAATCCTAAACATTCCGCATTCATTCTTTCATATTGATATGTATTACATACAGTTGTCCACCAAAATGTATAATTTAATCTGTCATGGCTTTTCCAATTCTTTGTGATCAATTGAACTGCAATTCCAGTCAAAATCAAGAGAAGACGGCTTTTAAATTTATCAAGGAGAGGTTTAATTTGTAACATAAGAACATAAGAAGTTGCCTCTGCTGGGTCAGACCAGAGGTCCATCACGCCCGCGGCGGCCCATCAGGCCCATGACCTGTATGGTGATCTTTGTCTGAACCCTTAAATCCCCCTTGGTCTCTATCTATACTCTCTCTATATCCCATCTCTACCTCTATCTGTATCCCTCAATCCCCCTATCTTTCAGGAATTTATCCAATCCTTCTTTAAAACCCCGTAGTGTACTCTGTCCTATCACAACCTCCGGCAGCGCATTCCAGGTGTCCACCACCCTCTGAGTGAAAAAGGATTTCCTAGCATTGGTTCTAAACCTGTCCCCTTTCAGCTTCTCCGAGTGCCCCCTTGTACTTGTGGTCCCCAATAGTCTGAAGAATCTGTCCCTGCCTTTCATGATCTTGAAAGTCACTTTTATGTCTCCTCTGAGTCTCCGCTTTTCCAGGGAGAAGAGCCCCAGCCTTTCTAACCTGTCTTCGTATGGAAGGTTTTCCATACCTTTTATCATTTTTGTCGCTCTCCTCTGGACCCTCTCAAGCATCGCCATGTCCTTCTTGAGGTACGGCGACCAATACTGGACACAGTACTCCAGTGCCAGAACTCCAGTACATAGTGCCACAAATTATTATTTCATGCTAATTTGAATAAAACTCTAGGCTCAATCGGTAGCCGGTGTAACTTTTGGTAATAAGGAGTAGCATGGACCATGTCCAAGCATCAGTATTGAATAGACTGCTGCTGGCCACCAGAACTTGTCCAGGACTTGCATACGATACTTAGGCTGGACCCTGCTGGACATCAGTGAATCTGTTATATTCTTTTGCTCCCCCATCCCAATTAATAATAATAATTAGGTGCTAACAACCAGTTATTCAATTTAATTGGCACCCATTAAAATTTGCACACTCATCTGCCTGTGCACTATTCTATAAGGCCTGGTGCCTAATTTTATTATTTATTTATTTAAAAAACTTATAGCCTGCCTAAAACCTAAGCGGTGACGAGACTAAATTGCACGAGACAACGGCACGCCAACAACTGAGCGCAGACAACTGAGCACAAGGTTGACGGCGCGCCGAAGAAAAGCACTATTTTAAAGGGCTCCGACGGGGGGTGTGGGGGGAACCCCCCCACTTTACTTAACAGACATTGCGCTGGCGTTGTGGTGGGTTTGGGGGGTTGTAACCCCCCACATTATACTTAAAACCGAACTTTTTCCCTAAAAAACAGGCAAAAAGTTCGGTTTCAAGTATAATGAGGGGGGTTACAACCCCCCCAAACTCCCCACATCGCCAGCGCAATGTCTGTTAAGTAAAATAGGGGGGTTCCCCACAAACACCCCCCCGTCGGAACCCTTTAAAATAGTGCTTTTCTTCGGCGCGCCGTCAACCTTGCGCTCAGTTGTCTGCGCTCAGTTGTCGGCGCGCCGTTGTCTCGCGCGATTTTGTCTATGAACCACCTAAGCAGGTTACAGAAATACATACATAAAATACTAAATAAAATCAATTATATATATACATATAGTAACAAACAATGATATGGCACAAACATTACTCATCCTGCATCTATTGCTCCCTATTAAACAGTGCACCTCATCAATTTAAAAAACAAAGCCCCCCCCTTTTATCAAGCTGTGTTAGGGTTGTTTTTTTTATCGCGGGTTGCTGTGGTAAAATCTCCGACGCTCATAGGAATTCTATGTGGGTCGGAGCTTTTACTACAGCAGCCTGCGATGAAAACCCTAATGCACCTTGATAATAAGAGGCCCACATGCGGATTGTGAAAAATTGCAGGCGGACCTTAGGAAATTGGAAGACTGGGCGTCCAAATGGCAGATGAAATTTAATGTGGACAAATGCAAAGTGATGCACATTTGGGAAGAATAACCTGAATCACAGTTACCGGATGCTAGGGTCCACCTTGGGAATTAGTGCCCAAGGAAAGGATCTGGGTATCATCGTAGACAATACGATGAAACCTTCCGCCCAATGTGTGGCAGCGGCCAAAAAAGCAAACAGGATGCTGGGAATTATTTTAAAAAGGGATGGTTAACAAGACTAAGAATGTCATAATGCCCCTGTATCGCTCCATGGTGTGACCTCATCTGGAGTACTGCGTTCAATTCTAGTCTCCTTATCTCAAGAAAGATATAGTGGCGCTAGAAAAGGTTCAAAGAAGAGCGACCAAGATGGCAAAGGGGATGGAACTCCTCTCGTATGAGGAAAGACTAAAAAGGTTAGGGCTCTTCAGCTTGGAAAAGAGAAGGCTGAGGAGAGGTATGATTGAAGTCTACAAAATCCTGAGTGGAGTAGAACGGGTACAAGTAGATCGACTAGGGGACACTCAATGAAGTTACTTTTACAACCAATAGGAGGACATTTTTTTTCACTCAGAGAATAGTTAAGCTCTGGAACACGTTGCCAGAGGATGTGGTAAGAGCGGATAGCCTAGCTGGTTTTAAGAAAGGTTTGGACAAGTTCCTGGAGGAAAAATCTATAGTTATTGAGAAAGACATGGTGCAAGCAAGCTGATTGCCCTGTTTTGGTAGCCTGGAATGTTGGTACTCCTTGGGTTTTGGCCAGGTACTAGTGACCTGGATTGGCCACCGTGAGAACGGACTACTGGGCTTGATGGTCTGACCCAGTAAGGCTATTCTTAAGATGTTTTTAAAAGCTTTTCAAAGCGCTGTATGTTATTCACCATCCTCAACTGTCTAACTAAGTTGTCCCATAATTTCACCCCAGCCACCAAAATGGATTTAGTTCTGGTATCACCCAATAGCACCGCGCAGGAGATGGCAACCAATGGAATTGGACAGGAACACTTTATTCGATATCACAATGTGACTCGACACGAGTCGTGTTTCGTCCAAAGGCCTGCATCAGGAGTCTAAAATCAAATGAATATATTTTAAAAAATGATATTAACAGGACCTAACGAATAGAAAAATGTTCTTAAAAAACCAAACAAATAAATAAATACGATTAAATGTATACATCGATAAAAGCAAAATACAAACATTAGGGGTCCTTTTACTAAGCGGCGGTAACTGCTCTGACGCTCACAAAATTCCTATGAGCGTCGGAGCAGTTGCTGCCGCTGCCGGTGCTAAAACCCGCCGCTATGCGTTCATAAAAGAGGGGGGTTAATGAGCAACCCATGAAAGTCCCTTCTAGAAATAGTAGCACCTAACTCAAAAGGGAACACAGCCGGGAAGGTGTCAGGGTCGTTCTGAAAAGTTGCCTCCCCAGGGCTCCTTTCACGAAGGCGCGCTAGGGCCTTAACGCGCGGAACAGCGCGTGCTAAAATGCCAGGCGCGCTAGCCGCTGCCACTTCCTCTTGAGCAGGTGATAGTTTTTCGGCTAGCGCGCGCTAATCCGGTGCGTGCGTTAAAAACGCTAGCGCACCTTCGTAAAAGGAGCCCATAGTTATAGTCTACTGACTCAGCGTGCCGAATCTGGGTGCCAGCGTTTACACCAGGTTTCAGCAGGCCTACTGATAATAATCATTTATTTTCTTGTATACATTACATGACATTAGGGATTTCTATTCCGCTATTACCTTGCGGTTCAAGGCGGATGACAAAAGATGAATAAAAACGGTGATTACAATGGGAGAAATATTGATTAGCTAGGGAGGTAAGTAGTAGATCTTTTAAACATTTCACGGGTTGTTAAGGGTAAGGCGGTTTGCAAAAGAATTAAGAAGGGGGGTCACAATGGAAGCTCTGTTGTTATTACTAGTGAGGTAAAGGGTAGCACAATTTAGACTAATCGTCCAATCCCTAGTCTTAGGTCTGCTGGATTATTGCAACTCCCTATATCTTCCTTGTCCAGCCACTATGATAAAACAACTCCAGACCATACAAAACACCGCCCTCAGATTGATCTACTCACTCAAAAAATATGATCACATAACAACTGCCTTCTTAGACTCTCACTGGCTACCCATACAAGCACGAATCCAATTCAAATTCCACTGCCTGATATTCAAAGCATTACACGGCTCTTCCCCCTCCTATCTAAACAACCGCTTAAACCAAATCTCCACCTCAAGACACAGAAGAACCTCGAACCCTTTCGCCTTCCCCCCACTCAAAGGCACACAACGCAAGAAAATGTTTGACAACCTTCTGGCAACACAAGCAGCAAAAATCAACCATTCCATCTCCAATCTCATGACAATATCAGACAACTTCAAAACATTCAGAAAAGAAATCAAAACCCTGCTTTTCAAAAATTTCATCCAAATATCTTAACCCCTCCTCTTTTACCTCCAGAAGATTCACCTACCTTCAGATAACCTTCCCCCAAATTACCCACCTTAACACCTTCCAATTAAACAAATACCATAAATAGATTATAACCTACCCTCTCTAACTGCATTCCATATGTATTTTTCATACAGTTCTTCACTGTCAGTTTAATTTCCATCCTATAAGTTCACATAGAATTTTTCTTTTTTCAACCATCTTTATTTTCTCTTCTTTATTAATTTCCAGGTACTTTAGTTAGATTGTGAGCCTTCGGGACAGTAAGGGAATTTCTAAGTGCCTATCTTACTTATAATTTTAATGCACCAATATATTCATTGTAACCCGTTCTGGGCTCTTTTGGGAGGACGGGCTAAAAAATCAAATAAATAAATAAGTTTGCCAACTAATGTTAGACGAGGAAACCAGCACTAAGCACAGTTCTGTGAGGGGGTACGTGCCCTTGGTTGAATCACACGTAGTGCCAATTTTTTTCTGGCACCAACATTAGAGTTCCATTTATCGAATTTCTCCCAATGTGTTTCTTTCTTGTTCAGTTTTGTTAATGACATGGGATATTTTGTTGTCACTGCACACAGCCAGTCTCTAGCCCGTAAAATTAGTGCTACTTCACAGAATTGCACCACTAGGGCTCGATGTAGAACTGTTTTCTCCTTTGGCAGGTATGATGCATGCCCGTTGGTGATAAAAGCTAAGGCATTCCCTGCTCAGAAGCCAAGATTTGCCTGAAACAAGCTGCTGACATGTACAAGGTACTGGTTAATGATTCTCTTATCGCAGTCCCGTTTCATGAAAAAGACAGGCACGGAGCCAACACGGTTTTCTTCGATGGAGGATTTGCTAATGGATTTGGAGAGTGCTGAATGAAACAAGAAATTGCATTGGATGACCAAGACTGAATCTGAAAGGTCATTTTATACACTTTAGATTGGGATCCATGTGCTCTACAGCTTACATTTCTTTCATGTTCTTTAGCTGAGAGATTTTTTTTTATAGGGCAAATAACCCTAAAATAACATTATTCATAATAATTGCTAAAACTGATGTAGTGAAAGGACCAACACTGCATGTTACAGACTTATTAAGAACATAAGAAAAGCCATACTGGGTTAGACCAATGGTCCATCTAGCCCAGTGGTCTCAAACTCAAACCCTTTGCAGGGCCACATTTTGGATTTGTAGGTACTTGGAGGGCCTCAGAAAAAAATAGTTATGTCTTATTAAAGAAATGACAATTTTGCATGAGGCAAAACTCTTTATCTATATATATAAAATCGGAGGTATGTATGTGTGTATGTGTGTGTGTATGTGTGTATGTGCCGCGATCACGCAAAAACGGCTTGACCAATTTGAACGAAACTTGGTATGCAAATCCCTCACTACCTGGGATGATATGTTCTGGGGATCTTGCTGCCCACCTGCACACGTGGGCGGAGCTACAAACAGAAAATCAGATTTCACCCATTCATGTCAATGGAAAAAATGTAAAGAGCTGCCATTCTCACAGTAATTCAAAAACGGCTTGACCGATTTGAACGAAACTTGGTATGCAGATCCCTCACTACCTGGGGTGATATGTTCTGGGGATCTCGCTGCCCACCTGCACACGTGGGCGGAGCTACAAACAGAAAATCAGATTTCACCCATTCATGTCAATGGAAAAAATGTAAAGAGCTGCCATTCTCACAGTAATTCAAAAACGGCTTGACCGATTTTAACGAAACTTGGTATGCAGATCCCTCACTACCTGGGGTGATATGTTCTGGGGGTCTCGCGGCCCACCTGCACACGTGAGCGGAGCTACAAACAGAAAATCAGATTTCACCCATTCATGTCAATGGAAAAAATGTAAAAAGCTGCCATTCTCACAGTAATTCCAACTACCTGGGGTGATATGTTCTGGGGGGTCTCGCGGCCCACCTGCACACGTGGGCGGAGCTACAAACAGAACATCAGATTTCACCCATTCATGTCAATGGAAAAAAAGTAAAACGCTGCCATTCTCACAGTAATTCAAAAACGGCTTGACCGATTTGAACGAAACTTGGTATGCAGATCCCTCACTACCTGGGGTGATATGTTCTGGGGATCTCGCAGCCCACCTGCACATGTGGGCGGAGCTACAAACAGAAAATCAGATTTCACCCATTCATGTCAATGAAAAAATGTAAAAAGCTGCCATTCTCACAGTAATTCCAACTACCTGGGGTGATATGTCCTGGGGGTCTCGCGGCCCACCTGCACACGTGGGCGGAGCTACAAACAGAACATCAGATTTCACCCATTCATGTCAATGGAAAAAATGTAAACAGCTGCCATTCTCACAGTAAATCTAAAACGGCTTGACCGATTTGAACGAAACTTGGTATGCAGATCCCTCACTAACTGGGGTGATATGTTCTGGGGGTCTCTTCACCCAAGAATTTATATGTTCTTGCTCCTGGAGGTGAAACTAAAAATGTTGTTTATAATCAAGTTTTGTGTTAGTTGTATTGTATTCATTTTGTCAAATATTTCACATTATAATTTGAATATTGTACTTTTTATAAAGCTGTAAAAAAATAATTTCATTCACCACTATAAAGTATCTTTATTTGAATCCATTTACAGTGTTATTGCTATAATTAAATACCCATGCAACGCCGGGGCATCAGCTAGTAGTTTATAAATCTTTCCTTTTGGCCAAGTCTTAATAATAATATTGTCATTTATAGCTAAAGAGACATAGGATCAAGAAACTGTTTTATTTTACTTTTGTGATTATGATAAACATACCGCGGGCCTCAAAATAGTACCTGGCGGGCTGCGTGTTTCAGACCACTGCTATAGGCTAAGGCTCTTTACACCTGCATTGTGATGTCATAGAACTTTATGGTTATAGAAACATAGTAACATGATGGCCATCCACAGCATCCACTATCTCCTCCTCTCCCTATTGGCTAAGGCTCTTAACATTTGCATTTCCTCTCCCTATTGGCTAAGGCTCTTTACACCTGCATTGTGATGTCATAGAACTTTATGGTTATAGAAACATAGTAACATGATGGCCATCCATAGAATTCACTATCTCCTCCTCTCCCTATTGGCTAAGGCTCTTAATATTTGCATCTCCTTTTCCTATATGCCAGTGGTCTCAAACTCAAACCTTTTGCAGGGCCACATTTTGGATTTGTAGGTACTTGGAGGACCTCAGAAAAAAATAGTTAATGTCTTATTAAAGAAATGACAATTTTGCATGAGGTAAAACTCTTTATAGTTTATAAATCTTTCCTTATTTGCTTCTGATAATTTCAGCTATACACAGCTGAAAGTGATGCAACGTGCAGAAAGTGAAAAACTATCAATGTATCAACTGCAAGAGACAAGATTTTGGACCAACTATTTTGAGGCCCTCGGAATTATAAAAAATGATTCTTTATGGAAAACTTGTGCCTTAAGTGTCCGATGGTCGCGTCCGCAACCGCCTTCAGCTCTCACCTCCTCTAGCACCAGACACACGCACAAGCTGCACTGCCTCCAATCATTGCTCCAGTGGTTACCTTATGTTCTGGAACGTTGCCCGCCTCACTGCTGTAACCTCACGCAAGCGCTTTCCTGGGTGTGTACATGATTGTGAAGTGGAGTGGAGTAGAGAGGACAATCGCGTACAGAAGCAGGAAAGCGCTTGCGTGAGGTTATAGCGACAGCCGGACGTGACCGCCGGACACCAGACATTTGTGACTTAAGTGTGCCTTAAGTGTCCAATGGCTGCATCCAGCGGTCGCGTCTGGTGGTCACGTCCAGAGGTTGCGTCCAGCAGTCGCTGTAACCTCACACAAGCGCTTTCCTGCGACTGTACACGATTGTGAAGTGGAGAGGACAATCGCGTACAGACCGAGGGCCTCAAAATAGTACCTGGCGGGCCGCAAGTTTGATACCGCTGATCTAGCCCCAGTATCCTGTTTCCACAGGCCAATCCAGGTCACAAGTGCCTGGCAAAAACCCAAATAGTAACAACATTCCATGCTACCAATCCCAGGGAAAGCATTGGCATCCCCATGTCTTTCTCAAGTACAGACTATGGACTTTTCCTCTAGGAACTTATCCAAACCTTTCTTAAACCCAACTACATCAACCACAGTTACCACATCCTCTGGCAATGCATTCAAGAGCTTAACTATACTCTGAGTGAAAAAATATTTTCTCCTATTGATTTTAAAAAAATTTCCCCTAGTGTTCCCTTGTCATTGTAATTTTTGATCGAGTAAAAAAAATTGATTCACTTGTATCTGTTTTACACCACTCAGGATTTTGTAGACTTCAATCCTCCTTAGCTGTCTCTTTTCCAAGCTGAAGAGCCCCCAGTCTCTTTAGTCTTTCCTCATAGAAGAGGAGTTTCATCCCCTTTATTATCTTGGTCGCTCTTCTATGAACCTTTTCTAATTCCGCTATATCTTTAGTTAGATATGGCAACCAGAACTGAATGCAATACTCAAGGTGAAGTTGCACCATGGAGCGAGACAATGGCATTCTATACAGGGTGGCCACAAAAATACTCCTTGATTTTAAATGGTTACACAATCAAAACTTATTGGAATATGTTTATAGATCAGATGACAGCAATTACAAGTCCCAAAAAGCACGGTTAGCGAGATCTTACACAATCGCTTGCACTTTCACCCTTATGAGCTGCAATTGGTACAGAAGTTACAACCTTCAGACGATGCAACATGACAAAATGACCAGGTGTTCCTCATGTGGCTCCCGAGTTCACAGGACATTACCGTTTGTGATGTTTTCCTTTGGGGGTACGTGAAAGACAGAGTGTATGAACCTCCACTACCCGCAACTATGGATGTTCTGCAGGAACGCATCACTGAAGCTATAAACGCGATCACGCCGGATATGCTTCGGAGAGTCCGGTCCGCGCTCGATTATCGCATCGATCTTTGCCGAGTAACAGGTGGGGCGCATATCGTGTGTATGTAATCGACAGATACCATATGAAACTTTATGAGTTGATGAAACTGTAGCCTCCAAGGTGAAAGAATAGTCCAATAAATTTTGATTTTGTAACCATTTAAAATCAAGGAGTGTTTTTGTGGCCACCCTGTGGCGCTGAAATGTAGGCGTGGATCTAAGAGGTAAATTAGTTAACAAGCTATGGAGTATGGATTAATGGCCCTTAACAATTCAATAATTACATATAACTGGATTTGTTTGCACATCTGCTTTCTTCGTATTCTATAACCTCAAGAAACTAAGGGGTGAGGGGGAATTCATCAAGGGGCATTAGGGTTTAAGTCACGGTAATTGGCTCTTACCGTGACTTAAACAGTCCTAACACCACTTCTCTAAAAATAGTGCGGTGCTATTTAAGTCACCTCATGTCAATAAGTAATGAGATGCAGAATATACAAATGTCTGTTTTGTATCTTACTATGCAAATGGCCTAATGCGACTTGCGGTGATACACCGTGAGTCACATTACAGCCCAAAAACCATGGTGAAATAACCCCAGATTTTTGCTAGGGTTATTTTACTATCCAGGAGCATCGCACCACAAAGTCACAGCCTGTATTAGCTCAGGGAACCCCCTCACTGATGTTCCTCCTCATGCAAGCCCCCCCCTGTAATCTAAGTCGAAGCCCCCACCTCTACCTTACTGTTGTCAATGGTTGTTTTGGGTCTTGGTTCTGCAGGGTCGTCTGGAGTTCAGGGGCTCAGTCGCTCCTGCCATGTCCCTTGCCAGCTGTAAAATGGCGCCCCCTAGCAGTAGTCAGATTAGGCCTATTTCCATATTAGGCCTATTTCCAGAAAATTACACATATGTATACAGTAAATGATCCAAGTTCCCAGTTTCAATTGTTTACATTTTAAAGGTGCTACTAATTACTGTGTAGCTAAACACAATTACTATTTCAATCAATCTTTTCAAGCCCTGGCCAAAACTATCAGTTTGCTGTCACTTAATGTATGCCACAAACGAGGTATAAAATCCAAAGGGGAATTTTTTTAAAGTACCAGCATACACATAATCCTGGGCAAATGTTTGGACTGTCCAAACTATGCTCATAACACACCACCTTTGCATCTCATAGCAATTCTAAATGCAAATTAAGACATTGTAAAATTAGCATTTACACTGACTATTAATACATTCATGTTAGGGAGTCTATAGGAAGCTATTACTTCCCCTTAATGATATTCCCTCGCAGGGACAGAACCACCTTAAACTTTACATTCCGCCTAGGGGGAAGTGACATGGGAGGGGTGGAGCCAGGAAAGCATGTTCCAGGGACTATAAAAGGATAGGGTACTGCTAGGTTAAGAAGGCCCAGAGGGAAGCAATGAAGCCTCACTGCATAGGCCTCCGCCTTGTGTGAACTGCAACCGTGACAGGCAGGTAAGCCAAGTTCAATCTGGGGCCTTACAAAATTGTGTCTTTGACCCAGTTGGATGCTGGCCAGCATAGATGTTGTTTGCCAAAGACTGTACTAGCAGCTCTGGAGGCCCAGGTTAGGGTCTAACAGGATGTGTTGTCTTGCTAAGAAATGATAACATACATAGGGCTAGTAGATTCACTAAGCAAATCAATCGTGTAACGATCGGTTTGCGACCCTTTTGCGACCCGATTCACTTACCTCTGTACGGATCCGATTCCGATCCATGCATGCAAACGAGGGGAACAGCATGCAAAGTAGGCAGGGAAACGATTCACTAAAGAAATCTTGGAAACCGACTGGGCTGGCCGATCAACCCAAGAAGCGACTGCTGGAGACCAGCCGCAAACATCCTTTCCCACTGGCCTCGGCCTGAAATTCCAGCCCTGCAGCCCATCTCTGCTGCTCTACTCTCTGCCCCTTCCAGCCGAGCCCTGATCTTGCCGCCCTGACTCTCCTGCTCTCTGCCGCCCTTCCCCGCAGTGCGAGCCCGTGGTTTTAAAGCGGGGCTGCACTGCGGGGAAGGGCGGCAGAGAGCAGGAGAGTCAATAATTGCCTGCTTTTAAAAGTCTCCCGCTATAATGTAAGGACTCACTGGGGCAGTGAACTCATGTCGGCGAAGGGGAAGAGGCTGCTGCCGCCGGGGATCGCCCTTCCCTGGGAGAGCAGGAGAGTCGAGGCCAGTAAAAAAAAAAAAAAAAAAATGGACACCACACGCTGTTGCGGACCATCTACAGGGAAAGCAGATGTTTGCGCATGCGTCAGGATCGCACACTAGCGATTCGTGTGGTCGGTGGGAGGAGCGTTCCTCCGATCGCCCTCAATTTAATTTTTTTTGTTTCGTGAATTGGTCGGGCCTGCACGGATCGGGCACGCAGAGTCAGGTTAGTGAATCTAGCCCATTGTGGATCTACAGGAGCAGGTTCCAAGAGGACATTTACTTTGAAGGACTGGCTTATGTTTTTTTTCTTCCCTAACTGTGAACTGAACAGGACTCCCCCCTCCTCCCCCCCCCCCCTTTACCTGGCACCGTTTTATAAAATATTATCTGTTCATCTTAATCCACTGTGCTTCTCCACTGTTTCTGACTCTAGCCTGCCCCATTCTTGTACTTTTTAAGAAAGCAGTTTCGGTATGCTTTATATATAGAAAAAAAGGTTGCTGTGAAATTATACAGCTGAATATGTATGAATGAGCTATGGCACACCTCTGATGTGGCTGGCGGAGTTCCCCAAGCCCCAAACAGCTGAAGACTCCCGGCTTATCTCTCTACCTTCGGCTGCTGACGTTCCAGCACCTTAACTCCCCTGCCCATCTCCAGCACACATCTTTGAAAGCCTTCATTTTTTGCCAGCACCCACTACCTTTCCTCTGACTCAGCTTCTTGCTTCTGCACCAGGTCAGAGGGAAAGCATGGGGCCGACATGTACAGCGGGCGTGAGTAACTGCTTGCTGCCAGCAAAGAAAATAAAGGCTTTCAAATGGTGCAGGGAAGGGGTGAATAGAGATGTCTGGATGCCGGGGGATGGAAGGGGAGATGCCAGGCAGAGGGTTAGAGTTCTTGTGCTCTCCCTAAGGCAGGGGTAGGTAATTCCGGTCCTCGAGAGCCAGAGCCAGGTCAGGTTTTCAGGATATCCACAATAAATATGCAGGAGATAGATTTGCGTCTCAAGGAGGCAGGGCATGCAAATCCATCTCATACGTATTCATGGTGAAGATCCTGAAAACCTGACCTGGCTCCGGCTTTCGAGGACCGGAATTGCCTATCCCTGAGCTGGGGCTACCAGATTTTACGTCAGTAAAATCCAGACCCCTAAACCTGCCCCCCCCAGGCCCTCCCCGTTACGCCCCAGCTCCACCCCCAGCCGTCACACGCGTCCACGTCCGTGCATGCGCAGATACCCCCTCCCGACGTGATTTCTTTTCAAATCCAGACAAAGTGCCGGGTTTTGAAAAGACATCCGGACCCCCAGACATGTCCTCAAAAGGAGAACCTGTCTGGGGAAATCCGGACGTCTGTTAACTTGAAGCTGGCTTTTTTGTGGGTGACCCAGGGGCGGAGTTGGCATTTATGTAGTTAAGCGCTAATAACACTGCGCAACAAATTTTAACTTTTTTTTCTGGGGCTAAAAGAAAATGAGGTTTACTTTATAGAATTTGACCTCCTGTGTATGAAAATAGCATCCGTTTTCTCCTATCACGTATAGTTTTTGAGCAAATCGCAAATATTTATAGCATAAGAAGTCATAATGTAACGCATTGCGCCAATTTAAGAGTTCCTATAAATATTATTTTCTAGAATTATCCGTTGAAGTACATTTATAAACGAAATTAGGAGCATCTCTAATTAATGTCCAACAATAGCCATCACTGATGAATTCCATCTGCCCTGATATCGTTTCTCCGTCGTAGCAATGTCCTGGTGAAACCTTTCCCAGTGCTCATCACTAACAATACCAAGATTATCGGCAGGGGGGGGGGGGGGGAAAATCCAGATGCGAGTGGAGAAAATGAATTTTTAGTGACGTTGCATTTGAGGCCACAGAAGGTTTTAAGCATCATCTCCACCATTTGGACATAGTCTGGTGCCTTCCAATTCCCCAGAAAATTCTCAATTACATTCTTCAGTGCTATCCAAGCACTTTTCTCACGTCCTTGCAAGACTTCATCAAAGTGCCTGTCTCTCAACAATTCTCCTATTTGTGGCCCCACAAAAATGCCTTCCTTCTGAGCACTTATGAAAGGAAATTTTCATGTAAGTAGCGAAATCCTTCACCTTCCTTGTTCATAGCCTTAACAAAGTTCTTCATAATTCCTAGCTAATTTGAGACAAACCGTTTTAATATTTCAGAGATTGTTATAACATTTACTCCAAGCATTAGAAAATATAGCGAAAATGCATTATAATGCTCTTTTGCCATAAATCAGAGGGTTATACCAAAAAATTAAGGTCAGTTTTGAATTCAGCGACCCCCCCCTAAATCACTATAGAACACCCACTACAATTCATGACCCCAAACGTCTGTCACACAGTGTAATCAGTCCTTAATCTCCCAGGTTTAGCAGTCAAATCACAGTGCAGAGAAGTCAGTCCTAACATAAGAACATAAGAAGCGCCATCTCCGGATCAGACCTTCGGTCCATCAAGTCCGGCGATCCGCACACGCGGAGGCCCTGCCAGGTATACACCTGGCTTATTTTATAGCCACTTACTACTTGAAACAAAAAATGGTCAAGGACCTCTTGAATGTAAAACACAACACACAAAATAGGTTCCTTGTGCAATTGGTTTTGTATATGTCACGAGGGAAAGACCTCAGAAGCCTGCACCAACCACAGAATATTCAATTCTTGCGATGGTTTAACTCAGCAGGACAGGTTATCTATCATCGGTCACAAAACCCTCTACACACCAATTACCAATTTGAATTTCTGGTATCTTAATCACTTTTTCTTTATAGAACGCTTGGTGTGTAAAAATAAAATGCACTTATCTGCTTAAAGAATAAGGCCCGACGGGACCCGTTTCGCCAGGCTAATGGCTTCGTCAGGGAACTTTTTGACAACTGTAAAACAACAGAAAGAGACAAGTGCTGAGCCATCAATAAGGCAACAAAGCAAACTTCCAATTGTCTCTCAATATTTTTGCGATATCGTACTCACTGTGTTCAGTCTTGAAAACACTTCAAAAAATGGCGCCGGAGGTGAACAGACGCCACGCATGCGTATTTGTAGCCATTCAATCATGACATCACCCAAAACAAAGTTTTGTAGCCATTCAATCATGACATCACCCAAAACAAGATTGAAAAAATTAGAAGAAAGCATGCCAGCCAATGCTCCCATTCAGACCTGTAGGTTTTAAAGCACTAAGCTGGAAAGTCCATCTGGCTTCTCTTTGCAATAATCTCAAACAACGATCTCCCCCCCGCTCATTTTTAGGCTCTTGATCAATACACATGCAAGTTAACTGGTGAAATTCATGCGCACATTCCAGACAGTGTTCTACTAAGGGGGCACTGATTTTTTTGAGCTTGAGGTTAGAACGATGCTCACATATCCTAATTTTAAATGGACGTATTGTTTTCCCTATATATACTTTCTGGCATGGACAAAAAATCGCATACACAACAAAAGCAGAGTTACATGTCATGTGATGTTGTAAATGATATACTCTTTTGTCAACAGGATTCATAAAGCTCGATCCTTGCACCGTCATGTGGCATATACCGCAAGAGCCGCACTTCACAAAACCCCGTGGCGATATTGTCGTCTCCTTCGGTACAGTGCGATACATGGAAGGACTCAACAAATCTTTCAGGTTCTTGTCCCTCGTATAAGCGATGCGTAAAGGGACATCCTGAAACAAAGGGAGAGTTTGAATTATCCTCCAATTCTTTTTCATAATAGTAGCAGGAACATTCCCTTGCGCTGTGTATCTCATCACGCACGTTTGAACATGATCGTTGCTTCCGCCTAGTGGAGTCCCTGCACTGGTATCGTTCGATCCCCTACCCGCCAGCAGCCATTCTCTGTTGTAGTACTTGGCACGCTTCTGTGCTCGTTTTAATACATAGTGCGGGTAACCGCGGGAATGAAGTTTTTCACCGAAAATCCTAGCTTGGGTCTTATAACGGTTTCCCGTGGAACAATTCCTTTTAATCCGGAGGAACTGGGAAAACGGTAAGTTGTTTCTCAACGCCACAGGATGACAGCTTGTGTACTCCAAAATGGTATTGCGGTCGGTTGGCTTTATGTGTAAATCAGTGACAAAAGAGTCAGCTAATTGAATAACAATGACATCTAGAAAAACAACAGAAGATGTTGAAAAATTCATAGTGAATTGAATGCACTCATCGCACGAGTTTAACCAAAAATGAAACTGTTGTAATTCTTGTTCAGTGCCACTCCATAGCATGAACACGTCATCTATGTAACGGAACCATTGGAAAATCTTTGATTGAAAAGGAGAACAGTCCACCCACGTTTGTTCAAACGCTGCCATATATAGGTTGGCAACCTATATATATATTTTATATATTTTATAGCCAACCATATCTTTATATGCCTCTCTCAAAGAGATATGCATCTAGTTTGCTTTTGAAGCCTAGGACTGTCGATTCTCCCCTGGGAGAGTATTCCAGATGTCAACCACTCTCTGTGTGAAGCAGAACTTCCTGATATTAGTCCTGAACTTGTCCCCCCTTAGCTTCATTTCATGTCCTCTTGTCCGTGTCAAATTGGACAATGTAAATAATCTTCTCTGCTCTATTTTGTAGATTCCTTTCAGTATTTTGAAGGTCTCAATCATATCCACACGCAGTCTCCTTTTCTCAAGGGAGAACAATCCCAGTGTTTTAAGTCGATCCTCATATTCCAGTTTCTCCATACCCTTCACTAGTTTAGTTGCTCGTCTCTGCACCCTCTCCAGCAGTTTTATATCCTTCTTTAGGTAGGGAGACCAATGTTGGACGCAGTATTCCAAGTGGGGTCTGACCATTGCCCTATAAAGCGGCATTATAACTTTCTCTGATCTACTCGAGATTCCTTTCTTTATCATGCCCAACATTCTATTTGCCTTCTTTGCCGCTGCCGCGCATTGTGCCGACGGCTTCAGGGTCCTATCTATCAGTACACCCAGGTCCCTTTCTTGTTCACTTTTTCCCAGAGTTGCACCTGACATTCTGTACTCGTATTCCTTATTCTTACTGCCTAAATGCATTACCTTGCATTTCTCCACATTGAACTTCATCTGCCATTTCTCCGCCCATTTTTCTAACCGACACAAATCGCTCTGGAGTTCCTCACTATCCTCCTGCGATCTGATTGCCCGGCAGAGTTTTATGTCGTCTGCAAACTTGATGATCTCACTGGATGTTCCGTTTTCCAAGTCATTGATATAAATATTAAAAAGGATCGGCCCAAGTACCGAGCCCTGGGGTACACCACTAGTCACTTCCTCCCAGTCAGAGAACTTCCCATTAATGCCCACTCTCTGCTTCCTGTTATCCAGCCATTTGCCTATCCATCTTTGTATATCTCCCTCTATGCCATGGCTTTGTAGTTTCCTGAGAAGTCTTTCGTGTGGAACTTTGTCGAACGCTTTCTGGAAGTCCAAGTATATTATGTCCACCGGCTTTCCACTATCAATTTGCTTGTTCACGGTCTCAAAGAATTGGAGTAAATTGGTCAAACATGATTTCCCTTTCCTGAATCCATGTTGACTGGGTTTCATCAAGTCGTGTGTGTCCAAGTGCTGAACTATGCTATCCTTGATCAGTGATTCAATCATCTTGCCGGGGACAGACGTAAGACTTACAGGTCTATAGTTGCCCGGTTCTCCTCTCGATCCTTTTTTGAAAATTGGCGTGACGTTCGCTTTCTTCCAGACGTCTGGTATCTGACCAGTTCTGATTGACAGGTTTGCAAGTTTTTGCAATAACTCTCCGATTTCAACCTTCAATTCCTTCAAGACTCTCGGGTGAATTTCATCCGGTCCAGGGGATTTGTCACTTTTAAGTTTGTCGATCTGGTAGTATATCTGATCTAAGTTCACTTCAACTGTGGTGAGGCTGTCCTCTATTTCTCCTGTAAACAGTGTCTCCGCTTCAGGTATTGTTGAGGTGTCCTCCTTCGTAAAGACGGACGCAAAGAAGGAATTTAGTTTGTCTGCGATTTGTTTATCTTCCTTGATGTACCCTTTTCTTCCCTTGTCGTCCAGGGGTCCCACTGCCTCTTTTGCAGGTTTTTTCCCTTTCACGTATCTAAAGAAGGGCTTGATGTTTTTGGCCTCCCGGGCTATTTTTTCCTCATAGTCCTGTTTTGCATCCCTCACCACCTTGTTAAATTTCTTCTGTTCATCTTTATGTTTGTTCCAGGCTTCGGTTGTCTTCGTGCATTTCCATTTTTTGAAAGAGTCCTTCTTTTCTTTTATGGCTTCCTTCACCTGTATGGTAAGTCATGCCGGTTCTCCTTTGCCTTTAGTTCTCCAATCTTTGGAAATCCTCGGAATGTAGAGATCTTGTGCTTCTGCAATAGTATTTTTCAATAGGCACCATGCCTGATCTACTGTTTCAAATTTGTCCACCATCTTCTCGAGTCATTTTGTTACCATGGCTCTCATGCAATCGTATTTACCCTTTTTAAAATTTAAGGTGGTGGTTAAGGTTTTGGCATGTTTCCCTTTCCCGATGTCAAGTTTAAAGTTGATTACATTGTGATCACTCGTTCCTATTTTTATGAACAGCCAGCTCAAGCCATCCCTCTGGTTCTGTGAACAGGAAGTTCCTGGTTCTGTGAACAGGAAGTTATAGCTCAGGGCCGGCATGAGCAGTGGGTAGGAGTCAGTGCTCAATGCTGTCGAAGAGTTGCAAGATTTAAGAGGAACAGGGGAGTGCACTTAAGAGACCTCCATCACTAGGGGAGGGGAGAGAAGAGATGCCGGGCTGCTATACTGCTGCTTGGAGGAGCCCATTCCAAGACGGCACCTATGGCACTCTACTTCAAGTTTCAAGTTTTATTAATTCTTGATAAATCGCCTGTTTAATTTTCTAAGCGATGTACAATACAAATTTAAAATATAACAAGTAATACAGTAATAAATTAAGAGACAGACTAAAAAAAAGACAATACACGAATAGGGAGGAAAAAAGGGAGAAGTTACAATTTCTTTTCAAGAGTGAGGAACATATAAAGGAAAATAACATAAGGGAAACAGGGCTTTAAAATAGCAAATTTAAGGAAATTTTGATTAAGAAAATCATAGATTAAAAGCATCTTTAAAAAGATAGGTTTTCAGGGATTTTTTAAAAGAGAAAGTCTTTATTGTTTCTAATAAATTGAGGGATGGAGTTCCATAGAAGAGGTGCTGTGACTGAAAACATATTCTGTCTTCTGGTTCCTATTATTTTTAAGGATGGAACTGTTAATAAATTATTGGAAGATGATCGAAGAGTTCTAGCTGCGCTGTACGGAATAAGCATCCGTGTAATAAACTGTGGTTCTTTATAAGTTAGGGCTTTGAAAACTAGGAGCAGTATTTTGAATGTGATTCGATGGCTAATTGGTAGCCAATGTGAATCAATTAGTAGAGGTGTAACGTGGTCAAATTTTTTTGCCTTATGCATTAATTTAATTGCCGTATTCTGAATAATTTGTAACCTTTTTTTTCTTTTTGTAGAATATTAAAGAAAAGTGAGTTGCAATAGTCAATTCTGGAGATGATCAAAGAGTGAATAAGTATATTAATAGACTTAGGTTCAAGAAATTTAGCTATAGAGCGTGTCATGCGCAATTTAAAGAAACATGCTTTAATTGTGTGCCCTATGTTTTCATGAAATGAAAGTTTATCGTCCACGATGATGCCCAAAATTTTTAACGAAGAGATAGTTTCAAGTGGGGAATTGTCTAAAATGAAATTGGAGCTTAAAGAGATCTCCTTTTTCCAGGTGAATAGCATTGTTTTAGTTTTTTTTATATTTAATGCTAGTCGGTTTTTATCAAGCCATTTTTTATTTTTTCAAGTTTGTTATTTATTACCTGGATTTCGTTAATATTACTTGGGTCTAAAGGGTGAAGTAATTGGATGTCGTCGGCATAGGCATAGACTGTAAAACCGATGGATTGACATAAGCTTAAGAACGGTGATAGAAAAATATTGAATAAGAGAGGAGATAAAATGGAACCTTGAGGAATACCGTAAGATGATGTAAAAGGTTTGGATTGTTCATTATTAAAATGAACAGTTGAGGAGCGGTTAGAGAGAAAAGATGAAAACCATTTAAGAACTTGATTGGTGACCCCCCCACCCCCTTACAAGGCCATCGCACATCTCCTAGTAGTTGCACAATCTGGGAATTACATGTTATGATTATAGAATTCTAAGAATAGTTACACACAACCCCAAATTAATACCAATTAGCATCAATGATAACTAGTTCTTGCCAATTAGTTAATGCTAATGAGCATCTTAAGAAATGCACATAACTGCCATTATTCTCTAACTTGCCTGCATTATTTTGTGCACTAAATGCAGATTTTATGAGAAATATAGTATGAAATTATTGACTGGAATGGGAGAAATGTCTTCCCCCCTCAACATGCTTAAACTATACTAGAACTGTTTTGTCTGCTCGCAATCTCGGGGTCATCTGTGATTCCTCTCTCTCCTTTACCGCCCAGATACAACATATCATTAAAACCTGCCGCTTCTTTCTTTATAATATTACCAAAATCCGACCCTTCCTCTCTGAGCACACCACCAAAACCCTTATCCACGCCCTCATCACCTCGCACTTAGACTACTGCAACTCGCCACTCTCAGGCCTTCCACTTAGCCCTCTCGCTCCCTTCCAATCTGTCCAGAATTCGGCCACATGACTCATTCCGTGAGAGCCGCTATACTCGCGTCACACTTCTCCTAAAGTTACTTCATCGGCTTCCCATCCGTTTCCAAAAATAATTGAAATTCCTCTTACTGACCTACAAATTCACTCACTCAGCTGCCCCTCACTATCGCTCTTCACTTATCTCCCACTATGACACCAACTCCCCCCCCCCCACCCCAGTAAGCTCCGCTTAGCTGGTAAGTCCCATCCCTTCTTTTCCTCTGCTAGCTCCAGACTCCATCCCTTTTATATTGCTGTGCCTTATGCTTGGAACAAGCTGCACAAATCCCTATGGCGGGCTCTGTCTCTGGCAGTGTTCAAGGCCCAATTAAAAGCCCACCTCTTAGATACTGCTTTCAACTCCTAACTCCTCTCCCCTTGGGTTCTGTATCCATAACCCTATATGTCATGTCTGTCTGTCCAAGTTAGATTGTAAGCTTTTCTGAGCAGGAACCGTCTATTAAATGTCAGAAAATACACCTTTTAGCGCTATATAAGTGATACATAGTAGGAGTAGTAACTTGCATAAAGTTGATATAACCTCATTCACCATTGTATAGTGGAAAGCAGTAGAATAACATAATGCCAAAACCTGAATAAAACATGGCAGGTAAAAGTTATTTAATTAAAACAACAGAGACTTCATTATAGTATAGGCCAAGGTGGCTAGCAAAGGTTATTAAAAGAATGTCTCTTTGATATGACCTGACGTGAATACGAGTTAAAACAACATTTGGCAGAAAAACTATTTGTCTCTTAGTCAGCTCCGAAAGGAATAACTTCTGTCCAGAGCAAGGTTTGCAAAGGGTCTCCACCACAGTTAATGGATAAGCCAACAATGTTTGCTCAATATTATATGTTTTACTTCACACCGCTGTAAATTAATTTAATGCATTAGCTCTGTCTTGTGAAAGTGAAAACCTCTCTGAAGTGAGGCTGACATCCTGATTGCAGTATAAAGATGAGATCAGTTTAGAGCAATAAAAGCCAGGTTAATATGCAGATCTGCACATTGTGAAAACAGGCAATCAAGAAACTTAGCCTGCCCTCAAAGGTATTTGATCCATGAAGGGAGAAAAGACCACTTCATTCAAAGTATCAAAACTGAAAAATAAGATGGAGGGTGATTTAATATATAGGACTAAAACAAAACATAAAGGAAATAAGGTGATACAGTAGACTCTCAGATAACTGGCACCCGTGGGGATCGATAGATGCCGGATAAATGTAGTTTCTGGTTGCTTGAGAGTTACTATTAAAAATAGGCCTAACTAATACTATACCCCACATACTATACCATACTATAAACTGTTCCAGACACACTACCAGACATGCAGTAGGCAAAGCATGGGTGTGCTCAGGTGTGGCATGCCCAGTTTATACTTACATGTCCACTAGAAATTGATTTTATTTTCATTTTTATTTACAGTATCACAGTATTTCTCTGATTTTTTTTTTTGCTGGTTGCTTGAGAGTTCTGGTTGCATGAGTTCTGGTTAACAGAGAGCCTACTGTACATTTTTTTATTGAGTGGTATTTTTATATTTTTTTCTTTTTCTCAACCCCTTAAATACATTGTGATAAATAGTATATAAAGTAATGAATCCAATCCAACAATAATTCAGGGGTCCTTTTACTATGGTGCGCTAACCGATTTAGTGCTCGTTAATCGATTTAGCACGCGCCAAATGCTAAGGCGCCCATAGCGACGATGACTTATTTGTCCATAACGTGTGAATTCATCCACTGCTCTCCAGAGCTCCGTTTCGGAGGGCTCAGCCTCCTTCCTCGCGAGCAATCACACTGTTCGGGAAGAGAAAATGCGATCATGAAGAGAGGATCGCCGATTTGGAAATAAGTCATCGTCGCTGATGTTTTGAAGATAAGTAACGAAACTTTCCTCTTATTGTGACAGGACATAGCGATTATCTAGATAAGGAGATTATCAGGAGATTGGACTCTATTTTTGAAGATTTCCCCTTTCTGAAGCTTTGGTTTCTGGATCCTCCTTCCAGATTGACTTTTCTGCCAAGGTTTTGGGAGTCCTCTTTGACTCCTCTCTCTCTTTTAAGGATCAAATTAACTCTGTGGTCAAGAAATGTTTTTTTTAACCTGTGTTTGTTGAGGAAGGTCAGACATCTCTTTCACCATCGTCATTTTTCCATAGTACTTCAGTCAATTATATTATCTGGCCTGGCAGTACCACAAAAAACTTGTCTTTATAGATTGCAACTGATTCAAAATACTGCTGCGAAATTGATCTTTGGGAAACGTAAATTTGATCACGTGACTCTGTTGCTCCAGAGTCTCCATTGGCTCCCGGTTTATTTTAGAGTTCAATTTAAATGCGCTTGTATTGCTTTTAAAATCCTATATGGCATCTTTACTCCTCTCCTTCCTTCATCTTGGAACGTTTATAGATTTTCCTTTGCAAGAGGTAATCAACTATTTAAATGATCTCTTCCTTCAAAAAAAGGGATTAAAGGAGTCAAGATTTTCAGTCAATCTCTGATCTTTAAGTTTTCTCAACTTTGGGATGATCTTCCATTTCTTTTAAGGAGATCCGGCTCACTTCAATTTTTTCGCAAATCTTTAAAAACTGCTTTATTTGCTAAACACTTTGAAAATTAATTTCCCGAAATTTAGTCTTATTTTTTATGGTTTTATTTCTTAAGTTAATTATTGTAAACCGAGTCGAGCTTTCTTAGAATGATGACTCGGTATATAAAGCCAAGCCTTAGATTAGATTAGAGCACCTTTATTTTTGAAGATTTCCTTATTAGAGCACCTTTAAGAGACTTTTTCAAGTGTTAATTTTGCACACTTATTGGTTTATAATACACAAAAAATTCAAAAAATTACTTATCTGTTTCAAATGGAGTCACTTGTGTGGGCAGACGTGTGGCAATACATTGAACCAGTCATCACTCAAACCCATTTCACATGCTGTGGAACCTTTAAAAATTTGTGTTCAATAAACTGGTTGGCCACTCTTCGACTCAAGTTTCACTCGAAGCGTCGTCAGGAAGGAGGCATAATACAGCCAAGGAGTTCATTGAAACTCAAAGAGGAACAGCCGTATTATGCCCCCTTCCTGACGACGCTTCGAGCGAAACTCGAGTCGAAGGGTGGCCAACTAGTTTATTGAACACAAATTTTTAAAGGTTCCACAGCATGTGAAATGGGTTTGAGTGATGACTAGTTCAATGTCTTGCCAAGCGTCTGCCCTCACAAGTGACTCCATTTGAAACAGATAAGTAATTTTTTGAATTACAAATAGAAGAAGCAGTTTCATTTATATATTTGTTGTATGGAGGGCAGTGAGAGGGACCCTCGTAGTGCTATGATGGTCCCTCATGACAACCAATGCTGGCACTTTTTATGACACTGTTTGGTTGGTGACTGAGCACTTCATAATTTGAATACACTAGTAAAGTGTTTTGTGTATTGTGTATAGTCCATATCATGAACAAGTAGACTTGTGGTAGCATTCATTGTGAAAGAATCCGTTTTTTGCTGGGATGGGAGAGGGCAGCATGCACTTTTGAGGCACACTTGCAAATCTTTGCAACAGCAACTTCTGCTTATCTTCTGCAAATTATTGACAGCACTGCAACCTTTAAAATAATAGTTAAATTCTTCGATAATCCATGTAAGACACTAGTTAATAATCCTCCATCATCAGTGGCCTTTAGAGAAGAGGTCAGCAAGTGACATTCTGGGGGGGAAAAGGCCCCCATAATTTGATGTAATCATTAAGAATGTTAAAAAATAAAATTGGGACATGATCTCAATATCTGAGATGCCTAGTTTCTCTGTACAGAAAACAAAAGTGCACCCTAACTAATGGGCCTTGAAATCTTGAGCAAACAAATTCAGAGTCCAAAGTGGAGGCAACCAGAGGGCAGGAGATGAGAGGATCATTAAACAAACAGATTGGTTTAGATAACCTCAGATTGCTCTAGGAGAAAACAACTGCACAATCTCCTTTCTATAGGCTAGGATTCTTACATCTGTGATCTACCTAGAGCAGTGTTTCTCAGCTCGGTCCTGGAGTACCCCCTTGCCAGCCAGGTTTTCAGGGTATCCACAATGAATAAGCATAAACTTGATTTGCAAACACCACCTCCATTATATGCAAATTTCTTTCATGCACATTCATTGTGGATATCCTGAAAACCTGACTGGCAAGGGGGTACTCCAGGACCGAATTGAGAGACACTGACCTAGAGCTTCACTGTGGGTTCCTCACTAGAACCCATATCAGTGTTGTCTCTTTGCCAAGTGCATCAAGAGGCGATGGGATATGACATACCACCTTTCTGTGGTTACAATTAAAGTGGTTTATATGTTATTTATGGGTACTATAGTAATTTGTACCTGGAGCAATGGAGGGTTACTGACTTGCCCTAAAACAGGTTTAATTTTTTTTTTTTTTTTTAAATAAAGGTATCTTCAAAAGAAAGAATCCAAACCAAATCCCTTCCTACGTATGTTTAAAATCATTGCCTACCAGTGCTAGGTCCTGCATCACGTGAAAAATGTTGATCATTTCAACTAATGAAATCTTAATTTGCTGTAACAGTAAAAATATCATTGTGGAGGGGCACTGCAAGAAAAAAAACCCCAACCAAAAATCCAGTATCAAACATGGTCATTTTCGAACCAGAAAAGTGTCTATCTTTTTAACATAAGAACATAAGAACATAAGAAATGCCTCCGCTGGGTCAGACCTAAGGTCCATCGCGCCCAGCAGTCCGCTCACGCGGCGGCCCATCAGGTCCAGGACCTGTGCAGTAATCTTTTATCTATACCCCTCTATCCCCTTTTCCAGCAGGAAATTGTCCAATCCTTTCTTAAACCCCAATACCGTTCGCTGCCCTATAACGTCCTCTGGAAGCGCATTCCAGGTGTCCACCACACGTTGGGTAAAGAAGAACTTCCTAGCATTCGTTTTGAATCTGTCCCCTTTCAACTTTTCCGAATGCCCTCTTGTTTTTTTATGTTCTGAAAGTTTGAAGAATCTGTCCCTCTCTACTCTCTCTATGCCCTTCATGATCTTGTAAGTCTCTATCATATCCCCTCTAAGTCTTCTCTTCTCCAGGGAAAAGAGACCCAGTTTCTCCAATCTCTCAGCGTATGAAAGATTTCCCATCCCCTTAATCAGTCTTGTCGCTCTCCTCTGAACTCTCTCGAGTAACACCATATCCTTCTTAAGGTATGGTGACCAATACTGGACGCAGTACTCAAGATGCGGACGCACCATTGCCCGGTACAGCGGCAGGATAACTTCTTTCGTTCTTGTTGTAATACCCTTCTTGATTATCCCCAGCATTTTATTCGCTCTCTTGGCGGCCGCTGGTTCAAAAGTTGCCCTATTTTAGAAGTTTTTGTGTTCGGTGCGTCTTTCTTTAAGGGCCATTTTCAAACAAAAAACATCCAAGGGAAAAAGGCACATAGACATAAGAACATAAGAATAGCCTTACTGGGTCAGACCAATGGTCCATCCAGCCCAGTATTCCATCTTCACGGAGGCCAATCCAAGTCACAAGTACCTGGCAAAAACCCAAATAGTAACAGCTTTCCATGCTACCAATCCAGGGCAAGCAGTGGCTAAGTCCATAATCTGTCTCAACAGCAGACTATGGACTTTTCCTCCAGGAACCTGTCCAAACCTTTTTTGAAACCAGCTACATTAACCACTCTTACCGCATCCTCTGGCAACGCGTTCCAGAGCTTAACTATTCTTTGAGTGAAAAAAAAAATATTTCCTCCTATTGGTTTTAAAAGTATTGCTCTGTAACTTTGAGTGTCCCTTAGGGGTCCTTTTATTGAGGCGCGTTAGGGGTTTAATGCGCGGAATACCGTGCGTTAAACCGCCTGCCGCGCTAGTCGCTAACGCCTCCATTGACCAGGCGTTAGTTTTTTTTTGCTTGCCGCGGAGGTTAGCGCGTGATGAAAATGTGCGACGCGCTAACCCCGCTTGCGCGGCTTGATAAAAGGACCCCCGAGTCTTTGTAAATCTTTTTCTTTTTTTTCTTTTATTATTTGATTGAATACAGAAAAAATTTAGAGATTACACCATTTTATACAATTGGTATATAGAATATAACTTTACCTACCCATCTTTCTATCAATTATTAATAATATAAGACTTTATTACATTGATACAAAGAATTAATATCAATTTTCAATTCCCTCTCCTACCCCCCCCCCCCCCCACCCCCCGGATGTGTAAGGAAAAACTTAGGGAGAAATACATAAACCATTAATGTGAAGTAGCAAATAAAGCCAATGGATTCCATACTTTATTAATTGAAACACTGGACCCGAAACATTCTACATTCATTCTCTCATATTTGTATGTATTACATACATTTGTCCACCACAAAGTGTAGTTTAATCTGTCATGGCTTTTCCAGTTTTTTGTGATCAATTGAACAGCCATTCCAGTCAAAACCGGCTTTTATATTTATCAAGGGGAGGTTTAATATGTAACATAGTGTCTTTGTAAATCTTGATGCAGTAAAAAAATTGACCCGTTCTACACCATTAAGAATTTTGTAGACTTCAATCATATCTCCCCTCAGCCACTGGGGTGTCTGAAGGCCAGCAATCCTACTAGACTGGCCACACAGACATCCCAGCAAAGCAATGGGGCAATCCTAAGTGGTACTGGAGTGAACTTCACATAAAAGGTCCCAGGTACCCATGACATCATAGCCCCCTTATATTTCATGGTGAGTCTTCCAGGATTAGCAAAAAAAAGTAACCCAACTGCACACCATTATAATAGCTCTTATGCCTGCAGATGTCGCCTATATATGGGTTCAATTGGTATTTTGTGGCTTTTGGGGTGCTCCCACTTTCTAACACAAGTGTACCAGTTAGAGTATGGTTTGGGCCTGGGTCTCTTTCTCTACAGTTCCCTGCAATGACTACTAGGCTGCTCCAGGGACCTTCTTGCTACTCTAAGAGGAATACATAGTAACATAGTAGATGACGACAGATAAAGACCCGAATGGTCCATCCAGTCTGCCCAACCCGATTCAATTTAAATTTTTTTAATTTTTTCTTCTTAGCTATTTCTGGACAAGAATCCAAAGCTCTACCTGGTACTGTGCTTGGGTTCCAACTGCCGAAATCTCAGTCAAAACCTACTCCAACCCATCTACACCCTCCCAGCCATTGAAGCCCTCTCCAGTCCATCCTCCCCCAAATGGCATATACAGACACAGACTGTGCAACTCTGCCCAGTACTGGCCTTAGTTCAATATTTAATATTATTTTCTGATTCTAGATCCTTTGTGTTCATCCCACGCTTCTTTGAACTCCGGCACCGTTTTCCTCTCCACCACCTCTCTCGGGAGCGCATTCCAGACATCCACCACCTTCTCCGTAAAGTAGAATTTACTAACATTGCTCTTGAATCTACCACCCCTCAACCTCAAATTATGTCGTCTGGTTTTACCATTTTCCTTTCTCTGGAAAAGATTTTGTTCTACGTTAATACCTTCAAGTATTTGAAAGTCTGAATCATATCTCCCCTCTCTTTCCTTTCCTCTAGGGCAGGACCTGTGTAGTAGTCCTCTATCTGTACCCCTCTATCCCCTTTTCCTTCATAAAATTGTCCAATCCCTTCTTGAACCCCCAATACCATACTCTGTCCTATCACGCCCTCTGGAAGCGCATTCCAGGTGTCCACCACCCTTTGGGTGAAGAAAAACTTCCTAGCATTGGTTCTGAATCTGACCCCTTTCAACTTTTCCGAATACCCTCTTGTTCTTGTAGTTTTTGAAAGTTTGAAGAATCTGCCCCTCTCTACTTTCTCTATGCCCTTCATGATCTTCTAAGTCTCTATCATATCCCCTCTAATTCTCTTCTTCTCCAGGGAAAAGAGCTCCAGTTTCTCCAGTCTCTCAGTGTATGAAAGGTTCTCCATACCCTTTATCAAGTGTGCTGCTCTCCTCTGAACCCTCTCGAGTATCGCCATATCCTTCTTAAGGTACGGCGACCAGTATTGGAGCAGTACTCCAGATGCCCAATACAACGGCAGACTTAGAGTTCTCAATATGTATACTTTGGAGGAAAGGAGGGAGAGGGGAGATATGATAGAGACATTTAAATACCTACATGGCATAAATGTGCATGAGGTGAGTCTCTTTAAATAGAAAGGAAACTCTAGAATGAGGGGACATAGGATGAAGGTGAAAGGGGATAGATTCAGAAGTAAGCTTAGAAAATACTTTTTCATGGAAAGGGTGGTGAATGTTTGGTATGACCTCCTGGTAGAGCTGGTGGAGACAGAACATATATCTGAATTAAAGAAAGCTTGGGACAAGAACAGTAGATGGCAAGGTTAGGCATAGCTATATCGTCTTTATCTGTCTTCATTTTTCTCTGCTTCAATATTCTTTCAGTTTCAAAGAGCCTTCAAATAAGATCTTACAATAATCCAGCTGCGACATAATCAAAGCCTGTCCTGTTATTCTGCATTGATCAAACCAAAAACACTTCTGAATTTGGCTAAGTAACCTTAATTTATAGAAGACCTTTCTTGTGATCTTCATTGTTAGATAGAAACAAATAAAATTCCCCAAATTTTCACTGTTGAATCTAATGGGAAACTTACCGGTAAATTCCCAATCAATAAATGTATAACTGATGGTGTAATTCCTAGCCAAGAAACTTTAGGGGTCCTTTACTATGCTGTGCTAAAAAGTGTCCAGTGCTATCCCCAACATGGGCTTTCCTACACATCAAGGCCATTTTTAGTGCGCTGGTAAGATGTCTCCATTTTTTCTATTAATGGCCACGCGCTAATTTCCCCAGCAAAGCCATTAGTGAGTGAACATTTCCTGACACCTATTTTTGAGGCAATTAGGGTCTGATTCTAGAAATGGCATCCCTATTGTAGGCGGCAGTAGGCATTCTACCGCCATCTAATGGACCAATCGGGATGCACATTAAAAAATAAATAAATACCAGTGCAGCGAAGGACACCTACAATGTAGGCATCTAAGTCGCACCTATGGAGGCGTCGGAACGCCTACGGATGCCTAAGGCTGGCGTAGGCATGGTTTACATTAGAAGTGGCCTTAGGCGTCCGTAGGCATGCTTAGGCATTTCTGTAGGCACAATTCCGATGCCTTAAATGTAGGCCTGTAAAGTGCCAAACCCCCCCTCCCAAAAAAACCCTAAAACAACAAAACACTACACTTTAAAATGAAACTACAATTGAACACTCTCTATCAAGTCGGTCTGTGTACAGTGGCTTTAGTCCCAGTTTTTATTATGTAGGAGAAAAGCAAACCGATTAAATTCCGTGCAAAGTACATATTGCAAATCTGGGATATCCTCTACTGCTCTCAAGTGGTGGGGGAAGACTTTGCTCATGGCGCGTATTCTTTTTTAATCACAGAAGAAACCCCCCCCCACCATGAACCAGCCAAGCACATTAGTTGCATGAACCTCTCATATTTGTGATGAAATAACCCTGCTCAGCCATGCATTACAAAACCCTGACTGATACACCTGCCCGTATATTGTTATTCACATTAATGGAATCAACACTATATTACAATAAATAAACATCTTTCTTATTAGCGTAACTGTTCCTTTGATTTGTGACCTTTTATTATGTTCTTTAGACAGACGGATTTGGACAGTTAAAATTCCACTTAGGCTTGATACATTGTAGCTGCTTGACACAATAATATTGATACATAATTCAAGATGAGGCTCTAATTAGATTTTGGTACCGCTATCACGGCCGAGGAAAGCTTTCCTTCTCCTCTACACTTTACCCTGCGATAACATTTTATCATGCAACCTCGCGTAGAGAAGGCCATTTTTTTTTTTAATTAAGCAAATCTCCTCAAACAGGACATTAACTTTAATTACCTCTCTTGCTCTCCCCTCATCTAGCGGTGTCAACCTTTTCCATCGTCTTTTTTTTTTTTTTCCGAGACGTGGGGTTTTTTTTTTTGCTTTTTTTTTTTGTTTGTTTAAAACCCCCACTCACAAATAAGTATTATAAAATCTATTCCGAAGCCATGAAAGTGATAATTGCAGCCTTCTGCGAGTGTTATTTTAAAGGTTCGAACGCATGCAAATGATAACAGCCTGCTCCAGGGATGATATGGTAAAAAGGTTTCAGCCTGTCACTGTTCATGCTAATTTTTGATAAGTCTTCTCCAGTCCTATCATCACTGCCTGTTAGAGCTGTGTGCAGATGAGCCATTAAGAAACACCTTTCCCTTCATGAGAACTAAATATCATTTCTAAAATAACTGCACACATACTTCCTCCCCCATTTCTCTTTCCCAGGATACTCATGTCAGCAAATCATAGGCGGTAGATAAAAAAAAAAAAAAAAGTTAGGAATTTATTTGCTGGTGTGCAAAATTGGAACTGAATCTTACGAAAGGAATTACTCTAACAGGCCTACTGTAGTAGAATACGGTATTCGGGATGGTGTTAAAAGGGAAAGGGAAGCAGGCCCACATTTCCGCCAGAAGGAATGCACTTCTCAACTGGGTGCAAAGGGGAAGGGCAGAGATAGACAGTTCAGCAGCAAATTGTCTTCAAATTCCCAGCCTCCCACTTTTCTCGTGACCGACTGAGGCAGCCTCTCCCTGTCCCTGCTGCACAGTTCGCCACAACAGCGGCAGAGGCGACGTGAAAGGCTGCTTATAAGTGGGCGCACTTTGGATGCGTCCTATAGCTCCGGAGTCCAGAATCTAAATCCACTGAGGTCAATATTCAGTCATCGGGTGGGGAGTGTTTGGCTCACCACCACAAGCGTTATTCCTGGATATTCAAAGCCGGGACCCGGGCGGGCTTCAGCTTTGACTATCCGGTTATTGTTAAGCTGGTTAAGACATAGCCGCTTAAGTTGATATTCATTACTTAAGCAGTCATGGGTTCCTGCTTAAAACTAGGGCAGATATTTGCAGTCACATTTATGCAGTAAACCTGGCCACTTAAGAGCTGAATATTAGCACTGAAGGAGTCAAGTGCCGACTCCACCCCCGGAACACCCCCAACATAACCAACTTGGAGTTCTCATTAACAACTTTGAGTTCTATTAGCCAATTAAGTGCTAGTGCTGTCTGATTCACAATTCAAATTAATTCACTGATTCGATTTAGCTGAATCAATTTGTTTTTTTAAATTGGACTTACTGATTCAGGTACTACGTAGGTGAGTAGTCCACCTTGGGTGCAGACCATTAGGGGGTACTCCTAGGATTGGCATCAGTGTCCATACTTCTTCCCCTTCTGCGGCAGCTATGACAGTAGCCTTTGCCCAGCATCGGGCCTTCCTCTCTGCTGGATCCTGCCGTCGTGGAAACAGGAAGTAGGCAGGACCAGCAGAAAGAGAGGCCTGATACTGGCAGAGCAGCAAGTTATGAAGCCTGCCAACAAAAACAAAGAGGTACACATATGGGGAGAGAGGGGTAAGGAAGAAAGCCATCCAATTGGAGGTAAGGGAGAAGGAAGGGAAGGGAGAGGAGAGGAGAAAGTGATGCTAGACCATGGGGGAAGGAGGGAAAGGAAGGAGAGATGCCAGAGCATGGAGGAGCGGGGGAGGGGGATGGAAGGGGAGGATAGAGATGGCAGGGCACGGTGTGAGGAAAGGAGAGGAGATGCCAGACCATTGGGAAGAGAGGGAGGGAAAGGAAGGAAAGGAGATGCCAGCACATGGAGGGGGAGAGAGAGAGGGTGAGATGGAAGGGAAGGAGAAAGATGCCAGGGCATGTGGGGAGGGAAGGAGACCAGACCATGGGGTGAGGGTGAGTTGGAAGAAAAGGAAGAGAGAGAGTGTACTGGAAGAAAGGGAAGAGAGGGTGCTGGCCACATGAGATGAAGGGGGGCTGTAGATAAAGGAAGAGAGAGAGAGGGGGGGCTGTAGATAAGGAAAGAGAGAGAGGGTGCTGGCCACATAGGGTGGAAGGGGTGCTGGAGGGAAGGGAGAGAGAGAGAGAGAGAGACACTGGACTAGGAGTTGGAGCTGGAATGTAAGAGAGAGAGGGTGCTGTTTTCTTAGGGGGTGCTGAACCTGCAGGGAGGAGGAGAAAGAAGGGAAGAGAAGAGAAGGTACAGAGATAGAAGCTGGATGGTGAGCATGGAAAAAGAAGAACATGTCAAATGTGCAGAAGACCCTGGTGAGCGAATTAACAGAAGACAAACAGAAATCAGAGCCAGGAACCAATATGATTTAAATAATAAAATGACCAGACAACAAAAGGTAGAAAAAATAATTTTATTTTATATTTTGTGATTAAAATACATCATATTTGAAATCCTGCCAGAACTAGTGTTAGACAGCGAATATGAGGTGTTTGTTTTGTTTACACATGACTGCACCAGCGTGGAGTTGGAGAGGGCAGAGGGGGTGGGGTGGGTGAAGAGGCTACAAAATAAACCTGCCAGCTAATTTTAAAGCTATATCAAGAAAGCAAATCAAATCATTGCAAATAAAAAACAAATTTGATTCAATTGACAAAATTGAATTGAATAGAAATGAAATTTTTTTCCTGAATTGGACAGCGCTATTAAGTGCCACTGAATATTAGCAGCTGGCCCTAACCAAGCGATTTAACTGGTTAGTGTGTGGCTAAATCGCTTTGAATATTGGGCCCATTTTTACTAGGGTGGCCATATTGAAAGGCCGCCGCGCGAGCAGACTGCTGGGCACAATGGATCTCTGGCCTGACCCAGCAGAGGCACTTCTTATGTTCTTATGTTATGTGCGCCTTATGACTTAGACCACCAACCATTTTAGTAACCGACTCCATCCTGTTTATTCCTTTATGAAGTTGTGGTCACAACAATTGTACACAATATTCTAAATGAGGTCTCACCAGAGTCTTATACAGGGGTATCAATAACTCCTTTTTCCTACCGGCCATTCATCTCCCTAAATTGAACTAAAAACGTTCTTATTTCTAGATGCTTTTCACAGCTCCTAAATTTCCCATCATTAAGTCCACCAACCGCTTTTAAGAAGTGACCCAATTCCTAATGTTTATCCCTTTTCCTTCTTTTTTTTTTTCAACCAAAATTTTTTTTTCTCTCCACTCCTAACAATGTAACTCTACCCCCCCTCTTCTCTTTCAACCCCACTTTCATGTTTATATTTATAAAGTCTTTAATGTGCACTTTTCCCCCTTTTATAAGTATTATTTTAATTCTTTATTTTAACATAGCATTGTAAACCGGCTAGATACTTGTTGATGGTCGGTGTATTAAAAATAATAAAACTTGAAACTTAAATATGATAGAGTTACCCCTTGTTTGATTAGACTACATTGGCTCCCCACAGCGATCTTTTGTACATTTATCTATTTTTGTATTTCTTTCTTTGAACAAATTGCTTTCATAATCAAGAATCTATAGCATTTCCTATTCCATCCATGAAATGTGTTAAATATAAAAAATTTTTAATCACTCTTTCCTATCAGATGACTTTATCCAGGAATTCTCTTCCTTTGAATGTTAGGCTTGAAACGGATTATATGATTTTTAGAAGGAGGTTGAAACTAGAGCTGTACCAAATAGCATATTTTACTATTCAGAAGAATACAAATTATAAAAAAAAATATTATTTTATTGAATATACTCAAAGCCTGCCAGCTCCCGAGAGCAGGCATGACTTGAGCATGAGCAGATGCTGGAAGGGATGATGGAAAGAGGTAGCAAGCTGTAGGTAGGTACAATGAAAAGAGGGAAATTGAGGACTGGATAGTAAGAAAAAATGCAATCTAGGCAGAGGCAGAAAATAAACTGAGAAGGAAGACCAGGGAAGAAAAGTGAAGGGAGAGGTGAGAAAAAGATGCTAGACCATGGGGGGAGGGGGAGGAGACAGATACCAATTCTGAGAGGAGGAAAGGAGGCGAGTGATGCTAAAAACTACCTGGAGAGGGAGGAAGAGATGGAAGGGAAGAAGACAGAGATGCCAGACTATGGGGAGAGCAAAGGGAAGAAGATGGATGCCAGACCAATGGGGGGGGGGGGGGGGAGGAAGAAATGGAAAGGAAAGACAGACAGTTTCTGGAAGAGGCATAGAAAGAGAGCAGATACCAATATGGAAGAGGCAGAGTAAGGGCAGACAATGGATGGAAGTAAGGGAATGACCAGAAAATGAGGAAAGCAGAAACCAGACAACAAAGGTAGAAAAAAATTATATTTATTTTATTTATTTTTGCTTTAGGATAAAGTAGTATTGTAGCTGTGTTGATAAATGTTTATAAATAGAAAATGGAAATAAGGTGATCCTTTTTATTGGACTAATTTTAATACTTGGAAAGGGACATCAGATTTTGTTGCCTATTGTCTTAATTAAGAACAAAAGAGTTGCCAAACTAGAACAGACTGAAGGTCTATCAAGCCCAGTATCTTCTTTCTAGCAATAACCAATCCAGGTCACAATTATCTGGGAAGATCCTCCCCAAACCCCCAAACAAACAGATTTTATGCTGCTTAGCTTAAAAAAGAGCAGTGGATATTCTCAAGTTTTTGTAGACTGGCTCACTTGGATCACCCAAATTTCTAATCTGGGTTTATGCTTGAGTCATCCTTTTTTCCTACTTTCTGGGGGTGGGGGGAAGTTCACCTCGGTTTATATTCAGATCGGTTTATATTCAAGTATATACGGTAACTGTCTTATGTTATGTAGATCAGTAGTTCCCAACCCTGTGCTAGGGGACCCCCAGGCAGTTGGGTTTTCAAGATATCCCTAATGAATATGCATGAGAGAGATTTGCATACCTGTCACTTCCATTGTATGCAAATCTCTCTCATGCATCCTCATTAGGGATATCTTGAAAACCCGACTGGCTGGGGGTCCCCCAGGACAGGGTTGGGAACCCCTGACGATGACAGGTGCAAGGTTAGGCACAGGGGGAAAGAGGTTGGACCCAACATTGGGATGGGGGGATAGGGAAACATAGGGAAAGGGAAAGAATCTGGGGAGCAAATGTTAGGGGAGAGAGTTAAGAGAAAAATTAAGATAAAGGGTCACAAGGAGCAGCACTGGGATTTTATCCCACAACCTCTGGGTGCAAAGGCAGCAACTCTACCACTAGGCCACTCCTCACCTTAGAATTTCTCGAGCTCTGGCAAGGATTGTGGCTCCACCCTGGTCCAATATTTCTCCTGCTGCCACTTGATCTTTGCTGGGGAGGGAGGGAGCCAGGATCAGCTGCTCCAAGAGAGAGCACACTAAGGTGAGTCTGCCTTGGGGAAGGACAGTGGGAGAAGAGGCAGACAAAGATGAATGTGCCATGGGGGAGGAAGGGCATTAGATAGATTTGTATGCAAATTTATCTCATGTATATTCATTGTGTGTATCCTGAAAACCTGACTAGCTAGTTGTATGCCAGGGACTGGGTTGAGAACCCTTGCTATATGCGAATTTCATAAAGTGCGAATGCTGTTTTTCGCCTGTCAAAAGGCAGGAAAGAGCAGCTGGAGCGCTAGTGGATAAAGGATATCACTCGCAGTCTGCTCCGATCGCCTCTTCCTGTAGTAAAGTTGACACGCAGCTCCTGATTGGTGTAGCCCGACTTTACTACAGGAAGAGGCGGTCAGAGCAGACCGTGAATGAGTGAGTCCACAATTCGCGAACAGCAAATTCGCGGGGGAACACTTTATACCAGTGTTCTAAATATTCAAACTCAACAAACCTGTGAAGCTAGAGCCAGGGATACGATTTTCCAGTGCTGAGGTATTTTTTTTTTTAAAAAGTCTGTTTCAATCAACAGTGTCCAAGGGCATTTGCACATCATGTCAAGGAAACGGCAGATTGCAAAAGTGCGATTCATATACAATCATTTTTAATTCAGCAACAAGATGCATTATTTAAAACAAAAAAGGACATTCATTTTACATTAGAGAATAAACCACTCAGCTTTCTCCTGTGAATCTTCAGCTAGTCACGGTGCTTGGTGATTATCAAGTTAGCTTTGATTACAATTCAAGTAAACACCATCATATATCAGAGTTCACTGATAATCTCATGTTTCAAAGAACCAGTAGAACAGCTGGAAGGTATCCAAGGGTTTATGCTTTCAGAATTAACTATTACAGTTACCAGGACCAAATCTTAAACTGGGATGCCTACAAGTAACGCACATTGGGAAGAATAACCTGAATCACAGTTACCGGATGCTAGGGTCCACCTTGAGGGTTAGCGCCCAAGAAAAGGATCTGAGTTTCATTGTAGATAATACGATGAAAGTAAACCTTCCGCCCAATGTGCGATGGCGGCCAAAAAAGCAAACAGGATGCTGGGAATTATTAAAAAAGGGATGGTTAACAAGACTAAGAATGTCATAATGCCCCTGTATCGCTCCATGGTGTGACCTCATTTGGAGTATTGCGTTCATTTCTGGTCTCCTTATCTCAAGAACGATATAGTGGCGCTAGAAAAGGTTCAAAGAAGAGCAACCAAGATGGTAAAGGGGATGGGGAACTCCTCTCGTATGAGGAAAGACTTAAGCGGTTAGGGTTCTTCAGCTTGGAAAAGAGACGGCTGAGGAGAGATATGATTGAAGTCTACAAAATCCTGAATGGAGTAGAACGGGTGCAAATGGATCGATTTTTCACTCCGTCAAAAATTACAGACTGGGGGACACTCGATGAAGTTACAGGGAAATACTTTTAAAACCAATAGGAGGAAATATTTTTTTTCACTCAGAGAATAGTTAAGCCCTGGAACGCGTTGCCAGAGGTTGTGGTAAGAGCGGATAGCGTAGCTGGTTTTAAGAAAGGTTTGGACAAGTTCCTGAAGGAAAAATCCATAGTCTGTTATTGAGAAAGACATGGGGAAGCCACTGCTTGCCTTGTATTGGTAGAATGGAATATTGCTACACTTTGGGCGTTTATGGAGGAGTGCTTAGGGTAGTATGTGGGCAGGATGTGGGCCGACCTAGACTTAGTGCTAGACGCCTAGAGTCGGCAGTGGGGAAATGCTCATTTTTGAAAAATATATCTAGAATTTTTTTTTAATTTTTTTAAAATCGTCTATCTGAACGTCCAGGCTATTGTTCGTTCAGACCAACCGGACATCTATCTTTATACCACATTTTTGACTAAAATTTTGTCCAAGTCCAAAACGCTCAGAACAAGGCCAAATGGACATGGGAGGGGCCAATCTTATAATGGACTGGCCACCCAGACAACAGAGCAGTGGCAACAGAGCAGTGAGGCACCTGACAGGGCAGTGCTGTGAACTTCACAGAAAGGCTGCCAGATAAACATCTCACCAGAACTCCCTTATAGGTTGTGGTGAGCACCCCCCAAAACCACTGTACCCACCTATCTTCAACCCCAATAGCCCTTACGACTGCAGGTGGCTCCTATATGGCAGTAGAGTAGGGTTTTAGGGGGTTTTGGGGGCACACATGTTCTACCATAAATGTAGTGGTTAGAGTGGCTTATGGGCCTGGGTCCTCCTCTCTGTGATTCACTAGCCCACCCCCAGGCTATTGAAGACACCTGTAAGCAGCTCTACTAGGCTTTCCTATACCAGGTACTGATGTTCTGGAAACAGTTATAAACTTTTTCATTCTGATCTTTGTGGGGGTGTGAGGGGGTCAGTGAACACTGGGAGAGTGTGTGGGGGGTCTTTACTTTGGTTATCTGGTCACTTTGGATTAGAGGTCTGCATGGGAACGGAGATCGTGGGAATCCCGCGGGTCCCGCAGGGGTCCCGCGGGAATCCCCCCTAATCCACAGGACTCCCACAGGGATCCCCCCTCTGGCCCACAGGACTCCCACGGGGACCCCCCTCTAGCCAACGGGACTCCCACAGGGATGGAAGGCTTTGGAAGCAGGGTTCGTCCATATAATATAATGGACATGTCAGCCTTAGTAAAAGAGGGGATTTATAAGTTAATTACCTGAACAGAAAACAAAAAAAGGGTTCCACTAAAGAGATTCCACAAGGAAAACAGCAGCGCAAACACAAAAGAAACTGTGGAATTGATGATCCTGTCAGAAGTAATTGCTGCTTTTTATGGGGAAGGGCGGGGATGGAGATGATCCTGATGGGGACGGGTGGGGACGGAGATGATCCTGATGGGGACGGGTGGGGACGGAGAGGATCCTGGGGGGACGGGTGGGGACGGAGAGGAACCTGACGGGGATGGAGAGGATCCTGGTGGGGATGGGCAGGGATGGGTGGGATTTCTGTCCCCGCGCAACTCTCTACTTTGGATACCTTTTTGGCACTTTATACCTGTTTTTCCATCATCTAACTCACAACATCTAAGTTTTGTCCAGGATGTCTACTAAAACATTCAGTTATCCCTGCAGGACAACTACGTCTAGGTCGGCCCCCATCTCGCACACATACTACCCTAACCACTCCTCCATAAACGCCCCTTTCAGCTCTGGGCGCACAGCGGCATTCAGAGGCCTAAAAAGTCCCGTGGCATGTCCAGAAAGTCGGTTATCGGCTCTTGGACAACCAGTGTCTTTTAGGTTGTCCAAGTGCCAACTTGGGCGGGTTTTTGAATGTGTTCAAGTTTTTATTATGAGCCCCTCAGCACTTTACCCAGTGACCAAAAATTCCTATGGCTCTATTAAATAATTTCATTTCTTTCTTCAGCTGCAAGTAATATCACTGCACAGTTCAAGTTAGAATGCGTTTAGCAGACGCATAAGCATTTCCCCAGGCATCCCTACTGCAAAAATCTTAATGTCTCCACATTCTTATGCACTAACCATCTACCATATGAGGTAAATGGTATTATTGCAGCCCTGATAAATGCTATTACAGTTGTCTAGGCATAAATGGTAATAAGTTTCTTAGTACAAAATGTGGTCTCTGCATTCTGTTTCTATGAACTAATTTACCACAGGAAATTTAAATGAAGGAAAATCTCAGCATCTGAAAGTTGATATTAAATGCGGATTAAAGGGCATGCCTGACAGAAATGTTGTCATTCCCTAAAACAGAGCCCTTGCTGGTGCTTTGACTGTGAAGAAACTGAGGTACAGCAAGTCGATTCTGATATGATGAGCCAGTTTTTTAGACAGTGTTTGTTGGACACGTCTTTTCTAGAATGGGTTACAAGGATCATTACCTCTTCTTTCAATGATCCACAGGACACCTGGAAACTGGTGATGGTCATAGATTTCACCATCCACAACTTGCTCTTTGTGGGCATAGTCCACTTACCAGACTCTACCCTGAAGAGAGTCTAGAAGTTCTCCAAGATCTAATCAAAATATGCAGCTTATGGATCCAAATTCTGACTAGCACTATGCTTCTGCTGTGAAGCCACTTCTACATTGAGCGGTTCAGGATTTATAAGGAGGCTCTCTCTCTTTTCCTACTTTAAGAACCTAAGAACAGCCATACTGGGTCAGACAGCCATACTTGGTCCATCTAGCTCAGTATCCTGTTTCCAACAGTGGCTAATCCAGATCACAAGTATCTGGCAGAACATAAGAACTGCCATCTCCGGATCAGACCCATGGTCCATCGAGTCTAGCGATCCGCACACGCGGAGGCCCAGTCAGGTATACACCTGATGTAGTTTTAATCACCCATATCCCTCTATGCCTCTCGTAAGGAGATGTGCATCTAATTTGCCTTTGAATCCTAGCACAGTGGATTCCTTAATAACCTCCTTTGGGAGAGCATTCCAGGCGTCTACCACTCGCTGCGTGAAGCAGAACTTCCTGACATTTGTCCTGGACTTTTCCCCCTTAGCTTCAAACCATGTCCTCTTGTCCATGTCACGTTGAACAATGTAAATAATTTATTATCAATGCCTTTCAGTATTTTAAACGTCTCGATCATGTCCCCTCGCAGCCTCCTCTTCTCAAGGGAGAACAGTCCCAGTTTCTTGAGTCGTTCCTCATATTCCAAGTTCTCCATACCTCTTATTAGCTTCGTTGCTCGTCTCTGCATCCTCTCCAGCAGTTTTATATCCTTCTTTAGGTTGGGAGACCAATGTTGGACACAGTATTCCAAGTGTGGTCTGACCATTGCTCTATAAAGCGGCATTATGACTTTCTTCAATCTACTCGTGATTCCTTTCTTTATCATGCCTAACATTCTGTTTTTTTTCTTTGCCGCTGCCGCACATTGTGCCGATGGCTTCAGGGTCCTATCTATCAGTACACCCAGGTCCTTTTCTTGTTCGCTCTTACCCAGAGTTGCGCCTGACATTCTATACTCGTGTTCCTTATTCTTACTACCTAAATGCATTACTTTGCATTTCTCCACGTTGAACTTCATCTGCCATTGCTCTGCCCATTTCTCTAACTGATACAAGTCGCTCTGGAGTTCCTCGCTATCTTCCTGCGATCTGATTGCCCGGCATAGCTTTGTGTCGTCTGCAAACTTAATGATCTCACTGGATATTCCGTCTTCCAGGTCATTGATATAAATATTAAATAGGATCGGCCCAAGTACCAAGCCCTGGAGCACACCACCAGTCACTTTCTCCCAGTCTGAGAACTTCCCATTTATGCCCACTCTCTGCTTTCTGTTTTCCAGCCATTTGCCTATCCATTCTTTGTATATCTCCCTCTATTCCATGGCTTTGTACTTTCCTGAGAAGTCTTTCATGTGGAACTTTGTCTAACGCTTTCTGGAAGTCCAAATATATTATGTCCACCGGCATTCCACTATCAATTTGCTTGTTCATGGTCTCAAAAAATTGAAGTAAATTCGTTAAACATGATTTCCCTTTCCTGAACCCATGTTGACTGGGTTTCAGCAAGTCGTGTGTATCTAAGTGCTGGACTATGCTATCCTTGATCAGTGCTTCAACCATCTTTCCAGTGACAGATGTAAGGCTCACAGGTCTGTAGTTGCCCGGTTCTCCTCTCGATCCTTTTTTGAAAATTGGCGTGACGTTCGCTATCTTCCAGTCGTCTGGTATCTGTTCAGTTCTGATTGTCAGATTGGCAAGTTTTTGCAATAACTCTCCGATTTCAACCTTCAATTCCTTTAAGACTCTCAGGTGAATTCCATCCAGTCCAGGGGATTTGTCACTTTTAAGTTTGTTGATCTGGTAGTATATCTGGTCCAACTCCACTTCAACTGTGGTGAGGCTGTCTTCTCTTACTCCACTAAACACTTTCACTGCTTCTGGTATTTTTGCGGTATCCTCCTCCATAAAGACGGACGCAAAGAAGGAATTTAGTTTGTCTGCAATTTGTTTATCTTCCTTGATGTACCCTTTTCTTCCCTGGTCGTCCAGGGGTCCCACCGCCTCTTTTGCGGGTTTTTTCCCTTTCACGTATCTAAAGAAGGGCTTGAAGTTTTTGGCCTCTTGCGCTATTTTTTCCTCATAGTCCTTTTTGGCATCCCTCACCGCCTTGTGACATTTCTTCTGATCATCTTTATGTTTTTTCCATGCTTCGGTTGTTTTCATGTGTTTCCATTTTTTTCTTTTATGGCTTCCCTCACCTGTCTGGTAAGCCATGCCGGTTCTCCCTTACCTTTTGTTCTCCCTTCTTTGGAAATCCTCGGAATGTGGAGATTTTGTGCTTCTGTGATAGTATTTTTCAGTAGGGACCATGCCTGGTCTACCGTTTCAAGTTTGTCCACCTTTTTCTTGAGTCGTTGTTTTACCATGGCTTTCATGCGATCGTATGTGCCCTTTTTAAAGTTTAAGGTTGTGGTTAAGGTTTTGGCACGTTTTCTATTCCCGATGTCATTATTGTACATTATTGATCACATAGTAGCAACATTCCAGAGCCCCAAAGAGTATCAAGATTCCATGCAGAATCTCAAAAGAGTAGCAAGAGTAGCATGCTATGGACTATGGGCTTTTCCTCCAGGAACTTTTCCAAACCTTTCTTAAACCCAGCTATGCTAACCATTGTAATCACATCCTCTGGCAACAAGTTCCAGAGCTTAACTATTCTTTGAGTAAAAATATATTTCCTTCTTTCTCTAACTTCTCTTCTCTTATCACCCCCTTGTACTCTACTTCTTCCAGAAGCTCTCCACAGTGGCTTTAATGGACTAGGGTTACGATATGGCTCCAGAAAAAGGAGGATGGATTGAGACATCTGGGTTTTACTTCCATTGCTTTCAGTGGAAGTAAAAACCAGATGTCTCAATTCATCCTCCTTTTTCTGGAGCCATATGGTAACCCTATGATGGCCTAGTTTTTATTCTCACACTGAAGTAGTATTTTTGAGAGTATGTTTCATCTGTTTGGTCAAATTACCAAACGATGTTTGAAACCTGACAATACAGACTTCTTCCACATTAATTTTAATCTCATTAAGTCAGAACATAGTGTGATATCAGCCAATGTTTTTTTCACACAATACATTTAATAAGTGTCTCATTGTACATTATTCCAGATGTGCTTATCCCCTCTGGCTAAAACGAAAATAATTCTTCATGCTATATTTCCTAATGAAAATGTATTAGATCAGCAAAAAAGTGTTAATGCAGAAAGCTTTAACCAATGGCCAGTTAAGGGGCAATTCTATAACTGGATGCCTGGATGGTATGCAGTAGAAACCTGATACTTAAGAGCATATGCAGTGCCATCCTGGTATAGACTGAAGCAGTGGCGTACCTAGGGTATGTGGCACCCGGGGCCCATCATTTTTTGACACCCCCCCCCCCCCATGTAAAAAAATATTTTTTTGTAATGACCATGAAACGGAATAAATGGTCAGAATAGAAACAGGCAGTGAAAATTTTCTTATATTCCAAACATAACATAACATAAATTATGTCTGAATTGTCATGACATCAGAAGTACATATGGAGTAGTTGCAGGTGATGCTTGGGACAGTTCTGATTGTGTTAGTTCGGTTTTATGTGTTTTTTGAATAGAAGGGTTTTTATTTCTTTTTTGATGGTTTTGTAGTCTGTGGTCGAGGTCAATAGGTTGTAGAGTTGGGGGTCGAGTGTTGCAGCTCGATTAGCTAGGAGGTTGTCGAACAGTTTTTTTCTTTTGACGTTTTTGGTTGGAGGGTGTGTGAATGGTGCGTGAGTTCTCCTATGTCTGGTTGAGGTGGATTGAATTATTTAGCTGAAGAAATTAGTTACCCCCTCATCCCACACACATTAATTCTCTTCCATTTTTGTTCCCATTATAAAAAACACTGATAAGTTCCCAGAAAAAAAATACATTAAAATAAGAAGTGAAAACAAAGGCCCCTACAGATGAGAACATAACATAAGAATAGCCTAACTGGGTCAGACCAATGGTCCATCATGCCCAGTAGCCCATTCTCATGGTAGCCAATCCAGGACACTAATACCTGGTCAAAACCCAAAGAGTAGCAACATTCCATGCTACCGATCCAGGGCAAGCAGACACTTCCCCCATGTCTTAATAACAGATTATGGACTTTTCCTCCAGGAATTTGTCCAAATCTTTCTTAAAACCAGCTACACTATCTGCTTTTACCATAACTTCTGGCCACTTCATTTTTAAGTTTAGATCTTTCCTTTCAAACAGAGACCTTGCTAGATGTCAAATACAGCACAAGGTAACTTCACATGGACTTAGCTGTGCAGGAAATGTGAATCTCCTCATACACCCACCATATAGTGCAAAAATGTGCAAAGGTCTGTTTTTTTCTTTCGATCACTACATAGCCTAATGCCACACAAGCAGCGCTGTTACAAACATATTATGTAGGTCAATGCTAAGGATAACAAAGTTTCCTTCCTTGGACCAGAAGGAGATACTGATAAACCACTGGAAGAGATCCCAAAACAACACCCAAAGACCCACTCAGTGTGTGAACCAGTTGAGTGGAGTGGACTAACTGGGGGGTGGAAATGGGCCCGGAGTATGCACAGCAGAATTTCCCAGACCACCTCTTCCTCTCAACATATTGACACGCTGCCACCACCACCACTAGGAACACCTCACTGGGTAGGCCAGCTATGCTATAAACTTTATAAAACACATTATTATATTTTCTTATAAAGCACATATTTTAACTGAACTCTCTGACATCCTCAGCCTTTCCATTCACAAAAATAGAAAGAAGAAAAGTTCCCATTTCCTGCTGTCTCATGTCCCCGGCCTATACAATATTTTTTTTCTGCAGACCCTTCAAAAGTCTGACTAAATCCTCGTTTCACTTGCATTATAAAGTACTGAGGATGCCATCTCTCCCCAATCCCAGGCCCTAAAGTCTAAGACAGTAGCGCAAACCAATGCTGCCAGATTCAGGAAAAAAATTTTTGATTTGATTCAGCCTATTGAATTGGTTTTTCAATTCGATTTTCCTGCCCAGTTGGGTGATTTTTTTCAAAACTCCTGGTGGGTTTTATAGCTTTTTCACCCCCTTTGGCTTCTCCTAATCACACTGGTGCTGTGGTGTAAATAAAATAAAGAAACAAAAAGGACTTTTCCTCTCTCTGTTAAATCCTAGCTCACGTTTGCAGTCCAACACCAGCTCTGGCAGGATACACATTTCAAATCTGACATATTATAATCAAAAAACAGAAAATAAAATTAATTTTTCTACCTTTTGATGTCTGGTTATATTTCAAATCTTGTTGGTCCAAGGCTCTGGTTTTCTTCTGATAACTTGGGGTCTCCTTCTTTCTTCTTTCTGCATGCTAACCATCCATCTGCCAACTCTGTCCTCCCTTTCCATTTCCCTTCCCTCCCCAGGAAGTCTGGTATCTTTCCTTTTTTTCATCTCCCTCCACAGATCCACCTTTTCTTAACTACCCTTTCATCCGGCATCTCTCCCTCCTTCCCCACCACCCGAGTCCACCATCTCTCCCTTTCTTTTCCCAATTACCCTCCTATCCAGTATCTCTATCCCTCCTCCACTATCCAGTATCTCTATCCCTCCTCCTCTATCCCTCCTCCTCCTCCTCCTTGTGTCCAATTTCTCTCCCTTTCTGTTCCTTCCCTCCTTAAATCCCATGGTCCATCATCTCTCTCCCTCTCCTCTATTTTCAGACCCATTATTTCTTCCTCCCCCCCAAAGTTTGGCATATGCATGTCTCTTTGAACACCCCCTTCCCTCCGTGTACTTCTAAACCAGGGTCCCCCCAAAGGCCTGTCCCCCCTTAAAGGTCTGCCTGTCCCCCCTTGAAGGCCTGTACCCCCCTTGAAGGCCTGTCCCACCTCCTTGAAGGCCTGTCCCCCCCCCCTTGTAGGCCTGTCCCCCCCTTGAAGGCCTGCCTGCCTATCCCCCCCTTGAAGGCCTGTCCCCCCCTTGAAGGTCTGCACCCCCCCCCCGAAGGCCTGTACCCCCCCGAAGGCCTGTCCTCCCCCCTTGTAGGCCTGTCCCCCCCTTGTAGGCCTGCCTTCCTGTCCCCCCTTGAAGGCCTGTCCCCCCCTTGAAGGTCTGCACCCCCCCGAAGGCCTGCACCCCCCTGAAGGCCTGTCCCTCCTTGAAGGTCTGCACCCCCCCTGAAGACCTGAACCCCCCGAAGGCCTGAACCCCCCTTGAAGGCCTGTCCCCCCCTTGTAGGCCTGTCCCCCCCTTGAAGGCCTGCACCCCCCCCGAAGGCCTGCACCCCCCCAAGGCCTGTCCCCCCCTTGTAGGCCTGTCCCCCCCTTGAAGGCCTGCACCCCCCCCGAAGGCCTGCACCCCCCCAAGGCCTGTTCCCCCCTTGAAGGCCTGTCCCACCCCCTTGTAGGCTTGTCCCACCCCCTTGTAGACCTGTCCCCCCCTTGAAGGCCTGCCTGCCCCCCCTTGAAGGCCTGTCCCTCCCCCTTGAAGGTCTGCACACACCCCCAAAGGCCTGTCCCCCCCTTGAAGACCTGCCTGCCCCCCCCTTGAAGGCCTGTCCCCCCTTGAAGGCCTTCCTGCCTGTCTGTCACCCCCCTCCTCCTTGAAAGCCTGCCTGCCCGCCCGCCCCACACCGAAGGAACGCTCGCCCCTGGCCTCCCCACACCACTATGAAGCAGCACTACCTATGCTCCCGGCCTTGCCGTTCAGTCCCCCCCCACCACTTCCGAAGGACCGCTCGCCCCACTGACCTTCCTGCACCACCTATGAAGCAGCCGCAGCAGGATCCCGACGTCAGCGATCTCTGCGCTGCTTCCTGCGCCGCGTTCCCGCCCCTCCTCTGACGTCAGAGGAGGGGCGGGACCGCGGCGCAGGAAGCAGTGCCCAAGCAGCTCAGGTATCGCTGAAGTCGCGATCCTGCTGCGGGCTGCTTCACAGGTGGTGCAGGAAGGTCAGTGGGGCGAGCGGTCCTTCGGGGGTGGGGGGGGAATGAACGGCAAGGCTGGGAACACCCCCTCATGGCTGGCACCCGGGGCGGACCGCCCCTCCCGCCCCCCCCTTAGTACGCCACTGGACTGAAGGTCCATTAAGCCCAATATCCTGTTTCCAATAGTGACCAATCCAGGTTACAAGTACCTGGGCAAGATCCCCAAAAACATTAAAACAGATTTTATGCTGCTTATCCTAGAAACAAGAGGTGGATTTTCCCATCTTAATAATGGCTTATGGACTTTCCTTTAGGAAATTAGCCAAGCCTGTTTTAAACCTTGCTAAGTTAACTGCTTTTATCACATTGTATGGCAACAAATTCCAGAGTTTAATTACACATTGAGGGGCAAATTTTACAAATGGCGCCCTATCGGCACCTAAGTTAAAAGGTAGTGAGGGATCTGCATACCAATTTTCGTTCAAATCGGTCCCACAGCTTTTTACATTTTTTCCATTGACACGAATGGGTGAAATCTGATTTTCTGTTTGTAGCTCCGCCCACGTGTGCAGGTGGGCCGCGAGACCCCCAGAACATATCATCCCAGGTAGTGAGGGATCTGCATACCAAGTTTCGTTCAAATCGGTCAAGCCGTTTTTGCGTGATCGCGGCACATACACACACACATACATACACACATACATACATACATACCTCCGATTTTATATATATAGATTAAAGCAAATCATGAAGAAGTATTTTCAGTAGGTTGTACAAATATATCATAAACGCATCAGGCCCTTTTCAGCAAAATGAAAACCAGAAAGAACTTGTACCATTATACTGTAGTAACAAAGCTGTAATTTGGAGTTATTTCTTACTTCCAGTATATACCTATTTAGGTGGTTTATAGTTTAGGCATCTGACTTCATGCCAAATGGAAACTGCAAGCCAGGATGAAAATCTACATTTCAAATTCTCTTAAATCCTTTCATTATTGAACAAATTTGCAGTGGCTCTGATTTATACTCAATGACTAATTTCCTTCGCATTGTATGTGCCAGCATCCAAAGTGCGTCCAGTGGCACATCCTACATCCATTACTGGCATCGGCAACAAATCAGCCTAAGTTGAGCATAAGCGCACACATATCTTGAATTGTCTAAGTCAAACACCGCTTGTAAACCATTCTGAAATCATCTGTGTTTTAAAGCCTTCAGCTGCTACAGACTTAGAGACCTCAAGTTGCACTAATGACTTTTTCTTTAACAAAACTTTGTCCTCCTGACGATCTTTAGCTTTGAAGTTCCTGTGTACTTTGCACGAGCAGCAGCTGCTCTTAATAACAATCCTTCTCCAAAGAACAAAGGGCCGGATTCTATAAATGGCGCTGGCCACCACCTAAAAAAAATGGCAGCCGATCGCGTGTCAATCGTGCAACGAACTGTTTCTAGAATCGCGGCTTAGTGAACACTAGGCGTCAGAAATGTACACCAGTATTCTAAAGGCCTAAATTTCCGGTGCCTACCTTTCATGTGAATTGCAGCTACGGAGGTGTTTTATGAGGCCTAACACCACTTCCGGCGTCAGCCCCGCCTACAATAGTGTTAGGTAGCGTTAACTGCCTCCATTGCCACGATGAAGGCACACCTACATTTAAAATATAGTGTTCCCCCAGTTGTTCGCGGTCGGCAGTTTGCGTTCCAGGTCATTCACGGTATTTTCCAACCGCAAACCGCCAACAAGAAGAGGGCATCGGGAGAGGCAGGAGAGAGCAGCCAGAGTGCCGCGAGTGCAGGATATCACTCGCAGTACGCTCCGACCGCCTCTTCCTTCACGAAGTTGGGCCTTATCCAATCAGGAACTGCTTTGACACGCAGCTCCTAATTGGATAAGGCCTGACTTCATGCGACAAGGGGCGGTCGGAGCGTACCGCGAGTGATTTCCTGCACTCGTGGCGCTCCAGCTGCTCTCCTGCTGCCCTCGCCCGCTGCCCTCTTCAGGCTCCCCCATGAAAAACCGTATTTGGGGAAGCACTGTATATATATTTTAATCATATTTAAACAGCTTTATCTGCATAAGTGAGGCAGCTAACTTAAGGCGCTAATTATAGAATATGGCCCAAAGATTTTATTAAATAACCACTCATTTTATATATGATTAAAAAAAAGACAAGAAAACAAACAGGCAAGGACCCAATGATTCCCTAAAATGGAGCATGTGCTTTCTATGTAGGACATATTGCAACTGACAAGACTAGGTAATAAGGATCATCTTATAAACTGTGTCTTAACAGAGCAATCCATGTTTTTTAGACACTGGCCAACAGAGAATTTAGCAAAGTGATGCATATTGGGAAGCATAACCTGAATTACAGTTACTGGATGCTAGGGTCCACCTTGGGAGTTAGCGCCCAAGAAAGGGATCTGGGTGTCATTGTAGACAATACGATCAAATCTTCCACCCAATGTGCAGTAGCGGCCAAAAAAGCAAATAAGATGCTAGGAATTATTTTTATAGGGATGATTAACAAGACTAAGGATATTATAATGCCTCTGTATCATTCCATGGTGTGCCCTCACCTGGAGTATTGCATTCAATTCTGGTCTTACATTACATTAGTGATTTTTATTCCGCTTGTACCTTGCGGTTCAAAGCGGATTACATAAGAAGAGAACTGGACATTTCCAGGAGGGTACATGACATTGGAGAATACAGATTGAGGGTATAGACTTAATAACAGAATGAGGGTAAAGACTTAATAACATTGGAAGATAAATCAGGTTACATTACATTACATAGCAAGTAGTCTGTTTCCATACGTTGGTAGATAGTCGGTTTCGGTAGGATAATTTAGGTTTCAGGTAACTTTCTTTGCCTTTTGTTTTGTTTTTTTGTTGTTGTTGTTTTTTATTGGTCGATTGAGGGTATGGTGCCAGGGAGTGAGCAGAGCCTGGTCGGAGAAATGGGGAAGAGGAGAAGGAGATTAGGTAGATTGTTTATACTTTTTTGAACAGCAGTGTTTTGATTTCTTGGGGAAGAGGAGAAGGAGATTAGGTAGCTTGTATATACTTTTTGAACAGCAGTGTTTTTTGTTTTTTTTTTTAAGTTCAAAAAGTTTTATTGTATTTCAAAGTATATAGGGGTACATGTTCATAGGGATGGGTTACAAAACAGTAACACTGTGTTATCTAAGACGAAAAGGTGCAAAGAATTAAATCAATGCATAGATCAAAATGAGTAATTAAGATTAAAATATAAATGTACACATGAGATTAATAACAAATGCAAGTATGGGATAAAATGTATAAATCAATACATTAACCATTTAGCAAAGTTGGGCCAAATCATTTATCACAGTATCTCAGGAGAGGAGCTCAAATAAGATTATAAGTATTATAAGAATTGGTTCTCTCAGCTAGCACTTTCTCATATTTTCCATTCAAACAAACAGAATTCCACCAAGCATGGTACTCAGTTTTAGACAGATCTTTCCAGTTATACAGAATATTCTGTAAAGCTAAAGCCATAAGAATTGTAAACAATTTGGATTCATAAATGTCTAACGGTGTGTTGAGACCTTTTGACATCAAAATTATTATAGAGAGTGATAAATTTTCTGTCAACCCCATAACAGCACATATGGTTTTCCAGACAGTGGACCAATAGTCTTTAAGTTGATCGCAGTCAAATAATAGGTGTGGTAGTGTACCTAATCTAATCTAATCTAATCTAAACCTTAAGTTTATATACCGCATCATCTCCATGAGAATGGAGCTCGACACGGTTTACAAGAACTTAAAATAGTGGGTATATACTTTTGGCAGGACCAACAGTTAGGTGAGGCTAAGGGATCGATCTTATGGGAAAGGATGGGCGTCCATGTAGCTCTATGAAGCAAGAAATATATAGATTGTAGCAATGATGCTGCTCTTATAGATTTGAATATGAGAAACCAAAAAGAGTTCCAATCTATGGCATCTGAAGGCAGTGACAGTTCATGAGCCCATTTGCTTTCAGCCTTGGAAGTTAATTCCGGATTCATCGTTTGAAACAGTCGATACCATGAAGAAACAGAACCACCCATGTCGGAAATTTGGGTGACATGTGTGAGTAGAGAAGGTTGTAAGTCAGTTTTAAGAGCATTTGGAAGAGTTTTCGACAAGCAGTGTCTTAGTTGCATCCATTGGAAGGATTGAGAAGGATTGATGTTGAATCTGTTAGTTAGTTCTTGAAAGGATAGCCAGTGGTCAGAACCCATAAGATCATGAAGAAAGCAAATACCATTTCATTGCCAGACAGGCCAACAAATCGATTTTCCCTGTATAGTGAATAGTGGATTATTCCAGAGAGGTATCATACAAGATTCAGACCATGGTATCGGAAGAATTGAATCTATGGCTACTACCGCTGTCTTTGTAGATGATAGAATGTGATCTGATTTATCTAATTTAGAAAGCGAAACGCTGGCAATTCCTTGTAATTTGGCAGTACCGTATATTTCCTTCTCCATTTGAACCCAGGCCGGAGTGGCACCTACAGTAGAAGTTTTCAAAAAGTATGACCATCGTCTCAGCAAGAATGCATAATGATACTGTATGAAATGTGGAAAATTCACACCTCCTCTCATTCTACAAACCTTCAGCTTAGCTAGGGCAATCCGTGGATGTTTTTTGTTCCATATGAACTTGGTAAGTATTGAATCCATTTTCTTATATACTGAACTCTGGAGAATAAAAGGAAGCATACTAAGTATATATGTTATTTTCAGTGATATGACCATGCGAATGGAATCTAATCTACCCCACCAAGAAAGGAGGAGGGGGACCATGTGGTGGTACATGATGTCACAATTTCTACTACATAGTCACTGTTATGTTGTATCATTTCCTCGATGGTTGGACCTAGAAAGATTCCCAGATATCTCATTTTAGTATCCGTCCATTGGAACCCATATTGAGTAATGTCATGTTTGGCTTCAGGGCAGTTGAGGGGCATTATTACAGACTTATTCGTATTCAACTTATAACCGGACTCCAGTGAATATTTTTCTATTATGGATAGCAAGGGAGGCAATGAAGACGGTGTAATGTATAACAGAATATCATCTACATAAGCAGAGACTTTGATTACTTTATCGTTCAAATGAAACCCTTGAATCATGTCATTTGTTCGGATAGCAATCAGTAGAGGTTCTAATGCTATATCAAACAGGAGTGGGGAAAGTGGACAACCTTGTCTTGTTCCTCTGCTAGGTGTAAATTCGGAGGATACTATGCCATTGATACAAGTCTTTGTAGTGGGAGATGTGTATAACACTTTAATTTTTTGAATAAAATTATCAGGAAAGCCAAACCATTGCAGGACCCGAAACATAAAAGGCCATTCAACACGGTCAAACGCCTTTTCGGCATCTAGACCAACAGCCAAAATCTGTTGTTTCTGAGGATGAGAGGATGTGTGTAGTTGTGAGATAACAGTGGAAAATGTGTACGTATGATCTGTCGAATATCTGCCATTGATGAATCCACATTGGTCGGGGTCTATGATTTTAGTGATAATTGATTGCATTCTGAGCGAAAGCAGTTTAGCCAATATCTTGGCGTCCACATTTATTAAAGATAGTGGTCTATAATTTGGAATGTATTTGGTGTCCTTATCTGGTTTGGGCAATACAATTATTGTTGCTTCTGTAAAGGATCCAATGACCTCGCCAGATTCAATAAGGTGATCAATATAATTTTTATAGAAAGGAAGCAAAGTATCTTGAAATCTATATATATAAAATCGGAGGTATGTATGTGTGTATGTATGTGTGTGTGTATGTGTGTATGTGCCGCGATCACGCAAAAACGGCTTGACCGATTTGAACGAAACTTGGTATGCAGATCCCTCACATAAGAAATAATAACCCCTCGTATGTATGCTTTGAAAGCATCCCACCATGTGGACCAAGAAGTATGTTCTGGCAAATTGAAATGGAAATAATCCGTTATGGCTGTTCTGGTATAGAGAGCTGCACGGGAACGGGGATGACGGGAATCCCGCGGTACCCGCGGGGATCCCGCGGGTTCCCCCTTTGGGTCACGGGGATCCCGTGGGGACACCCCCTAGGGTCGCGGGGATCCCGTGGGGCGCCTCCGAGGGTCGCGGGGTTCCTGCGGGGTTGGATCGCAGCGGGGTTGGTCGAGCCGCGAGGGTAGTCTCCTTCTCCTTACCTGCCCTGTCGCAGCACACATCAGAACGGAAATCTTCCCGATGTCAGCGCTGACGTCGGAGGGAGGGCTTAAGCAAAGCCCTCCCTTCCTCCGACGTCAGCGCTGACATCAGGAAGACTTCCGGTCGGCTGTGTGCGGCAGGGCAGGTAGGAAGAAGGCAATGGCGTACGAAAGAGGGGGGAGGGGGCGGACCGCCCCGGAGAATGTGCACAGCCGGTCAGATCCCCCGATCGACCGACAACAGGCCCGGCCGACAAATCTCCCTGCCCTGTAACCGCGAATCTAAATTACCTCTTACAGCAGCTTCACTACTCTAGCTGCTGTAAGAAGGTAATTTAGATTCGCGGCTACAGGACAGGGAGATTTGTCCGACCGGGCCTGTTCTGTTGTCGGTCGGGTGCAAAAGCGCCACAAAGGTGGAGGCAGGGAGGGAGGAAAGGTGGAGTGGAGAAGAAAAGACGCTTAAGGGGGGAGAAGGCCGCTGAAAGTACTGGGGAAGACAAAGGGGTGGAAAAGAACGCTGAAAGGACATGGGGTAAACGGGAGAAAGGGGGGGGAAGGATCCTGAAAGCACTGGGGAAGACAAAGGGGTGGAGAATGCCACTGAAAGGACATGGGGAAGGCAGAGAGGGGAGAAGGATGCTGCCTGACAGGACATGGGAAAGATGGTGGGGGAGAAGGACACTGAAAGGAAATGGGGAAGAGGGAATGGGAAGAAGACGCTGGCAGGGAAGAAGACAGAGGTGCCAGACTATGGGGGGAGCGGAGGGAAAAAGATGGGTGCCAGACCAATTTGGGAGGGGGGAGAAAGGGAGAGGCACAGTAACAGAGCAAATGGAAGACACAGAGAGAAGAGAGGCAGTGGATGGAAGGAATTGAATGAGAACATGAAGAAAGCAGAAACCAGGCAATAAAGGTAGGAAAAAAATTATTATTTTTTTTTTTTGCTTAAGGATAAAGTAGTATATTAGTTGTGTTGATAAAAATTTATATAAACATTAGAGGCTCTGGTAGAAACCCGTTTACAAAGTATGTATTCTTCCCAATTAATATTTCCAAATTAATAAAGTCTTTTTGCTTATTTTTAAATGGGTTTCTACCAGAGCCTTTAATTCAGTAGCATAATTAAATGAAATAACTATTTCTGTAGTTTATAGGGACAGGCGGGGACGTAGGGGATTCCTCGCGGGGACGGGTGGGGACGGAGGGGATTCCTCGCGGGGACGGGTGAGGACGGAGGGATTCCTCGCGGGGACGGGTGGGGACGGGTTGGAGTCCTCACGGGGACGGGTGGGGACGGGTGGGACTTTGGCGGGGACGGGTGGGGACGGGTGGGATTTCTGTCCCCGCGCAACTCTCTATTCTGGTATCTATATATATAAAATCGGAGGTATGTATGTGTGTATGTGCCGCGATCACGCAAAAACGGCTTGACCGATTTGAACGAAACTTGGTATGCAGATCCCTCACTACCTGGGATGATATGTTCTGGGGGTCTTGCGGCCCACCTGCACACGTGGGCGGAGCTACAAACATAATATCAGATTTCACCCATTCATGTCAATGGAAAAAATGTAAAAAGCTGCCATTCTCACAGTAATTCAAAAACGGCTTGACCGATTTGAACGAAACTTGGTATGCAGATCCCTCACTACCTGGGTTGATATGTTCTGGGGGTCTCGCGGCCCACCTGCACATGTGGGCGGAGCTACAAACAGAAAATCAGATTTCACCCATTCATGTCAATGGAAAAAATGTAAAAAGCTGCCATTCTCACTGTAATTCAAAAACGGCTTGACCGATTTGAATGAAACTTTGTATGCAGATCCCTCACTACCTGGGCTGATATGTTCTGTGGTTCTTGTGGCCCACCTCCACATGTGGGCGGAGCTACAAACAGAAAATCAGATATCACCCATTCATGTCAATGGAAAAAATGTAAAAAGCTGCCATTCTCACAGTAATTCAAAAACGGCTTGACCGATTTGAACGAAACTTGGTATGCTGATCCCTCACTACCTGGGGTGATATGTTCTGGGGGTCTCGCGGCCCACCTGCACACATGGGCGGAGCTACAAACATAAAATCAGATTTCACCCATTCATGTCAATGGAAATAATGTAAAAAGCTGCCATTCTCACTGTAATTCAAAAACGGCTTGACCGATTTGAACGAAACTTTGTATGCAGATCCCTCACTACCTGGGTTGATATGTTCTGGGGGTCTCTTCACCCAAGAATTTATATGTTCAAAAAAATGTAAACAGCTGCTATTCTCACAGTAAATCAAAAACGGCTTGACCGATTTGAACGAAACTTGGTATGCATATCCCTCACTACCTGGGGTAATATGTTCTGGGGGTCTCTCGGCCCACAACTCTATGTTGCTTGCTCAAGGGTGGGTTCACCCAACAATTTATATGTTCTTGCTCCTGGAGGTGAAACTAAAAATGTTGTTTATAATCACGTTTTGCGTTAGTTGTATTGTATTCATTTTGTCAAATATTTCACATTATAATTTGAATATTGTTCTTTTTATTAAGCTGTAAAAAAATAATTTCATTCACCACTATAAAGTATCTTTATTTGAATCCATTTACAGTGTTATTGCTATAATTAAATACCCGTGCAACGCCGGGGCATCAGCTAGTGTTCTATAAAGTTAGAGTCTTTAAGAAGGGCTGAGTTAAACCTCCATTGTTTAGGTGGAGCAGGAGGGATATGAACTCTAAGTGTTAGGGTGATGGCAGTATGATCTGAAATAATGATCGGTTGAATGCTTGTGTCTAATATATCAGGGATTATAGAATTGTTTATTAGAAGGTAATCTATCTTAGAATAGGATAGGTGTGGATGTGAGAAAAAGGTATATTCATTCTGAGAAGGATGCAAAAGTCTCCATGTATCTGTTATGTTCAGAGATTTAGACATTTGATGCATTGCAAAGAACAGCAGTGTTTTGATTTCTTTACGGAATGCTGTGAGGTCAGATGTTGTGGTTAACAATCTGGTGATGGAGGGTTCGAGTTTTGCTGCATGTGTTGCTAGGAGGTTATCATAAAGCTTTTTGCGATGAGTGCCTTTGAGTGGTGGGTATGAGAATGGTGTCAGTGTTCTTCTTGTTCTGGATGGAAGGTCTTCTTATCTCAAGAAAGATATAGTGGAGCTAGAAAAAGTTAAAAGAAGAGCGACCAAGATGGTAAAGGGGATGGAACTCCTCTCGTATGAGGAAAGACTGGAAAGGTTAGGGCTCTTCAGCTTGAAAAAGAGAAGACTGAGGGGAGATATGATTGAAGCCTACAAAATCCTGAGTGGAGTAGAACGGGTACAAGTAAGTAGATTTTTCACTCTGTCAAAAATTATAAAGACCAGGGGGTCACTCGATGAAATTGCAGGGAAATACTTTTAAAACCAATAGGAGGAAATATTTTTTCACTCAGAGAATAGTTAAGCTCTGGAACGCGTTGCCGGAGGTTGTGGTAAAGGCGGATTGCATAGCAGGTTTTAAGAAAGGTATGGACAAATTCCTGGAGGAAAAGTCCATAGTCTGTTATTAAGACATGGGGGAAGCATCTGCTTGCCCTGGATCGATAGCATGGAATGTTGCTACTCCTTGGGGTTCTGAAATCTTTAGTTACTCTTTGGGATTCCAGAATCTTGATGTTCTTCAGGATTCTGAATGGAATGTTGCTACTCTTTGGGTTTTGGCTACGTACTAGTGACCTGGATTGGCCACCGTGAGAACGGGCGACTGGGCTTGATGGACCATTGGTCTGACCCAGTAAGGCTATTCTTATGTTCTTAGAAAGGAAGAGAAGGTACAGTGTCCATGGAGGAGGTACAGGCTAAATGTTGCCATTTGTTGGGTACGCATATCAAAATCTATGGGTTTTGAGGCATCTAGTCCCATCTCAAGAAGATAAAGAGTTGGAGAAATACCATAGGTTGAAAGTTCCAATTCCTACTTTTTCACATAGATTTGCTAGAACAAGTTATGGAAACCAATCGGGCCCTGGCTGGACATTTTTGTGAGTAGCATCCCTCCTGCTGGGTTTTTTTTAAGGGGGAGGGTTGGTTCTTCATAGCAGGAGGGAGTGGGCATCCCTCCTGCCATTTGTGGGTCACCATGTTTGTCGGGGGGGGGGGGTGCGTTTGTCAAGGGTCACTGGGGGAGGGCCGGCGATGAGGGATTTTTTTAAAAAAATTTAATGGGATAGATATTTTTTGTGTGGAATACATGCAAATATCTGTGCTATTAAAAAAAAAAGAAAAACAAAAAATGGCAGAAGCCCTGACAGCTGTGACAGAAGGCTGCTTCCCCTGTCACTACTATTAGGGCTCCGCGCATGTCTCAATCGCTCACTGAGTGATTGAGTCGGTTGATTTGCATGCAAACTTAATAGTGAATCAATCGCTGTTGGAAAATTGCCCAGAGAATTGGCCAACAGAATTGAGTTGCTATTGTTAGTGAATCTAGCTCCGAGGCAAGAACTAGTCACAGTTCCTCTCACCTCTACAGCAAAATGGCCTCTGTGACCTTTGGCAGCAGTCTCACGAGACCACCTCTGAAACTCTTGGGACTGGGGAAGTGATACAATCAGGAGCAATTTAAAGTTGCTCCTGCCTATACTGGCTCAGATTTCTTGTGAGACTGCTGCTGAAGGTCTCTGCAGTCTTTTGGGTGGTGGAGATGGTTGGGGTGAGAGTGACTGTGAATTGCTCATGTCTCTAGTCCAGCAGGGCACCTAAGGAAGGGGGAACTGATGGGTGTTTTAGCGGTTTTGTACACCGCCTAGAAGGCTTGATTGGGCGGTAAAAGAAATTTTGAATAAACTTGAAACTTGTGTGTGGCTTCAGGAGGAGGGAGGGTATGTTTTCTATGGAGGCAGTGCTGGGGGGGGGGAAGGCTGTGGGCAGTGGCAGTGATGGTGTGAGGAAACATAGAAACAGATAAAGGCCTGGCTGCTTTCATTTTCAGAATGGGAATGAGGACTTGTAAACCACCTTGACTTGCCCGGGGTCACAAGGAGCAGCACTGGGATTTGATCTTACAACCTCTGGGTGCAGAGGCAGTAGCTCTACCAGCGAGCCACACCTTCCCCCTTTTGAGGCACACCTTCCCCAGAAGCCAATTTTGGTCGCAGATTTGGTTTCGGCAGAAACCAAAAATCCTGGGTTCGGTTGGGCGTTAATATTTTTTTTTTAATTCTTTATTTATAATTTTAATAATTGACAACAATTGCAAGCCAATAAAAGAAAACATACACTGTAAATTGAAATTAAATCAAATTTCCAAACAGCTAAAGAATATTAAAATATACAACGCATTATTAGTCCACAAATTTGGAGACGAAGCTGATGAAAAGGACTGAAATAAGTCATCAAGGCAATTAGTATAAGGCAAACAAGATAGGCGTTTTGAGTGCTCTTGAACCAAATTGTTTTTTGAGCTTAACAAGAAAACAAAGAAGCTCATGAAGACTCTCTGTCAGAAATAAATTTAGATAACTGCTGTGAATCATAAAATACATATCTATTCCCACCATATGTCAAAACGCATTTACAGGGATATCTTAGGACGAAGGTCGCCCCTAGCTGAACAGCCTGTGGTCTCAATATTAAGAATTGTTTTCTTCTTTTCTGGGTCGAGCGAGATACATCAGGGTACATCCTAATTATATTTGTCATGAATGGAACATCTCTATGCTTAAAAAACATTTTAAGCAACCAATCCCTGTCTGAGTCAATTGCAAACTGTACTATTAATGTAGCAGGGACCTGATTCTCCGTATCCGACCTCTCTAGAAAATGTGTTAAATCCAAACTATCAACAGATAAATTCTGTTGATTTGGATTTTGAGATTTGACTCTCGTTAGCAGGTAATGGTTGGGCGTTAATATTAAGATGATCAGATACCTCACACCTAAATTCTGTTTTTCTTTAGTGCAAAGAAGTACTTTATTCCCTAGACTGCATTGATCTCTTGGGGTTTTACAGCCTGACTGCATGAACCTGAATTGTATGGCATTAAATCTTAGCTGCCAAACTGTGGACCGTTCTTCAAGCTTCATTAGATTCCCTCCTCGTGTTCTCCACACCATCAGGGGTGTCTACCCTATTGCAAATTTTAGTATCAACCGCAAAAAGGCAAACCTTACCAGACAACCCTTCAGCAATATCGCTTACAAAAATATTAAAAAGAGCCGGATCAAAGACAGTTGTTATTTTATAGTGCTATATAGTGCCATTAAAATATAACCTGCAGATATTTCTTTTACAAATTTTGGATAATCAGCAGAAATTCACCCTTACTAGTGATTTAAATTGATTTTGTTTAAATCAAATCCACCCAGTGGCGTAGTGCGGGCGGATGTCTGCCCCGGGCACAGTGTTCCTAAGGGCGCAGCATCTCTCCCTCCGCTCCTCTGCTTGCCACACGTGTGCCCCTTGCCGACACCAATGTGGGCATGCTATTCTTGCTGGAGAAGTTACAAAGGGGGAAAGGGAAGGGGGCCACGTTTATAGGCAGGGGGCTGGGAGGAGCGCCACCGCCCCGGGCACCGCTCCCCCTTACTATGCCACTGAATCCACCCTTAGAAATGGTACAGTATAATGGCTTAGCTTCCCTTATAGTCTACATCTTAATCTTCGAGTGCTTTTTATTTCCATACAATGCACAGATTAAAGAGAAGGTGAACTCAAAGAAAGTCCTGTTGTCAAAGCTGGTGTTGATATAGTTTGAAGTGAATCTGATTTAGGATCGTACATTTTTAATTAAACTTGTCAGGACTTCTGAAGCCACAGAGACTGATCCAAATGAGGGTTAATCATATTTTTGGGTCAATTCCATTACCTGCTTTATTTAATGCTTTCTGTACGGCTTTCTCATCTACCTGCTTTATTTTCTGAGCAAAATATGCAATCAAACTCCTGCCAGTCTGCGCTTTTTTTTTTTTCCAGGAGGCAAAAGATCAAGAATTTAGGTAAAACAAAGCATCTGTGATGAGGAGACTCAGAGGGGAGATCCAAGATGGCTGAACGCTAATGCTGGCTTCTCTTATCTCTCCCGTGGAGCCGGTCAAATTCCTTTGCATCTTTTTAACACCGGAATTGTTTTTGCGGTGTTTTTTCCTCACAGTGCCTCACGACTCCCTCTCAACTCAGAACCTCTACGCCGGTACAGCAGCAAACCCTTGAGAGGTTTCTGAGCCAACTAGCAATCCCGTTATCGGGAGAAGAGGGCCCTGCTGCAGGTTTGGATGATGGAGCGTCCAGCCTCTTAGGGCATGAAGTATCGCTGTCCCCTCCGATATCCAGCACACCGCCGTGCGCAACGTCAGCATGGGTTGACTTGGCAGGTATTCCATGGGCGGAAGTCGCAGACCTGGACCTGAGCCTGGAGGGAGGAGCGCCCGTGGGAAAGACAGCCGAGCAGCCAACTTTGAGAGCTTCAGCGAGTTCATCTGCTTTTGTCTCCTCCGGCGGTGACTTTGGAGACCATTTGTCAGGCCCTGCAGAGGCTCGATAGCAAGTTGACTGATTCAACACAAGAGGTACTTAGTATCTCGGGGAAAATGGACAATTTGTCAAGAATTATAGAACAGACTAAAAATGACTCTATTGAACAAATGACTTGTGTTAAAACTGAAGTAAAAGATTTGAAGGAAATAACAACAACTCTGGTTAGAGATAAGATATATGTTCACTCTAAATTGGAACAATTTGAGAACCATAATAGGAGGCTAAATTTACGGATACTAAACTTCCCAAAATCACCAGCTTTAAATCCTCATGACTATTTTAAAAAGTACCTAATGGAGATTCTCAAAATTTCTCAACAAGCTATTCCTCCTTTTAATAAAATATATTATATACCAACTAGTATGACTAAGGGCTCCTTTTACGAAGCCGCGGTAGCGGCTTTAACGCATGTGACTTTTCATCACGCACTAACCCCCGTGCTAGCTGGAAAACTACAACCTGCTCAAGAGGAGGCGGTAGCGGCTAGCACGGTCAGCGGTTTAACGCGTGCTATTACACGCGTTAAACCACTACCGCGCCTTCGTAAAAGGAGCCCTAAAGCTGATGAAGAAGGAAATTTGGTAGTGCAAAAAGATTTGACAGCAATTTTGGAGGAATCCCTTTCTGGTGGTCTCCTTTGTTTTTGAACAAGATTTGAACCACATAATGAAACTTTACTTTCAGAATTCACATCAAGACTTTTCTGGACAAAGAATTTGGATCTTTCCGGATATATCTAAGATAATACAAGACCGCAGAAAAGAGTTTCTTTCTATGCGAGATGAAGCAAAAAGATTGGGGGCTTCTTACCTTCTAGCACAGTGTTTTTCAACCTTTTTACACCTGTGGACCGGCAGAAATAAAAGAATTATTTTGTGGACCGGCAAACTACTAGGACTAAAATTTAAAAACCCCGTTTCCGCCCCATCTCCGCGAGCTCGGTCACCTCAGTAACTATAGAAAAATAGACAAATATGGTGCAAAATATAAACAGCAGATATAAATTCTCAAAACTGACACGTTTTGATCACTAAATTGAAAATAAAATAATTTTTCCTACTTTGCTGTCTGGTGATTTCATGAGTCTCTGGTTGCGTTTCCTTCTGTCTGTGTATCCTTTCTTTCATTTCTTTCTTTCTGCACTCAAGCCCAAGAATTGTCCCTTTCTATTCCCTCCCTCTTTCCTTCCTATGTCCTTAGTGCCCCCAGTACCTCCTTCCCATGTCTTTAGTGCCCCCAGTGCCTCCTTCCCATGTCCTTAGTGCCCCTTCCTGTCTTTAGTGCCCCCAGTGCCTCCTTCCCATGTCTTTAGTGCCCCCAGTGCCTCCTTCCCATGTCTTTAGTGCCCCCAGTGCCTCCTTCCCATGTCCTTAGTGCCCCTTCCTGTCTTTAGTGCCCCCAGTGCATCCTTCCCATGTCCCTCTCACTGCCTTCCACACTTTGTCCCACCTCCACCCCCGAAGCCAGCCTGCCTGCCTGTCTACCTCTCTCCCTCCCTCCCTCCCTCCCTGGCCAAAGCCAGCCTGCTTGCCTTCCCTCCCTGCACCGCAAAAAAAAAAAAGCCTCCCTCCTTCCTTTCCCCTGTTCTTACTGCCCTGCTGCTGCTGTTACAGCCGACAGGAAGTCTTCTTTCTGACGTCAATTCTGACGTCGGAGAGGACGTTCTGGGCCAACCAGGCAGCGATTGGCTGGCCCAGAACATCCTCTCCAACGTCAGAATTGACATTGGAAAGAAGACTTCCTGTCGGCTTAAACTGTAGCGGCAGGGCGGTAAGAGAAGGGGACCCGGGGAAAGGAAGGAGGGAGGGACAGGAAATGATCGCCTGTCCTGTTGTCCCCGAGCACAGCTTTGGGACGCTGTCCCAAATCTGTGTGTGGGGACAACGGGACAGGAGATCTGAAAACGGACCTATGGTCATTTTAATCTTGCCGGCCCTGCGCGGAACGGCAGAAATTTCTTGTGGACCGACAATGGTCTGTGGACCGGCAGTTGAAGAACAGTGTTCTAGCACATCCCTGTAAATGTTTGGTTCGCTACCTGGGGATTAACTACACTTTCTTTTTACCATCACAATTGAGAGCCTTTCTACACCTTAAAAGTAATGTAATTTAATTTAGAAAATCTGAAGTAATGTAATTTAAATCTTTCTGGGATTCTCAAGCGTAGTCAGCTTTCCTATAATTAATTAATTATTTAATTTTCCTATCTATTCTCTCCATGGAATTTAATGGATCACCCAGTTTAATTTTGGTCTAAGAAAGGAATCGGATTATTACTTTTATAATGTTTTCTTCCTTGAAAAACTTATGATCAGTATTTCTGTAACAAGTGTATTACTTGTGATTTATTGTAAATTAATAAAAATAAAGCTAAGTGAGAAACACAGTAGCTCTAAAACATTAGCAAACAAGCCTCTAAAATCTTGGCGGTTTTAAAAACTCAAGGCCCAATATTCAAAGTTGTACTCCTAAATTGACTTTTATGTAAGTTTCACTAAACTCCTACCTTTAGGGCCAGATTCTGTAAATGGCGTCTAAATCGGCAGTCGCCTACAAAAATGGTGTCAGCCGCAGGTCAGTCACGCTTGGCTGCCTACCAGAAAACGTAGGCGTCCGTAAGGTAGGCCGGGATTTTACTGGCCTACGTGGCAGACGCCTAAGTTCTTTTGGGAATCGCGTCTAACAGCGCTTAAAGTCATCTCCGCCCCCCCTAAGCACGCCCACTTTGACCTCAGGCGCCATCAGACGCCTCCTTAGATGCGATTTTTATGTCTACCTCAGGAGGCATCTACCAGCGTCAACTTTTTTTTTAAACAAGTTTTTAATCGTTTTTTAACAGCACGGTCAGTTACCGTGCCAATTAAAACCAATTAAGGCAATTAGCAGTCCCCCCCTATTAGTACAAGCTAAATGCCAAGCTGCCCACTATATTCCTTTGAGACGCTCGGAATTTAGTTGGCGCTGCTTGATATCACAGCTTGATGAAAGGAGGGGGTTAAATTAGGCTGTGGCATGGTGCCTATCGCTGCTTAACTTGCAGCACCGTTTACAGAATCTGACCCTTAGAGGATTAAAAGTAGGTGGTAATAGGGGTGGAATGAGGATTTTTAGCAGTAGGTTCATAAATCGAAATAAATGAATAGCAGGCCTAAATTTATAAGAATGAAGGTAATATTGAGCCTGCTCTGCTAAGTGGCTTTTAATCAATTTATAGTCGCAGGCTGAATAGAGCTCCGGATATTCAATGCCCAGACCATGTCTGAGCACCGCATTGAATATCTAGGTTACAGTGATCAAATGGAAGTTCACCACGCACTGGCCGTTATTCAGCCCAGTGCGCGGGTTAGCTTAGCGAATAAAGCTGGGACTGCCTTTTTTCTGTCCTATCTTTGGGCTCCTCATTTTTAGAATTTCCTACTCATCTCTCCTCCAACCCTCCCCCCCCCCCATTCCAACACCCCCACCCCAAAAAAAGATATTATATAGAATTTTGGAAAAACAGCAAAGTAAAAGTCATAAAAAGAAACTCACAAAGGGGATTCCTTTTACTACAGAACACTACAATTTGCTGTTAATATTATGTTATGTTAATCAGGTCTTCTATTCCACTTTTACCTATTCAGTTCAAGGTCAGATTACATCACAAGAGGTTGGGTCAGTTACCCAGGAAGTTACAATGGACAGACTGACACGGACATTCAATAGGGTTGCTAGTACAGATAGATCAGAACTATTAAGACAGGTCATAGTTCAAACACATAGTTACAATTACAGGTAGGTCATTATTGGCTCTTTGCTTTATCCCAGGAGTTGCATTAGACAGTTATGGGCTTTTACAATTCCCATTTCAGTTACTTCAGGGTTGACTCCTTGTCTTAGTAGAGAAATGCTTTGAAAGGTTTTCTGAATATGAGATGGTGGTCACAAGATCAATGTAAGTGGTAGCTGGTTCCAGCATTTTGCTAATTGATACTAGATGGATAAGGTAATTTGCCCGGTAGACTTTATTGGTGCATGCTGGGAATTTTATGTAGAAAAAATTTCTGGTGCAATATCTGTTGGTAGCACCCTGGAGTAGGACGGCCAACTCTGTTAGGTAGTCGGGGGCAATCTCTCTGAGGTTCTTAAGGCCAGTGATGCCTAAATTAAACTTGATCCTTGAGGCTTAGTGCTCAAAAGGAACATGCGCTAACAACAAAATTAGTGTAGCAGTGTGCAGGGGTGTTTTCAGCATGTTGGCTATTCAGTTGTGCGATTAGTTAAGAACATAAGAACAGCCTTACTGGGTCAGACCAATGGTCCTTATAGCCCAGTAGCCGGTCCTCACGGTGGCCAATCCAGGTGACTAGTACCTGGCCAAAACCCAAAGAGTAGCAACATTATACCACCTCAAAGAATAGCAAGATTCTGGAAACGCAATGAGAGCAACATTCCAGAGCTGAGATTGTGATGTCATAATGCCTCAGAGCCAACCTCATCAGTGATGTTACAATGGCTTGATTGTCCTATACTTGGCACACATAAGAGCATAAGAACATCCATACTGGGTCAGACCAATGGTCCATTAAGCCCAGTAGCCTGTTCTCACGGTGGCCAATCCAGGTCCCTTGTACCTGGCCAATACCCAAAGAGTAGCAACATTCCAGCATCTCAAAGAAGAGCAAGATTCCAGAACCCCGATGAGAGCAACATTCCGGACCTGAGATTGTGATATCATAATGCCTCATTCCACAGTACCTCAGAGCCAATCCAGGTCCCTAGTACCTGGCAAAACCCCCCAAAGAGTAGCAACATTCCTGCATCTTAAAGAATAACAAAGATTCCGTAACCCCAGTGAGAGCAACATTCCAGAGCTGAGATTGTGATGTCATAAAGCCTCAGAGCCAACCTTATCAGTGATGTTACAATGGCTTGATTGTCCTATACTTGGCACACATAAGAGCATAAGAACATCCATACTGGGTCAGACCAATGGTCCATTAAGCCCAGTAGCCCGTTCTCATGGTGGCCAATCCAGGTCCCTAGTACCTGGCCAATACCCAAAGAGTAGCAACATTCTAGCATCTCAAAGAAGAGCAAGATTAGAGAACCCCGATAAGAGCAACATTCCGGACCTGAGATTGTGATGTCATAATGCCTCATTCCACAGTGCCTCAGAGCCAAATTCATCTTTGATGTTACAATGGCTTGATTGTCCTATACTTGGCACACATAAGAGCATAAGAACAGCTATACTGGGTCAGACCAATGGTCCATCTAGCCCAGTAGCCCGTCCTCGCAGTGGCCAATCCAGGTCACCAGTACCTGGTTTAGGATGGGCTGGAGAGGGCTTTGATGGAAACACCAGTAATTTGGAATATGAAGAGAGTGCCAGGCAGTCTTTTACGGTCTGTGTCCTGCAAATGACAAGATGGTTTGGATAGGCTGGAGTGGGCGTGGATGGCAGCTTCAGCAGTTAGAACCTACGGATGGTGCCGGACGGACTTCGACATTCTACAGCCCTGAAATGCCAAAGAAAGACAATTTAATTATGAATGAATAATGAGCGTATGTGTTGGGCAGACTGGATGGTCCGTTCAAGTCTTGATCTGCCATTACTATGTCGGTGCATGATCACAAGCACCCAGTTGGCCCATAAGCACTTAGGCTCTGATTCTATGTCACCGAAAAAAATCGGCAACAACTAGTGCAGTGCTAAGTGTGACTCCATAAAAGTTAGGTACGCTGTTTAGTATCACGCTTAGTGCTAAGCAGTGTTAGGTGTCACTAGGCATCCTATAGTGGCGTAATAAGGGGGGCGGGGGGCGGTCCACCCTGGGCGCAGTCTTCCTAAGGGCATGACACTCCTCCTCCTCTCCACCTCCCCTGCCCCTCTGCTTGCCGCACGCCCCTTGCCTTCCTCCATATGTTATATTACTTCCCTGGGGTGAGTTTGCTGCCCGCGTCGGCATTGGCGCTCTCTCTGGACCCGCACCTAGGAAGCAACGTCAAAGGGCAAGCCAATGTGGGCATGCTGCTCACGCCAAAGACGTTAAAAAAGGTACGGGGAAAGAGAAGGGGGCGCACGCCTAGCAGAGGGGTGGGGAAGAGGGCAGCAGAGAGGTGCCACCGCCCCGGGTACCGCTCACCCTTCCTGCGCCGTTGTATTCATGCCAGGGTTTTTTCCTTGGCCTAAATGCCTGCGCCTGAGTTAGGTGTGCGTCAGCCCATTTTGTATAATCATGCGCGTAACTAAAAAAAAATGCCCACAATCGGCTTCTAACCATGCCCACTATTAGGTAGGCACTTTAGACAAGGCATCTTTTAGAGAATGACGCCTACCAAGTAAGGTACCTAATGGTCAATTCATTCCAATTAATATCAATTATGACGTGTTAAGTGCCAATTATCAGCACCGATTTAGCCTATTCATTAAATAAGAGCCTACATCAGCTAGGCATGCTGGGTGCCTAACTTTAGGCGGACTTTATGGAATTTGCCTGTCAGTGTATGAGCAGGCCCTAAGGCCCTGATTCTATAAAATCTGTCTAAAATTTGAGCAATAGCCTTAGTCAGTGCTAGAGAATGACATGGTGACAAAATTCATCACTGTTCCCGTCCCCACGGATAACCGCGGGAAATAATCCCATGTCATTTTTTAGTTTCTATTTTTGCCTCGGTCCTTCTACACCAGCATTCTTCAAAGCAAAGCTTGCGGGTCAGTGGTTGTGGCCATTCATACTCTGATTCTTATGGGAGCCAAGGATAATGAAGCCATTGTGACATCACTGATGTGATTGGCTCTTAGGCACTGGTGGAATGAGGCATTATGACATCACAATATCTGCTCTGGATACCAGAGACTGTCATTCTGTAGTGTCTGTTTCAGCCTCGGTCCTTCTACACCAGCATTCTTCAAAGCAAAGCTTGCGGGTCAGTGGTTGTGGCCGTTCATCCTCTGATTCTTCCCTCTCTCCTTAAAGAATGACATGAAGATGGTTTCCCGCGGTTATCCGCGGGGACGGGAACGGTGATGAATTTTGTTACCGTGTCATTCTCTAGTGCCTATATTGACACTCAGCATCTCAGAAGCAGTTTTAATTGGACTTAATTGAAAGTTAGGCACCTTGCTCGAAAAACTCAATTCTATAAAAAGTAGGCGCCTAGCTCAAAATGCCTACACTAAAAGTGGACATGGTTAGGGCCAGATCGTGGACGTGTTTTCAAGTTAAGCGCCTCTTTGTGAAGCTCTGATATCGGTGTTTAACTTTAGGCATAGAAAAACCCTGGCATAAATTGGGGCCACCTAAATGTTAGGATGCTGAACACTGCCTAAGCATACTTAGGTATGCTAAGCGTGAATCTATAATGGGAGCCTAAGTTTTATAGAATCACTGCCTATATCAGCACCTAACTTTAGGAGCTGATATAGGTGTGGTGTGGTGTGGGGAATGGCCTCAATTTACCTATTACCTCACTTCGAACTTTTCACCCCCACAAGGACAACCAGAAATCGGTTGGTCTCGGGACTGAAGGATCTCCCGTACGAAGAACGGTTAGATAAATTACAACTATACTCGCTCGAGGAGCGCAGAGAGAGGGGAGACATGATCGAGACGTTCAAGTATCTCACGGGCCGCATCGATGCAGAGGAGGATATCTTCTTTTTCAAGAGTCCCACGACAACAAGAGGGCATCCGTGGAAAATCAGGGGCGGGAAACTACGAGGTGACACCAGGAAATTCTTTTTCACCGAAAGGGTGGTTGATCGCTGGAATGGTCTTCCACTTCAGGTGATTGAGGCCAGCAGCGTGCCTGATTTTAAGGCCAAATGGGATCGACACATGGGATCTATTGGCAAAGTAAAGGCAGGGGAGGGTCATTAGGGTGGGCAGACTGGATGGGCCGTGGCCTTTATCTGCCGTCAATTTCTATGTTTCTATGTTTCTATGTAACCTCTTTGCCTACCCGAAGATCATAGGTTGCAAATACAGAACCTTTCTGGGTAGAACTTTTAAGTTTCAAGCTGTCAGACAGCAAACCTGGTTAGGCAACTTCACCGACAAAGCCAGGCAGACCTATGGCACCTTTCGGAAAGAAATCAAGACCGCCCTATTCAATAGATTTATTTCCCAGCCAGACAATGCCCCCCCCCCATCCTAAAACCTTTCTCTTTACATTGATACTACACTCTTCACAAATGTATTCTGTTCTTCTCTTGACTACTCAGTGTCTTCCTCACCACCTGTATTCTGTAATTCGCTGACCATCCAGCCCCTTTGATGTAAAATGCTTAAGATTATACTGTAACCTATTTGTAACCTGTAAACACTGATTACTCAGTGACTTCCTACCTGTTCTCACCTTGTAATTCGCTGATTTGTACAGCTCTCTTTCACTGTAAACCGCCTAGAAGTCGCAAGATTATGGCAGTATAGAAAAAATAAAGTTGTTATTATTATTATTATTATATAGAATCGGGGCCTACATGCCTCTGCATTATTATCAAATTTGGCAATTAGCATGCAATATTTCCTACACACTACCACCAAATCTTGAGAATGCCCTTTCTCCATCTATGCCTTACCTACCTGCATGGTATACTTTTGGAATCCTGGTTAGCACATGGAAAGTGCAAAATTAGCATAAACCCCATTACTGTGGTTTTGAGCAAGCCATATCCCTCATGCTAAGGGACCAATGTAGTTTAGTGAAAGGTCTCCTAAATTTCTTCAAGTATAGAACCAAAAACAAAATTTATAATACTAGGCAACTAAGAAAATAGGGAATAAATAATGTTCCACTGTGACTTTATTTTCTGAATGAAATATTTATTAACTCAGAATATGTTGTTCCTTCTGTAGATTTAAAATACAAAAGCTTTTTTTCCTGACTGTACATTTTAATCTGGTTAATTGAACTCCGTGGTAAGTTTATAAAAAGATTACAACATCTATAAGCCATCTAAAGCTCAGGTTAGGTAAGGATAATTATCCTTAGGTAGAATATTAACCACTTTTTTAATTGCATGGAACTCAAACTAATTACTTTTATTTAAAAAAAAAAAAAAAAAAAAAGAAAGAAAACCTGGAGGGCTAATATGATCTTTTTGATATTGAATATAATTATTATTTTCGACTGTAATTCAGTTTCATACTTTTACTACTTTCAGCTCTGTTTCTCACATAATAACCGTATATTTCAGCCAAGGCTGGCTTTATGAGGGTGCGAACAGGGCAATTGCCCTGGACCCCCATGCTACAGAGGGCCTCAAACCTACCTTTAGCTGAATGAGGTACAGCCTTCCTATGGTGAGTTTTGCAGGCCCATAATCATCTAATCTAATTGTTAGTCTTATATATCGAATCATCTCCTAAATATAGGAGCTCGATTTGGTTTACATAATTAGATCACAAAGAAAGATCCTATTAACATTCATTGGAGCTATAGCCTAAAAAGCGATGAAACATAGTGGTTTTTAAGGTTTTGTGAAAGATCTGAAGAGATAAACACGATCTAATTTGAGGAGGTAACCCATTATATTGCAGTTAGTAAGTATGGAAAGGAGTGTGATATTTTACTAATAGACTTCATTCCTCAGCATAGTTAATAGTGGCACTGGTTCCATTAAGGTGTTGTTCCAAATCTAGCAAGTTATTTTTTCCCTACTTAATCATTTATTCAGTTGTTTAGTTGCTTAGAGGAACAACTCTTTTACATAGTAATCCTCACCCTATACCAGCTGGCAAAGGGTTCCATTCATCCATCTTGTAGAGACAAAAACAGCAACGGCAGTCCAACGCAGGAGGAACTACCAGTAGTGATCAAATGTTTTTATTGAAAATTTACCCAACTTGGCCAAATTTCAGCAATTGACTTCATCAGATTCTTCAATACAAATTGAGATACTCAAATCAGCAGGTAAGGATTCATGGCCATGGATCTGGATTTTCCTTTGGGAAAATCTGGTAACCCTACATCAATGGAACAACTTGAATGTCTAAGTGGCAGCGTTTACATGTGATAGACTAGAGAAACTGAGCCTCTTCTTCCTTGAAAAAAGGAGACTGAGAAGGGACATAAGAACATAAGAATTGCTGCTGCTGGGTCAGACCAGTGGTCCATCGTGCCCAGCAGTCCACTCACGCGGCGGCTCCCAGGTCAAAGACCAGTGCTCTAAATGAGTCCAGCCTCACCTGCGTACGTTCCAGTTTAGCAGGAACTTGTCCAACTTTGTCTTGAATCCCTGGAGGGTGTTTTCCCCTATAACAGCCTCTGGGAAAATGTTTCAGATTTCTACCACTCTCTGGGTGAAGAAGAACTTCCTTACATTTGTACGGAATCCATCCCCTTTCAACTTTAGAGAGTGCCCTCTCGTTCTCCCTACCTTGGAGAGGGTGAAAAATCTGTCATTATCTGCTAAGTCCCTTCAGTATTTTGAATGTTTCGATCATGTCCCCTCTCAGTCTCCTCTTTTCAAGGGAGAAGAGGCCCAGTTTCTCTAATCTCTCATTGTACGGCAATTCCTCGAGCCCTTTAACCATTTTAGTCGTTCTTCTCTGGACTCTTTTGAGTAGTACCGTCTCCTTCTTCATGTATGGCGACCAGTGCTGGACACAGTACTCCAGGTGAGGGCGTACCGTGGTCTGGTACAGTGGCATGATAACCTTCTCTGATCTGTTTGTGATCCCCTTCTTAATCACTCCTAGCATTCTGTTTGCCCTTTTCGCCGTTGCTGCACATTGCGCGGTCGGCTTCATCGACTTATTGATCAGAACTCCCAAGTCTCATTCAAGATATTGAAGGGAATAGACCAGTGGTTCCCAAACCTGTCCTGGGGGACCCCCAGCCAGTCAGGTTTTCAAGATATCCCTAATGAATATGCATGAGAGAGATTTGCATATAATGGAAGTGACAGGTATGCAAATCTCTCTCATGCATATTCATTAGGGATATCTTGAAAATCTGACTGGCTGGGGGTCCCCCAGGACAGGTTTGGGAACCACTGGAATAAACTTAGTAGAGAAAGAGAGATTGTTCACCCTCTCCGAGGTGGAGAGAACGAGAGGTAACTCTCTAAAGTTAAAATGGGATAGATTCTGTACAAACGTAAGGAAATTCTTCTTCACCCAGAGAGTGGTAGAAATCTGAAACATTCTTCCAGAGGCTGTTATAGGGGAAAACACCCTCCAGGGATTCAAGACGAAGTTAGACAAGTTCCTACGTATGCAGGTAAGGCTAGACTCAGTTAGGGCACTGGTCTTTGACCTAAGGGCCACCATGGGAGCAGACTGCTGGGCACGATGGACCTCGGGTCTAACCCAGCGGCGGCAATTCTTATGTTCTTATGTAACACTTGCAGGCACTTTTACTAAGCTCTGTTAATCAGCTAACACAGGTTTTACAGTATGGTAGACAGTTCAGACCTATGCTGTCTTCCACAGTAAAAATCCAGTGTTAGCTGCCTAACATGGGAGTGGGTATGACATGGGAGTGTGGAGGAATGGTTGGCTGTTATAGCAGCAAGATACCCTTGAGGTGGTCTCTGACAACACAGGTCTGTGCAGTGTGTTCACACCCTGATGCACAAAGAAAACAGAGAGGGCGACCTGTGGCGCTCAATATCTTTATTGTACTTAAGACTCGACATGTACGTGTTTCGGCCGTAAGGCCTGCCTCAGGAGTCTGAACTTCAATGCAATGTTATACTGTACTGTATATTGCTGTGTTTCTCCCTTATCGATGTGGTAATTAAATCAAGTGTGTAAACAAACAAATGATGCTGACGACAAAAAAAAAAAAAGAACGATGAAAATGTGTCCGCTGGACCAAAGAGTCTGACCAATTTTCGTGGTGTCTCTACCGTGGTAAGTGTTTTGGTGCAGCACACCCCGAAGCAGCCATGAATGGGAAACGCTGGACATCGTCCTAATGCCGGTAAGCCTTTTTGTTAACTTTTGAAATTTCAATAGATTCACTTGCATTGCACAGAGCACTGATTTAATGTGTATATGAGGAGCTTTTATATGTCTAGGAGGGTTTCACCCCCCCCCCCCCCCTGCTATACCTGTCACCTGTCTCTGTAAGGTGGAGGTTGGGATCTGAAGATTTTCCTCCTCATTTTTCATTTTATTGGTTTCTTTTTTCCTCTGGGCACTTGTTGCAATGCCTCTGTATCAGTGTTTGTGATACACGTATGTATATATCTTATTTCTGATGGCAAGTAGAAGTGTGTTTAGTTATTATTTTTCTGCTTTCTTTAGTATTGGTTTTGTGGGGATTGTGTGGTACAGTGGTTAGAGCTACAGTCTCAACACCCCGAGGTTGTGGGCTCAAATCCCACGCTGCTCCTTGTGACTCAGGGCAAGTCACTTAATCCCCCCTTGTCCCAGGTACATTAGGTAGAATGTGAGCCCACCAGGACAGACAGGGAAAAATGCTTGGGTACCTGAATTTAAACCACGGCTGTAAGTGGTATTTAAATACTGACTGCAGCCAATCACAGAGCGGCGCGGGACCAGGCAGGAAGCACAAAGTTCGAGTTCCTGCCTTGTGCATTGCTCTTCTAAGACAAAGACAGCTGTCCAGGAGACCACGCTGGACCACCACCACTAAAAAAGGTACCGGATGGGGGGCTGTGGGCGGCTTCAGGCGGCTTTGGGCTTCCCAGCACCAGATGCACTAGACCACCAGACGCACCTATAGGCTCCTTTTACGAAGCCGCGTTAGTGGTTTATCGCACGTAATAATGCACGCTAATTTGCCGGCCGCGCTAGCCGCTACCACCTCCTCTTGAGCAGGCGGTAGTTTTTCAGCTAGCGTGGGGGTTAGCGCGCGCTAAAAAGTTGCATGCGATAAAGCCGGTAACGCGGCTTCGTAAAAGGAGCCCTATGTGTAGAGGAGGAAAAACCAAGAAGAAAAAAATTCTGAACCAAATATTTTTTCTTGGTTTTTTCTCCTCTACAGGTGGGTACGTCTTATGGTGCGAAAAATACAGTATTTTATCTTGATGTACTTTACTCTTGCCTAGCCCCAGATCCTCTTGTTTTTGTATGACTATGTCCAGTCTATAAATATACTTCTTTTAAGTTTCTTTTTTTAACCTTTTAAAAAATTTTAGTATTGTAAACCATCTAGGTACATGTTTATAAATGGTATATCAAATTTGGAATAAATTTGGATCCTGCCAGAATTGGGTTAGATCAGTGGTTCCCAAACCTGTCCTGGGGGACCCCCAGCCTGTCAGGTTTTCAAGATATCCCTAATGAATAGGCATGAGAGAGATTTGCATACCTGTCACTTCCATTATATGCAAATCTCTCTCATGCCTATTCATTAGGGATATCTTGAAAACCTGACTGGCTGGGGGTCCCCCAGCTCAGGTTTGGGAACCACTGGGTTAGATCATCCTTTCTACCTCCTATCCAAAAGATGTAACCAACAGACCACATTTTCAGGCTATCATGAGAGATATTTGCAAACAATCATGGTAGTGGGCATGTAAAAAAATTCATGAATATTCATCAGGAATGTTCTGAAAACCTGACCCACTGGTAGTCCTCAAAGACCGGAACTGAAAGCCAAGAATTTAAAGCATGCCATAGCCTCTTCCTAGAGTCAGTGCTCTGCAGACCAGTCATGCCACCATGGGTTCATAGATGAAAGCGCGTGGACAAATGAGCACAGACAAATGCGCGCAGGACGTCAGCCTGCCAGATTAAAAGTTAAATATAAAGCGCTCTGAGGGGGGTTTGGCGGGGAACCACCCCAATTTACTTAGAAGTGTTGGCGCTGCCGTTGGGGGTTTTGGGGGGTAACCCCCCCCCCAATTACAGAGGAAATTATAATTTTTCCCTGTTTTAGGAATAAATTACAGTTTTCTCTGTAAGGGGGGGTTCCCCCCACCCCTCCAAGGGCAACTCCAACACTTCTAAGTAAAGTGGGGGCTCCCTCCATGCCCCCCTCGGAGCGCTTTCAATTTAACTTTTAATCCAGTGCGCTGATGTCCTGCGCGCATTTGTCTGTGCTCATTTGTCCGTGCGCGATTGTTCCGTGTGCTTTAGTTCCATCACCGCCACCTTGTCATCAGCAAAATGATGCTGTTCATTATAATTATTACTACTACTATTAATTATTTCTAGAGTGCCATCAGATGTATGCAGCACTGTACAGTCACAAAGGAGACAGTCCCTGCTCAAAAGAGCTTACAATCTAAACAGACAAGACAGACAAACAGGATGTCATGGATTCAGTTAAGGGGAACGGTTAGATCACCATTATCCCCACTGGTCTTCAATGTTTACATGGCCTTATTGGGTGCGCAATTGTCCCAACTGGGGATAAAACTATTTAGCTACGCTGATGACTTCACGATAATTATCCCATTTACTACCTCTATCTCAGAAGTCACCCCCAAAGCAACAGAAGCGCCAAATCGGATGGAGCAATGGATGACTGAATTCAGACTAAAGCTAAATTCAGAGAAAACAAAATTTTTTATAGCATTGCCATGTCCACTTGACACTAAAGCACCAATGTGCATCAATAACCTTAGTTATCCCATTCAACCCACTTTGAAGATATTGGGAGTAACACTGGACCAGAGCCTGACCATGAAAGACCAGGTAGACTCCCTGATTAGAAAGATCTTTCTCCCCCTCTGGAAGCTTCGGTCCATCAGAGCTTACTTCGATGTCTCATCATTTAGAATTCTGGTACAATCCCTCATACTGAGTCAACTCAATTATTGTAACATCGCCTACTTGGCACTCTCCCAGAAGAATATGCGGCAATTGCAACTGGTACAAAATGCAGCAGTTAGGTTACTTTGTGGACTGAAGAAGTTTGATCACGTGACACCTTCCTATTGACTTCTGCACTGGCTGCCGATGGAGGCACAGGTGAAATTCAAGTTTGGTTGTTTTTGCTTCAAGGTACATTACGGCTTAGCCCCTAAATATATAACAGACCTTTTCTCCTTCACAACCAACAGATTCAGGAGAACCTCACATCCGAACTTTGTTTCTCCACCGGTTAGAGGTTGTAAATTTAAAAGTCATCACCAACATCTTTTCTCACATCAAGTAGCATTATGGGGTAAAGACCTGGAACAACTGCTCGTGCCTACTACTTATAGGGAATTCAGGAAACGCCTAAAAACACATTTGTTCCTGAAGTACTTAGGTAACTGACCTATACAATCTTAGTCTTCAACAGATGATCTTTAGAACTGTTATTCACTAACTCTGAACTTTGTTTATTCCACTTGATCTGTAATACCTTTTAATCATTGTAAACCGCATAGAACTTCATGGTCCTGCGGTATATAAACTGTTATTATTATTATTATTAACTAGCTGATGCCCCGGCGTTGCACGGGTATTTAATTATAGCAATAACACTGTAAATGGAATCAAATAAAGATACTTTATAGTGGTGAATGAAATTATTTTTTTACAGCTTTATAAAAAGTACAATAATCAAATTATAATGTGAAATATTTGACAAAATGAATACAATACAACTAACACAAAACTTGATTATAAACAACAATTTTAGTTTCACCTCCAGGAGCAAGAACATATAAATTCTTGGGTGAACCCACCCTTGAGCAAGCAACATAGAGTTGTCCATGGGAAAAACAGAGGGATCTTAAATTCACTCCACAGTATGTAATAGTCTGTCCCTGTGATTTGTTGATTGTGATAGAGAATGCAAGTCTCACTGGAATTTGCAATCTCTTAAACTGAAAAGGAAGATCTGTTGGAATAAGTGGCATCCAAAAGTTTCAGTATTGATTTAAACAACTCAATATGTGGAAACTCAGGTTGAAAAGAAACTCCATGCAGTTTGTTCCCGGTTCAGAATGGAACCTGTGTTCCTAGTTCAGCATATGTGAGTACTCATGTAATGTAATAACATTATGAACTGGGGTGCATGAAGGAAACAGTTACAAACACAGATAGAACATACAAACTCTATATGTATGGTGTCCATGGTAGAATAGAAACGATGTCCCTAGTGGTTATAGTGTCATAGAAAGTGTTTTATAGTTGGAATTACTGTGAGAATGGCAGCTTTTTACATTTTTTCCATTGACATGAATGGGTGAAATCTGATTTTCTGTTTGTAGCTCCGCCCACGTGTGCAGGTGGGCCGCGAGACCCCCAGAACATATCATCCCAGGTAGTGAGGGATCTGCATACCAAGTTTCGTTCAAATCGGTCAAGCCGTTTTTGCGTGATCGCGGCACATACACACACACACACATACATACATACATACACACATACATACCTCCAATTTTATATATATAGATAATAATAATAATCTGCTGGCTGGGTTGGATGGCAGAGGGGAGTACAGGACAATCAAGCCATTGTGACATTACTGATGAGGTTGGCTCTTATTGGTGGATTGAGGCATTATGACATCACAATCTCAGCTCTGCTTCCCAAAGACTGAAACTCTTCAAACCACTACTACCACCATGAATTATTTCTATAGCACTACTAGACGTATGCAGTGTGTATAGAGTCACAAAAAAGACAGTCTTTGCTCCAAAGAGCCAATCTAAACAGACAAGACAAATAGGATGCCAGGATGGAGGATACAGTTAGGGGGGGATGGTTAATCTGCTGGCTAGGGTGGTGAGTAGAGAATAACACAGGGACAAATTTTTCTCCATCCCCACGGGAGTTCATTTTCCCGTCCCATCCTTACAAGTTCTTGTCCTGTCCCATTCCTGCAAGCTCCATCCTCATCTGCACAAGCCCCGAACACTTTAAAAATCATAAGAGTTTAAGGCTTTTGTGGTTAAGACAGAGCTTACAGAAATGGAGCAGGGACAGCGACAAAACTTGTGGGGACCGGGAAATTGAGTTCCTGCGAGGATAGAGGCAAATTTGTCCCCCTGTCATTCTCTAGTGGTGAGCAGTGGGCAGAGGGGAGTAGGATTATGGATTTAAGGCTAAATCAAAAAGGTGGGTTTTCAGTCTGCTTTTAAACAAGGTAAGGGAAAGGGTGTGAGAGATGAACACAGGTACTTTATTCCAGGCATACGGAGCAGTTAGATGAAAGGAACGAAGTCTGGAATTGGCAGTGAAGGAGCTTATCTGAGGAGGGCTAAGCCAACAGAATCCCAAAAATGTGTTTTGTGTGGCTCATCCTGTAGAAAGGAGTCTTCCAGGTGAAGACATTTCAGTACGCCTATGATCTTCCAGCAGGAAGACGCTGGTTTTATTGCACTGCACGCCCAGTTACAGAGAAACAGAAAGCCTTACGCATGCATCCCTAAATGTGGTTTATATCCCCTCTTATTAACGTTAGCATCAAAACAAAATCAGGACTGTTTATAATTAATCAAAGTCATCAGTTAATGTTTGAAAACAAGTAAGAAATGGAGGTAAATCTCACATTTTATCATAAACCCATTCTATTAATGGTCTATCACAATTGGTAACTTATTACTGGTAAATAATTGCATTAGATACTAGATACTGTGTACGTAGCTCTTAATGTTTCTATTACTACAGACACTTTAAACTGGGTAAGTGCACATCCCATACATAATTTATCAGGCTTTGTATATGGAGTAAAAAAAAAAAAATAAAATGTTATTAATATAATTGTATGAGGTACAACAGCATTTGGAAACAGAGATAGCACTTGTACAAATGAAATGCCAAACGCTATATTTTGTGGAATGATTTATCTGCACATATAGCATAATGCAGCTCTCCTTTCTGTTCATTCCCCGAAGACTCTGCTTGCATACAGTACATAAAGACACGTCGTTTCAGGTGATGTATTCTGAGAGACCAGTGAAGCCGAGCTGCTGAAAAGACCTGAGACATCCAATGTACGCTCTGAATTATTAAAGGCCTTTTTGGTGATGTCCTTATTTCACTGGCGTTGTGAAGAACTCCAGGTCGAAAGAGATGAAAAGCAGTTTGCGGTTTCTGGAATGACTTCAAGATCGGGGCCCTTGGGAGACATGCTGGAGCTCAGGGTACAAAACGGATTCCCCATCCTCTCCACCCGCCTTACCCTAAATCAGGGCTGCCCAAGTCCGGTCCTCGAGATCTACTGGCAGGCCGGGTTTTCAGGATATCCACAATGAATATGCATGAGAGAGAGATTTGCATCCCAAGAAGGCAGTGCAGGCAAATCTCTCTCATGCATAGTCATTGTGGATATCCTGAAAACCTGGCCTGCCAGTAGATCTCGAGGACCGGACTTGGGCAGCCCTGCCCTAAATCATCCATTCTCTACATTTCCTTCTGGATTGTTATCACTCATTCTAACCTATAGTGACTTCAATTCAGGAAACAGATGACTCAGAATTACATTTCCCTACCCAGTGGCATTTCCAAATTCCCATTTCCCACTACTCCCACTCCATAACATTCCGAAATCCCCCATTCTTCATCCATCTTCCCATCAAATTGCATCCCCAAATCGCCATTCATCCCACCCATCAAATATCTTCAAATCCTCATTTCTACCTCCCTTGCAAAATAGCACGGCAATTTCCAACTACCTCCCATCCCCAGTAGCATCTCCAAATACCCATTTCAGTAACTAAACTGGAATATGTCCTCTTAGGCTTCCACGGCTGGCGTCATGATTGCTGTTGTCCAGGTCGCCGCACCTGGGTAGGTCAAACTGACATTTCAGCCATCATGCTGTGGCTTTCTTCAAGGTATTACCCTTACCACGAAGAAAGCCACAGCATGATGGCTGAAATGTTGGTTCGACCTAGGGTTACCAGACGTACGGATTTATCTGGACATGTCCTTATTTGAGAGGACATGCCCGGGCGGCTTTTCAAAACCCGGCACTTTGTCTGGGTTTTTAAAATCTTCCAGCGCAGGACGGAGTCGGGAGGGCATCTGTGTTCAAACTTTTTTTTTAGCACTTAAGGTGTAATTCTGTAAATAAGGCACTGACGTTTACACCCTAGATACACATACCCAGTGGCGTAGTAATGTTGAGTGGTGGCACCCTCTCCTTCGCCCTCTTCCCTGAACTCAACCACCACCACCACCACACTTGCACGTCCCCTTCCCAGTACCTTTTCAACTCCTCCAGTGGGAGCAGCATGCCGGCTCCCTTTGACGTCACTTCCTAAGCGCGGGTTCCCGGAAATGACATCAGAGAGGGCATCAAAAAAGTACAGGGAAGGCAAGGGGTATGTACGGTAAGGAAAGAGCGGGGAGCGAGCATCTGGGGGGGTAAGGAGAGGGTGAAGGGGTGCCGCCGCGCCCTTAGGAAGTCCATGCCCGGGGCGGACTCCTCCCCCCTTACTACACCACTGCACATACCTACAATTTAACAGAGATTTTGGCAGTAGGAACCCAAGCACAGTACCGGGTAGAGCTTTGGATTCTTGCCCAGAAATAGCTAAGAAGAAAAAATTTAAAAAAATTTAAATTGCATCAGGTTGGGCAGACTGGATGGACCATTCAGGTCTTTATCTGCCGTCATCTATTATGTTACTATGTATGTTACAATTGTTAAACTCCTACTGCAAAATTCACTTTAAATACTTTATATGTATTGGTATAAGATGGACTTTCAGAGAGCACTTGTCCCATTATTGACGTTTCAATTGGAGGAACTCATGCCCCACCATTAGTCCAGTGTTTCTAATCAGGCTGAAACCATGTTATCAAACAATGTGTATACTTTTATATATGAATCTTAAATTTGTATTTAAAAAGTGAATAATGGGACAAGTGCTCTCTGAAAGCCCATTTTAAACCAATAAAATCGGACCCAATTCTATGAATGGCCAGCACTGACATAAAAACACACCAAGCGCTATGCTATAAGCAGCGCTAAAAGTTAAGCACCATTTATAGAATAACACTTACCACCAGGATCCATGCCTGACTTTAGGTACAAGGATTTACACCGCAAGTACTGTATATTACACATAAACTGCTTTGTAGCCACAGAAAAGTGATATATCAAGTCCCCTCTCCTTTCCCTTGTACTATGAAACAAGCAAATAACTTTCTGACTTCTAATCACCTGTGACAGAGTATATGAAACCCTGCCACTTCCCCTGCTTGACACTGCTGCTCAGACTCAGACTAAACCTCAGGAAAACCCGGCACTCCCCCTCCTGGCTAAATTGTCTCACAGCTACTGCAGCAGTGAGAAAGAGGTTTCCTCAGGAAGGGGGGAGGGGAGAAAATTAGAAAACCAGGAAGTGACTCAGGGGAACTAAAAGACCGAGCCAGACCCAGAAGGAGAGGTATACTTAACGTGACCATTTATTTTTTTCATCAAAAAACGGGACATCTATTAATATTCAGTCCCGCCCCCAACCCTGCCCTAGCCACACCCCCAATCCCACCCTAGCTCCACCCCAGCTCCACCCCCAATTTCTTCCATTCATTTTTCATGTACACATAATATCTTATTAATTCATAAAATTAAAAAAAACCCACAAAGCACACTATACGCAGAGAAAATGTTAATTTTTATATTTGGGGGATTTTCAAAGATGTCAAGGCAGATGACTTTAAAATATGCAATGTCACCTCAGTAACTATAGAAAAATAGACAAATATAGAGCAAAATATAGACAGAAGATATAAGTTCTCAAAACTGACACATTTTGATCACTAAATTGAAAATAAAATCATTTTTCCTACTTTTGCTGTCTGGTGATTTCATAAATCTCTGGTTGCATTTCCTTTTGACCGTGCATCCTTTCTTTCATTTCTTTCTTTCTGCAATCAGGCCCAACAATTGTCCCTTTCTATTCCCTCCCTCCTTCTTTCCTATGTCCTTAGTGCCCCTTCCTGTATCCTTAGTGTCCTCGGTGCCTCCTTCCTATGTCCCACTCACTGCCTTCCAGCCTTTGTCTCCACCTCCTCCCCTATGCTCTGGCATCTCTCTCTTCTCCTTTCCTTCCTTCCTTCCCACTCCACCCTATGGTCTGGCATCTCTATCTCCTTCCCATCTCTCTCCTCTCCTTCCATCTCCCCCTCCCACTCCATTATCTGGTATCTCTTCTTCCTTCTTCATGGTCTGGCATCTGTCTCCTCCCCCTCCCCCCATATATCCTGACATCTCTTCCCCCCTCCATGGTCTGATAGCTCCTTTCCTTTCCCTCCTTCCCATGGTCTTGGCATCTCTTTCCTCTCTTCTCCCTTCCCTGGTCTTCATTTTCCCCTCTCTCCCCCAATTGGATGCAGCAGCAGCACTTCTCTTCCCCTATCCCCCCCTTGGGTGCAGCAGCAGATTTTCTCTTCCCCCCCTCAGGTGCAGCAGCTTTTCTCTTCCCCCTCCCCCCTTGGGTGCAGCAGCAGCAGCTTTTCTATTCCCCCCTCCCCCCCTTGGGTGCAGCAGCAGCTTTTCTATTCACGCCCCCCTTGGGTGAAACAGCATTATTTCTCTTCCCATCCCTCCCATCGGCAGAGTTGCAAGCTTCCCTCCATTGCTGACCTATCTTCATAGGTCAGCGACGGAGGGAAGCTTATAACTTGCTGCTCTTCCTTGCTTCAGGCCTTCCTCGTTACCGGATCCTGCCTTCGCAGAAACAGAAAGTAGGCAGGAGTTGGACCCGGCAGCAAGGAAGGCCCAAAGCAAGTTGTAAGCTTCACTCCGTGTCTCCCTTAGCTTCCCTCCGTCGCTGCCCATATTGAATTCCTGCTCCGGGGCTCGAACGTGTGCGTGCCGGCTTCCCTTCTCTTCTCCCCCTGGGACGTAACTTCTGGTTTCGGAGAGAAGAGAAGGGAAGTCGGCACGCATACATTAGAGCCCCAGAGCATGGGTTCAATTTGAATGCTGGAGTCAGCCCAGGAAGGAACATCGGCGACAGCAGCAGGATTAGGGCGCGGAGAACACGGTGGCAAGCAGGCGCAGAGAACATTGCGGGGGTTTGGCGCTGGACCGACCATCCCCTTGTCCCCGCACACAGCTTCGGGACACTGTCCCTGAAAACGGGACATTTCGGTGTCCCGAAGCGGTGGCTCGGGACAACGGGACGGTCAATCCAATAACGAGACGGTCCCATTGAAAACAGGATGTATGGTCACCTTAGGTATATTAGAGGGAACCTAGGAGTTGGAGAAGCTGCTTGGAAGGGCTTGGCACTGACAGAGTTTGTAGGAGGTAAGACACTACTGCATTTAAAAACCTGCCTTTGTTAAGTGCATGCTAAGACCTGGGATCAAATGCTGCCTAATTGTTTCTTGCACCTAAAATAAAGACTGTTTGGGGCATGTCATGCCCTATGGAGAATGGGACTTGGGGTTGGGAAAAGACTGGGGAAAAGCCAACTTGTTTTCTTGGAAGAACACAAACTTATAGGAGCCTGTAAAGAAACAGGTTCTGCATTACTGTTTAATTAAAGAGGGTTTTTTTTCTTAAATGCCCAGCTCTATCACATCACCCTAGATTAAAGCTTTAAATAGAAATAGTTTTAATTAGGTACTGAGATTTAAAACTTAGAAAACCCTAAGGGGATCATAATTTAAAAAAAAAACGTCATAAATCAGCATTTGGATGTCCTAATCGCTGGGATGTCCAAGTGCCGATTTTCAAAACTGTCTTTCTGGATGTTATGCAAGGTGTTCTAGCCACTGTGCATCCAAAGATCTAAGGAGTGTGTTAGGACAACTGTTATGCTCATGCTTAGACTTGGCTGTCCTACACCTATAATTGAATATTTCCCAGGATATCCTGGACGGAACTTAGATGCTCTGATATAGACCTGTTTTCAAAGTATCTAAGGGCCAAAAAAGTACACAAACTGACCATATGACTACTGGAAGGATTAAGTTATACCCCCACACACATTCCCCAGTGGTCACTAACCCACTCCCACCCTTCAAAAATATGAATGAAACAGTGCATACCTGTCTCTAGAACAGCAGCATCTGATAAGGGAAAGGTTAGTAGAACATCACACAGGTTTCTTAAGTAGTCTGGTGGATGGGCCAATGAGCCGTAGAGAGAAGGACCCAGCCCTTAAGCCCCTCTAACCAGTACATTTATAGTGGAAAGTGTGAGCCCACCAAAATCTTACTATACTGCTATATAGGTGCTACTAGAAGTCAAAAGGGCTACTGGGGTGGTAGACAGGTAGATACAATAGGCTTTGGGAGAGTTTTGGAGGGTTCACCATAACTCATAAGGTGGTTATGGTGAGATGTGCATATGACACCCTTTATGTGAACTTCACAGCAGTGCCCTCTTTTGGTGCTCCACTGCTCTCTTAGCATGTCTATGTAACCAGTCTATTACAATGCTGGCCTATCCTACGTCCAAACGGTCTAGATTCTGACGTTTTCAACTTGGACATTTCAGTGGTCGACAATGGGGAATAAAGTTAGGCGTCCTAAGTTTGGACATCCTGGTGGCCAAGACGTCCAAGTAGACGATATAAAGAAGAAAAAAATTGGACATTCAGCAGTTTCAAAAATGGATGTTTCTCCACCTCCGAATTTGGATGTCCTGTGGGAAACGTCCAAGTTGGACTTAGACGCTCTTTTTGAAACTGGTCCTCTATAGGTAGGAAATAATTCAGCAAGTTTGGCAGATTTCTCTTCTTTAAAAAAGTACAGTTTAGGTCTATTTAAAGAGGTCGTGTCCATTTGTGGTACCAGTGCAGCTGGAAGTTATATTGTGTTAATTTCTTCCAGTTATCAGCAATTATTACATAAGGTCACAATATGAATTGTGCTTTCCTTTCCACATGGCTGAGCTACAGTAAGATAGAATCATATCTGAGTTAGTGGCTCCAAGTATATCTAAGAGTATAATTTCCATACTGCAAATGTATTAACTAATTAGAGCATTAAGGTCTGAGAGACAAAAATGTTTGAAAGTACCATCTGTGAAAATAGTCAGATTGTCAGAGATGCATTAACGCATGTTCTCTATTGCTGGTCCAAGTTTATGGAATGCATTACCAACAGAACTTCATAATTTCAGTAATATTATGCTCTTTAGAAAACAAAACATTGAAATCACATCCGTTTCAGTGAGCTCTTACACTGTCATGAATACAATTTAAGTTTGAAGATTATGGATAGGAACAGTAACATATTTTTTAAAATGTAGGAATATGGGCTGGACTGATATGTGAATGATGGTGATGAATTGCTTTTGTTTGTTTTCATCATACAAGTTTATTTGTAATACTCAGATTTTTTTTAGCTATATGGACTATATACAATCCACAGATGAAATGAAAAACTTGAAGTTGTGGATGTTCCTATTGACTTCTTTATATTAATAAAGTTTACATCAGCAACATCAGTTTCCACAGTCTTTTGCTTTGAATATTTACCCTTCCATGCATACTATATGATTTGACCCAAGCTAGATGTAGAAGAGCCCATGGAGCAAGAGTGTTTGAGTAGATATAGGCTGACTAACCCACTCATCTTTCCACTGTGTGAGATTGCATGTACATCTGGTCTTTCCTCTGTACTATACGCGCAGATTTGTCTGTTGAGAGGAAGATGATGGCAGTTCTCTATTATGGAGCTCTTTCTTGAGGAGGATATGAGATATGACTAGTTAGTTAGGTGCCATCGACTCATGTTCAAGTTCTAGCGACTTGATGAATTACAAATCTAAAAAGAAATCTGTTTTGTGCTAATACTTATTGACCACGTAAAATCCTCCAGCATCATCCCCATGGTTGTTTTTAACATGTCCAACCATCTGGTTGCAGGTCGCCCTCTTTGCCTGGTTCCTTCGATCTTCCTAAATGTGATGTCCTTCTCCAATTATCTTTCTCTTCTGATGGTGTAACCAAAATAAGATGGTCATAACTTCATCATTTGGGCTTTGAGTGACATAGACGGTTTGATCTCTTCCAGAATTGATTTGTTAGTTCTTCTGGCAGTCCAAGGCACGCATAAAATCCTTCTCCAGCACCAAAAAATGAGTCAATCTTCTTTCTATCTTGTTTCTATAGTGTCCAGCTTTTATATCCGTAATTGACCACTGAGATAATGAGTGTGTGGACCAGCCTGATCTTCATCTGGAGTGTTATTTCCTTGCCATTGAAGATCAATCAAGTGCTATTCTGTAGAATATTTCTTCCCTGCTAGTTGCTTCTTTGCTTATGAAAGAGCCCAGGAGATTGAAATCCTTTACAACTTCTATTCTATCGCCTTGAAGCTCAAAATCTTCATCTTTTTCCATGTTCATGATCTTTGTCTTGTTTATGGTCCGTTCTAATCCCATGTTAAGGCTTTCGGCTTTGACTTTTCAGAGTAGATTCAGCATGTCTTCTATGCTGCTGGTGATGAACATAATGGAAGTTGTTATTTTGGCCACCAACTTTGAAATCAATGCTCTCTTCTTCCAAATTTGGTTTTCTAAAGATGGCTTCACTGTAAAGGTTGAACAGGTAAGGTAACAAGATGCACCCTTGCCCGACGTCATGTTTTATTGGAAACCAATCAGTGTTGCCATATTCAGTTCTCACTACAGCTTCTTGATTTTCATAGTGATTCTTTATCAGCTGAGACATGACTAGCATCAGTCGTATCTCTCTAGTCTCTCTTCTAGAGGCCATGGAGGCCAATATGCTTGTGTACAGTCACAATCATTACACTTCTTTGGAGAAAATGCCTATCAATTAAAACCAACTAATGGCCAACTAGTGAGCAGGAAAGAAACCAGGTGGAACATGCCAGTACTAAGTATATCCATTAACTTAGAGAAATGTGTCATCTACTCTATTTTTTTTTTAAATTCAGTTTTCTATACCTTCTTCCAAGGGAGCTCAGAATGGTTTACATTAATTTATTCAGGTACTCAAGCATTTTTCCCTGTCTGTCCCAGCGGGCTCACAATCTACCTAATGTACCTGGGGCAATGGGGGGATTAAGTGAATTGCCCAGGGTCACAAGGAGCAGCGTGGGTTTGAACCCACAGCCCAAGGGTGCTGAGGCTGTAGTTTTAACCATTGCGCCACACACTCCTACTCATAATAGTTGCTCTGTGGAGTCAGGATCAGAAAGCTTTATATTCAGATGTGCTATGTCCATCGCCTTCTGTGATAACTTTAGAGAGAGGAAACTCCCCAACACAAATGCATGTTTATGGGTACCCTGATCTCAAAACAAGAATTGTATAAATCTAATATCTTTATTGGGTCAAGCAATATAACCATAACACAACCAAGAACAACAACATGGCAACAATCCAGATCAGCAATACAATTACAAAAAGAAAAAAGGAATTCAATCTAGCTACAAAGTAGCTCCCATCGTAAGGTACCAATTAGAGCCAATCATGGCCAATTAGAGCCTTACACAAGGTTTTGGGTATATAATGGATGCCCAGTGCATGTGGTAGAGACAAGAATAGAAACAGAGATCCAAAAAAGACTGATGTAAAAACAAAGGATCTTTGATGGAAGGGAAACAAAATCAGCTGGGTCTGTGGTACTGTCAGAGGTAGAAATCAGCAAACTGGATGGGCCACTTGGCACTGAAAAGTATCATAGCCTGGTGATAATGCAGAATAGGAGGCAGCCAGAATTGACACCAGCGGGCTACAACTATCCAGAAACAAACTGAGTCAACCCCAGCAGGTTGGGTAGTTGACCAGTACTATCCAGTAAGACCACAGAAACCTAGGAAACCAAATTTTCAGGCAAGGACCTCCCTGATTTTTGCATCTACATAAGAACATCATATAAGCATTGCTATACTGGGATAGACTTAGTAGAAAAGGACAGGTTGTTCACCCTCTCCAAGGTAGGGAGAACGAGAGGACACTCTCTAAAATTGAAAGGGGATAGATTCCATACGAACGTAAGGAAGTTCTTCTTCACCCAGAGAGTGGTAGAAAACTGGAATACTCGTCTGGAGTCTGTCATAGGGGAAAACACCCTCCAGGGATTCAAGACAAAGTTAGACAAGTTCCTAATGAACCAGAACGTATGCAGGTAGGACTAGTCTCAGTTAGGGCACTGGTCTTTGACCAGAGGGCCACCGTGTGAGCGGACTGCTTGGCATGATGGACCACTGGTCTGACCCAGCAGCGGCATTTCTTATGTTCTTATGACAGACCGAAGGTCCACCAAGCTCAGTATCCTGTTTCCAATAGTGGCCAATCCATTCCACAAGTACCAGGCAAGATCCCAAAAGAGTAAAACAGGTTTTATGTTGCTTATGCAAAAATAAACAGTAGATTTTGCCAAATCCATCTTCATAATGGCTTATGGATTTTTCCAGTAGGAAACTATCCTAACCTTTTTTAAACCCTGCTAACTGCTTTTACAAAATTCTCTGGCAACAAATTCCAGAGTTTAATTATATGTTCAGTGAAGAAATATTTTCTCCAGTTTATTTTAGTAGCTTCATTGTATGCCCCTAGTCCTACTATTTTTGCAAAGAGTAAACAACTCATTCCACTCTACTCAGTATTTTATAGACCTCTTTCATATCGTCCCTCAGCTGTCTCTTCTCCAAGCTGAAGAGCCCAAGTTTTGCAGAACTTACAGGTAATACTTAAGGGGAGGGAAGTTGGATACTGGATTAAATATGGGATCTTGCATTCCCATTTACCTACAGAAAAAAAGAATACAGTACTGCCCCGAAATTCACGGGGGTTCCGTTCTAGGAATACCCGTGAATTTTGAAAAACCACGAATACGGTTTTTCAGCTGATTGAAGGCAGGAAAGGGCATCTGGGGTGCCGGTGGGTGCTTAAATTGTACTTATAAAGTCGAGCACATTTTCCGACCGCCTCTTCCTGCTACTAAAGTCATGGTTACACCAATCAGGAGCTGCTTTGATATGCCAGATAGCGTGTCAAAGCAGCTTCTGATTGGTGTAACCATGACTTTAGTACCAGGAAGAGGCGGTCAGAAAATACCACAAATTACTGAGTCCGCAATTTACAAACCGTGAATTCACAGGGGTTTACTGTACAACAAAAACTAATTTGGAGAAGAAGTGATATCCTAGAATTTGGATATGTTTTTTGTCATATGGGCAGAAATAACTGGGCAGACTTAAAAGACCAATTGGATACCAAAAACTGCTTCTACAAACTTCGTTTAATTCGTTTCATAACCTCTGTTCTTGAACCTTCTTCAATCCAAATTCTCATTCACTCTCTAATCATTTCACATATAGACTACTGCAACTCTCTTTACCAAGGTATAACTCAAAAAGAAACTCATAGATTACAACTTATCCAAAATACCACAATCAAACTCATTTATAAGGCCAAAAAATATGATCATGTTACCCCACTTCTTCGAGAGTTACACTGGTTATTGGTCTCTCACCGAACTACATATAAAATCCTCCTTCTAACTTTTAAAATCAAGACCTCTCACCTCCCTGTCTTTCTAGATAAATATCTCACTCCACATACCCCTCCTAGGGTCCTTAGATCTACAAATCAAAACCTTTTGACAGTACCTTCAATCAAGGACCTATACTATACTAGAAATTACATTTTCTCAGTAGTTGCACCCTCGCTTTGGAATGCAATGCCATTTTATCTCCGCAATGAAAATTCTCTAAATAAATTTTAAACAAATCTTAAAACATTTCTCTTTAAAGATGCCTACCAATAAGGAAGAAAAAAAAAAAAGCTTTTAAGAAGCGACATCCCCGTTTCCCTCTCGTTACTCCCCATCCCTCTAACCTTCCTTTTATTTTTATTTATCATTGTAATTAAAACTTCCCCATCTCCTAAAACCGCTCGTTTCTAATCAGTCATAATTCGTCATAGTTTTAGGTTTACCCTCTTTTTATTTTATCTCACCTAAATCAAAAATTTTATTAGACCTTTTTAATTTTTAATAAAGCCTGGCCAAAACCCAAGGAGTAGTAACGTTTCATGCTACTGATCCAGGGCAAGCAGTGGCTTCCCCCATGTCTTTCTCAATAACAGACTATGGATTTTTCCTCCAGGAAATCGTCCAAACCTTTCTTAAAACCAGCTACGCTATCCGCTCTTACCACAACTTCTGGCAATGCGTTCCAGAGCTTAACTATTCTCTGAGTGGAAAAAAGTTTCCTCCTATTGGTTTTAAAAGTATTTTCCTGTAACTTCAACAATTGTCCCGTAGTCTTTGTTATTTTTGACGGAGTGAAAAATCGATCCACTCGTACCCGTTATACATTATATTCATTGCATGCAAAGTTGTGTTTATGTGAATATTTCTGGGGAAGAGGGTCCATAGCTTTCATTAGATTCTAAAAGGAGTCCGTGGCTCAAAAAAGGTTAAGAATCACTGATTTTGGTCATCTGGGTATTTAAAAATTAAGCATGCCTATAAGTCACTTGGGTGCACATATACAGTATATCTATGAACAAGTGATCACATGCATTTTTAATTTTCTGCATGTAAATAGTGTGCACATTAAACAATAAATAGCCCAAACAAATCAGAACCTTACTACCAGACAAAGAAGAACTCAGACCCCATTTACTTATCCCCCATTCAAAGGTACACGGCACAAGAAGATGTTTGACAACCTACTAGCGACGCAGGCAGAGAAACTTGACCACTCCATCTCCAACTTGCTGACAACAACGAGCGACTTCAAATCATTTCGAAAAGGAATCAAAACCCTGCTATTCAAAAAATTTATCCAGATATCTTAACTCTTCCCCTTGTCCTTTCCCCTCCCTTGTAAATCCCCCCTCAAAGTCTCACTCTCGCTTGTAATTTTTTCTCTCCAAAGTATCAACCATGTATACAGATCCCTAAATTGCAAATCTCCTGGAAATGTCCAGTTAGCTTCTTTGTAATCCGCCTAGAACGGTGTCAAGTCAAAAGCGCGCCGGGACAAAGGCGCACCCAGACAATTGAGTGCAGCGCGGAGGCGCGCACCGCTCTAAATTACTGTTTTTAGGGCTCCGACGGGGACATCGCGCCCGTTGTGGGGGCGTTGTGGGGGGGTTGGGGGTTGTAACCCCCCCACATTTTACTGAAAACTTCACTTTTTCCCTGTTTTTAGGGAAAAAGATAAGTTGACAGTAAAATGTGGAGGGTTACAACCCGCCAAACCCCCCATAACGCCGGCGCGATGTCCATTAAGTAAAATGGGGGGGTTCCCCCCCCACACACCCCCGTCAGAGCCCTAAAAACAGTAATTTAGAGCGGCACCTGCCTCCGCGCTGCGCTCAATTGTCCGGGCGCGCCTTTGTCTTTCGCGCCGTTGTCTATGAACCGCCTAGAACTGCAAGGTATGAGCGGAATAGAAGACACTAATGTAATGTAAAATGCCTGAAAATTGTGAAAAATTTATATAGAAATGAGCACAACCACCCTTTTTTGGCTATGGGCACCCCCTAATAGAAAGGTGGTGTAACCTCAAGTTTCCAAGCAGGAGCCATAGGCAACTTGATCTTGTTTTAGGGCCAAGAAGCTCTTGACCTCCAAATTGCAGACTCTAGTAGAGCACCACACAATATACCAAAATAATGAATCCTTTACCTGTGCTCAGTTTCCAAGATCCACAAAATAATGTTTGCTTTGTGCAGAATGAGAGAAAGCCATTCTAAAAAGAGAAGCCAAAAAGGAAAAGCACAAATCAGACTAACATTTTCAAATCTATTTGTGTCATTTCACTGCCTTGAACCAAAATAAAATTTCAAAACAAAGAAGAGATGCAATTTTCAGTCTAAGAAGAAATAAAAAAAACTAAATGCTCAGGAAAGAAGGAAAAAGCTGCATTATTTGTAACTAGTATCTTTCTTTTTACAGTTCAAAGCAGAGAACACAGAAATGCACTATGTCTTATGATACTTCCATTGGGAAATAAATACAATAATTAACAAGTCTTTAGAACTGTGCATGCAAAATACAGATAATTTTTATTCCAGTCATAGCCATTAACAAGCAAGTTACGATCTCATGAAAGTTACAATCAATTTATTTAATTAAAGTAATGGATATACTAAAGTCGGGCAGGCCAGCATTCATATCTTTTGTTTAACATGATGCCAGATTTATGGCTGATGTTTTTTATTTGATGGGGAGGGGAGGAGGGGCACGTACAACAGCCGTTAAGCTGCCACAGGTTAAACACAAGATCACAGTAATAAAATTAGACAAGAGGACACTGATATATTTGCAACCCTCCTACAGAAAATAAAAAGAATCATGACCAAAAGCAGATGTTTCCTTTGGCCACCACAAAGGGCCAGATGTGCTAAAGGATTTTTCCTACTTTTTGTCTAGGGGGGGGAACAAAGCATGTTCTGGTGGTATGTTTGCTAAATTGTTACTGTACCGTTCAGCATTTACATGCTCTGTTTTTTAGGTACAAAAGTAGCATGAAGGTCTCCCTCATAATCTCTTCAGGATGTGCAGCTCTTCTCTTTCTCAACCAACAGACAAGAGAAGTTCACACTCGAATTTTGTTTCCCCACCGGTTAAAGGATGCAAATTTAAAAAACAACCATCAACATCTTCTCTCACATCAAGCGGCACTATGGGGCAAAGATCTGGAACAATTGCTCACGCCTACTTCTTATGGGGAATTTAGGAAACACCTAAAAACCAGTGGCGTACCTAGGGGGGGGCGGGGGGGGGGCGGGCCGCCCCGGGTACCAGCCCTAAGGGGGTGTTCCCGGCCTTGCCGTTCAGTCCCCCGCCACCCCCGAAGGACCGCTCGCCCCACTGACCTTCCTGCACCACCTGTGAAGCAGCCCGCAGCAGGATCGCGAAGTCAGCGTCAGCATCCCTGCGCTGCTTCCTGCGCCGCGATCCCGCCCCTCCTCTGACGTCAGAGGAGGGGCGGGACCGTGGCGCAGGAAGTAGCGCAGGGATCGCTGACGCTGACTTCGCGATCCTGCTGCGGCTGCTTCATAGGTGGTGCGGGGAGGCCAGGGGGGCGAGCGGTCCTTCGGGGTGGGTCGGGGCATCAGGCCTTCAGGGTGGGGCGGGCGGGCAGGCAAGCAGGCTTTCAAGGGGGAGGGGGTGACAGGCAGGCAGGCAGGCCTTCGGGGGGGGTGCAGACCTTCAAGGGGTGCAGGCCTTCAAGGGGGGCAGGCAGGCCTTCAGGGGGGGGCAGGCCTTCGGGGGGGGGTGTAGGCCTTTGGGGGGGGGCAGACCTTCAAGGGGGTGCAGGCCTTCAAGGGGGGGAACAGGCCTTCAAGGGGGGAAAGGCAGGCAGGCCTTCAAGGGGGGGACAGGCCTACAAGGGGGGGGGGGACAGGCCTACAAGGGGGGGGACAGGCCTACAAAGGGGGGGGGACAGGCCTTCAAGGGGGGGTGCAGGCCTTCAAGGGGGGTGCAGGCCTTCAAGGGGGAGAGAGGCCTTCAAGGGGGGGAAAGGCAGGCAGGCAGGCCTTAAAGGGGGGACAGGCCTACAAGGGGGGGACAGGCCTACAAGGGGGTGGGACAGGCCTTCAAGGGGGGGACAGGCCTTCGGGGGGGGTGCAGACCTTCAAGGGAGTGCAGGCCTTCGGGGGGGGGGGGTGTAGTCCTTCAAGGGGGTGCAGGCCTTCAAGGGGGGGAAAAGCAGGCAGGCAGGCCTTCAAGGGGGGGACAGGCCTACAAGGGGGGGAGAAGCTACAAGGGGGTGGTACAAGCCTTCAAGTGGGGGACAGGCCTTCGGGGGGGGGGTGCAGACCTTCAAGGGAGTGCAGGCCTTCGAGGGGGGTGGTGCAGGCCTTCAAGGGGGTGCAGGCCTTCAAGGGGGGACAGGCCTTCAAGGGGGGAAAGGCAGGCAGGCAGGCCTTCAAGGGGGGACAGGCCTACAAGGGGGGGGAGAAGCTACAAGGGGGTGGGACAGGCCTTCAAGTGGGGGACAGGCCTTCGGGGGGGTGCAGGCCTTCGGGGGGTGCAGACCTTAAAGGGGGGGGACAGGCAGGCAGGCCTTCAAGGGGGGGACAGGCCTACAAGGGGAAGGGACAGGCCTTCAAGGGGGGTGCAGGCCTTCAAGGTGGGACAGGCAGACCTTTAAGGGGGGACAGGCCTTTGGGGGGGGACCATGATTTAGAAGTACACGGAGGGAAGGGGGTGTTCAAAGAGACATGCATATGCCAAACTTTGGGGGGGGGGAAGAAATAATGGGTCTGAAAATAGAGGAGAGGGAGAGAGATGATGGACCATGGGATTTAGGGAGGGAAGGAACAGAAAGGGAGAGAAATAGGACACAAGGGATGGTGTGGAGGAGGGATAGAGATACTGGATAGGAGGGTAATTAGGAAAAGAAACGGAGAGATGGTGGACTCTGGGATGGTGGGGAAGGAGGGAGAGATGCCGGATGAAAGGGTATTTAAGAAAAGGTGGATCTGTGGAGGGAGATGAAAAAAAGGAAAGATACCAGACTTCCTGGGAAGGGAAGGGAAATGGAAAGGGAGGACAGAGTTGGCAGATGGATGGTTAGCATGCAGAAAGAAGGAGACCCTGGCAAGCAAGTTATCAGAAGAAAACCAGAGCCTTGGACCAACAAGATTTGAAATATAACCAGACAACAAAAGGTAGAAAAATTAATTTTATTTTCTGTTTTGTGATTATAACATGTCAGATTTGAAATGTGTATCCTGCCAGAGCTGGTGTTGGACTGCAAACGTGAGCTAGGATTTAACAGAAAGAGGAAAAGTCCTTTTTGTTTCTTTATTTTATTTACACCACAGCGCCAGTGTGGTTAGGAGAAGCCAAAGGGGGTGAAAAAGCTATAAAACCCACCAGGAGTTTTGAAAAAAATCACCCAACTGGGCAGGAAAATTGAATTGAAAAACCAATTCAATAGGGCTGAATCGAATCAAAATTTTTTTTTCCTGTATCTGGCAGCATTAGTTTGCGCTACTGTCTTAGACTTTAGGACCTGGGATTGGGAAGAGATGGCATCCTCAGTACTTTATAATGCAAGTGAAACGAGGATTTGGTCAGACTTTTGAAGGGTCTGCAGAAAAAAAATATTGTATAGGCCGGGGACATGAGACAGCAGGAAATGGGAACTTTTCTTCCTTCTATTTTTGTGAATGGAAAGGCTGAGGATGTCAGAGAGGTCAGTTAAAATATGTGCTTTATAAGAAAATATAATAATGTGTTTTATAAAGTTTATAGCATAGCTGGCCTACCCAGTGAGGTGTTCCTAGTGGTGATGGTGGCAGCGTGTCAATGTGTTGAGAGGAAGAGGTGGTCTGGGAAATTCTGCTGAGCAAACTCCGGGCCCATTTCCACCCCCCAGTTAGTCCACTCCACTCAACTGATTCACACACTGAGTGGGTCTTTGGGTGTTGTTTTGGGATCTCTTCCAGTGGTTTATCTCCTTCTGGTCCAAGGAAGGAAACTTTGTTATCCTTAGCATTGACCTACAGAATATGTTTGTAACAGCGCTGCTTGTGTGGCATTAGGCTATGTAGTGATCGAAAGAAAAAAACAGACCTTTGCACATTTTTGCACTATATGGTGGGTGTATGAGGAGATTCACATTTCCTGCACAGCTAAGTCCATGTGAAGTTACCTTGTGCTGTATTTGACATCTAGCAAGGTCTCTGTTTGAAAGGAAAGATCTAAACTTAAAAATGAAGTGGCCAGAAGTTATGGTAAAAGCAGATAGTGTAGCTGGTTTTAAGAAAGATTTGGACAAATTCCTGGAGGAAAAGTCCATAATCTGTTATTAAGACATGGGGGAAGTGTCTGCTTGCCCTGGATCGGTAGCATGGAATGTTGCTACTCTTTGGGTTTTGACCAGGTATTAGTGTCCTGGATTGGCTACCATGAGAATGGGCTACTGGGCATGATGGACCATTGGTCTGACCCAGTTAGGCTATTCTTATGTTATGTTCTCATCTGTAGGGGCCTTTGTTTTCACTTCTTATTTTAATGTATTTTTTTTCTGGGAACTTATCAGTGTTTTTTATAATGGGAACAAAAATGGAAGAGAATTAATGTGTGTGGAATGGGGGGTAACTAATTTCTTCAGCTAAATAATTCAATCCACTTCAAACAGACATAGGAGAACTTGTGCACCATTCACACACCCTCCAACCAAAAACGTCAAAAGAAAAAAACTGTTCGACAACCTCCTAGCCATTCGAGCTGCAACACTCGACCCCCAACTCTACAACCAATTGATATCAACCACAGACTGCAAAACCTTCAAAAAGAAATAAAAACCCTTCTATTCAAAAAACACATAAAACCGAACTAACACAATCAGAACTGTCCCAAGCATCACCTGCAACTACTCCATATGTACTTCTAATGTCATGACAATTTAGACATAATTTATGTTATGTTATGTTTGGAATAATGGTTACATATATGAGGTTCAATAAAAGAAAATTTTCACTGCCTGTTTCTATTCTGACCATTTATTCCATTTCATGGTTATTGCAAAAAAAAAAAAAAAAAAAAAAATTTTTACATGGGGGGGGGGGGGTGTCAAAAAATGATGGGCCCCGGGTGCCACATACCCTAGGTACGCCACTGCTAAAAACATATCTGTTCCTGAAGTATTTAGGCAACTAACCTGTACAATCCTACTCCACAATAACTGATCTCTAGCGCTGTTAATAACTAGCTTCTAACTTTGTTAATTCTACTTAATTTGTACCATCTTTTAACCATTGTAAACCGCATAGAACTTCACGGTCCTACGGTATATAAACTTATTATCACTATTATTATTATTAATGAAGTATCCTCGTCCTCAAAATCTAAAGTGTAATGGATACTGAGCTTGACTTTTACATAACCATTCAGAAAATGTGATAGCACTTCCAGTCTTGATTTTTATGTGTTTTTAAAAAAAATATCTTTATTCATTTTGAAGCCAAAAATAAGTGCAACAATATTATACAATCATATTACACTATAATAGCACCTACATTCAATCAAAATTATAATCCATGACAAATACATATATCACCCCTCCCCCCATCTTCATATTCAAAAAATGCACTCAAAATTAAAAACATTTTCCAGCCCCCTCCCCTCCACCCACCCTGGACGTGCATAATCAAGGGCCAAATTCAACAATCACTCTTTGCAAAATTTTGTGAATGGCTCCCAAATATCCAGAAACTTCTTATAATGCCCCCCTTGTATAGCCATAATACGTTCCATTTTAAAGACGTGGCACAGAAACTCCCACCAAAAGGTATAGTTTAACCGATCCCAGTTTTTCCAATTCCTTAAAATAAGCTGTATGGCAACCCCTGTCATAATAAAGAGAAGTTTGTTATTGTGAGATGATATTTGACTTTTAGCTCTCATTAAAGTGCCAAATAGCACAGTGTCGTATGTTAGTGCCACTGGATTTTCCAGTACTTTGTTCACCTGATCCCAAATGGATCTCCAAAATTGAAGCATCAAGGGACAATAGTATAATAGATGATCTAATGTCCCAGGTTCAAGATGACAGTGCCAGCATCTATTAGACTTGGAACTATCTAATTTATGTAATCTAACAAGAGTCCAACACGCTCTATGTAACAAGAAAACCAAGTTTGTCTCATAGATGCAGACATCGTACATCTCATCCTCCAAGTCCAATGTTTTTTGATGCCTCAATACATTGTTATTCTATAAAGAGGAACAGAATCTGTCATTTTTGCTGTCTGGCTACCCTACCTTTCTGGAGTTTCCAGACCAACATGGCTACCCTGGATGTTCTCATAACTTAGAATCTAGTCTCTGTCTAGAGTATTTGCTATCTATTTTGCTCCTTTTCTTAAAACACGTTCATCACAAATCTAACTCATTTGCAATTTGTCTTTAATGAATGCTAAGCATGAGCACAAACATTTTTAGTTTTGCATGAGTATCACCAACATTAAATAAGAGGAAGGAAAAATAAAGGCAATTTTATGCAAATCCATGATCAGTGAAGAAATAAATGAATCATATCTTTTATGACACTGCCTTAGGTCTTGCTAATAAAACCCAAAAATCGAGGACAATGAAAACATTTTAACAGGAAGAAATCACCACTTTCAAAGCAAATTGGCCAATTTTGCCTCCCAACACATGATTAATGCAGTGTTCTCCGGTACACCAATCCCAAACGGAACAGTTTCCATTAAATGCAGTGCTGTATGTTTCACACCTATGCTCTTAAGCAATTCAAACTCATCAGGTGCCCTACGACTCTGCATAAATAATAATCCCCAGTCACAGAACATGATGGAAACTTAATTCCAGCTCGCTTTGTGGGTAACCTAAGTTAAGTGGATACTAAACTTGACTTTTACATAAGCACTCAGAGAATGTGATAGCACTTTCAGTCTTGATTTTTATGTTTGTTGATTTATTGGCACCTCAGGAGGGACGCCATCAGCTAGCATAGCTCCTGGATGATGGCTCTACTCAGTGAAACATGATTCCTTGAAATATTAAGGCTTATAGGACAGCCAAATCAGGAATATCCTGCTGGGTTGGGTCTAAATGAGAAAGCATCCCTTTGCTAAAATGTTCAGAGAAATTTGATAGGACGTCCAAAAGTCTACTCAGAGTTAACTCCCAAAACATAGATGAGGGCATATGATTTCAGTTTGATTTAACAGTCACTGCAGAAATGTAGGTGTACGGTTAAAGATTCAAATTCATTAAGCACTGTTGAACTTTGTACAAATAAAAACATGTCAATCTTGTCACACCTTGTATTAAAACAAATGTCACAAGTAGCTGGGAGTACTACTGACGCCTTCAGGTGATGCCGGGTGTTACATCCAACTGGTATAAATAATTTCAGAAAGAAGATACAACCACTCCTTAGGCCTGAAAAAATATGGGAACACAAATTGACATGCCAGTTGTTAGATGAAAAATGGGAACTGACTTGGGTCAACCTAACTGGCATGTCTAAATTAAGAACATAAAAAAGCCTTACAGGGTCAGACCAATGGTCCATCAAGCCCAGTAGCCCGCTCTTATGGTGGCCATTCCAGGTCACTAGTACCTGGCCAAAACCCATCGAGTAGCAACATTCCATGCTACCAATCCAGGGCAAGCAGTGGCTTCCCCTGTGTCTTTCTCAATAACGGTCCCAGTACAGATCCCTGCAGCACTCCACTGTTTAATCCCCTCCATGGATACCAGACCCTGTGTGAGAAGGTCCGGATAGGTCCTGAGCCAGAGGAGTACTCTTGATCCCTCCCTGGTGACTGGCATAGGCTACTGCTGTCACATTGGCGGAGAAGACACTGACTGCTTGGCCCTCCAGAGTCTTCTGCAATCTCATCAGAGCTACTCGAATGGCTCTGAGCTCCAACCAGTTGATTGATCACTTCTATTGAAAGGGCATCCAACAGCCCTGAATAGGACAATGATTGCAAGGTGCTCCCCAGCCTCAAAGGCTGGCATCCATCATCACCAAGATCCAGGAGGCAAGGTATAGCGCTACGCCCCTGCAGAGTAACTGTGGGAGAAGCCACCAGTCCATGCTTGCTCGGGCTTCCAGAGTCCAAGGTAGATGGGCCTGCGGAGCCCAACGAGATAGCAAAGCATGTCAAAGAGGCTGCATGTGCACCCTCTCCCAAGGAACTATATCCAGCATGGCAACCATGGATCCCAGAACCTGAAGATAATCCCATGCCGAAGGAGCCAGCTGATCCAGAAGGAAAGAAATCTGGGTGCACAGTTTCCACCTGTGGGCTTCTGGTAAATAGACTCGGCCCTCCTTCATGTCAAAAAGGTCTCCCAGGTATTCCAGAAATTGTGTGAGCATCAGATGGCTCTTCCTGAAGTTGACAATTCAGCCCAGGTCTTCCAGCAGCTGGAACACCCGCTCCACCATGTGTCTTCCCTAGGCCAATGAGGGAGCTCTAATCAACTAGTCGTCCAATCCTGAGTGGAGTAGAACAGGTACAAGTGGATCGATTT